>NW_025999900.1:34415976-34469447 GCF_001458135.2 Marmota marmota marmota
GGGGAGGGATTTGCCCTACCCACTTATCCTATGCCTTTTTATGTTCTATTCCCAGGCACGCGGGGCTGTTGATTTCCCAGCACATGTCTCATTCACACCATTTCCTGAAATGTCTCTGTCACCCCTCTGTTTTCCTGATCACGCTAGCTCTGACTTAAAACCAGGGCTTCCTTATCTATAACTTCTTTATTCCTCTCAGATTCTTAGGAGGACCTGGCTGATACTCAACAAGTAGCTGGTCTCCTAGTGTGGATCAGAGAAGCAGAATCCCTGCGTCCCTGACTGTGTTTCTATGCCCCTCACCGTGGCTACCAGTCGCTCCCGGTCTTCAGCTTTCCCCACATGACACACAGTGCCCACCACACTCAGTCCTTCCCTCTGTAGTGTGTCCACAGCCTTGTCCACATTTTGCTGCTTCCGGCTGCTGATGATTACGTGGGCCCCATCCTGGGCCAGACGCCTGGCAATACTGAAGCCAATCCTATAGGCAAAGATGGAAAGGATATGACAATTCACCCTTGGGCTGAGCCCTTTCTTGCTGTATTTCTTATCCTCAAGTTCTAAATGAATCCCCCCTCTTAACTCAGAAAAGCTCACCTCATACCTTCCTTGTGGATAGTAAGAGGACCCAAAGTGATAAAGAGGGGTTGCATCTGTCCTGTGTGACCGGACCTCCTATGTACCACATCAGACTTTGGCTTTCCTTTACTGGAACTAGTATTTTGACAATCCATTCCTAGTTCTTCAAGGTTTTGGTTTGCTTTGCAGCTGCAACCTAGAGCTCCTTACCTTAGACCTGTGAATCCACAGGGCTCACAGGCATGCAGCTTGGAGGGATGGGGTTAATAACCCATGGAGTACAATTCTTGACTGATGGGGGTCAGAAGCAAAGGCTGGATGCCCTCTGCCTTTCCCTGATGGGTGCCTCTGAGATCGGTTTCATGTTTTCTCTGAGCATGTGGACCCATCACTCTCTGACCTGTAGCAGACCATCTTGGTAACACAGCCTGCACTGACTTTGTCTCCTTCCTGGATTTTTTCTGCTGTCATTGTTTCTCTTAGGATCTCTTTAGGATTCCCTCCATACTCCTACAAGCACATAAACCTGGTAGGTTTTGCTTTGTGGGGATGAACTCCCGAGACACCCATACCGCCTCAGTTCCCAGAATTGCTCTCACCCATTTGTGGATCCTGTGACCACTGCGACTTTGTTGACCAGTTTGAGACTACTATTGGCCACACTGCTGGTGCTTCTCATGGAGAACAGAGTTGCACTGGGCAGGAAGTTCTTCCAACCCCAGGTCAGGGGCTTGAACATGGGTATTTCTGTTGTCTTTCCTCTGGTGAGCTTGGTCCAGGGAGGAAGCCCTCTAAAAAGGCAATGACAGTTCCAATAAGTGGATTCAAAAGAGTGAAGTATACTGGGCAAGAGCTGGGCTGGTCCAGGGTCACCACTAGAAGTCCAGCCTAGAGCCTGCATCTCTAGTCCTTCCAGTGGTTTTATGCACACAGAATTCTCCATATTTACTCTCTCCTCTTTAACTGGATGGTTTCTATTTGTCTGGAATCAAATCCTAACATACACACAGAGGTTTAAATATTTATTCTTCGAGACTCCCTAGAACAGTTAGTTCACAGGTTGGCTATGGAAGGACCAAGTAAATTAAGTTTCAAATGTGAAAGGGATCTGTAAACTGTAGGGTACTAACATCCAAGTAGCTCACAGCTGCTTCCAGTGATGAGCTTTACCCCTTTTTATCCCCTGTAGGTCTCTCACCTCAAGTCATGGGATACACCTCAGTCCCTGCCTGCGGTTTTCTGCTCTGGCTGCTTTTCATCCCATGTTTTCAGCACATGAGGGGAGTCCTTTCAAACCACCACCCCGTACTGATTTTTTATATTCTCAAGGTGACTTCTTAATTCCTGTGCTTACTTCTCTTCTAAATTTTATCTCACTAACCCTAAATGACTGTGTTGTGTTTATCACTTCCAGCAGGATGCCCAGTGTTTAGTAACTGCTTATTGGCATTTGTTGAGTGAATGAATAAATGATCGAAAGAAGATCTGGCTGCAGTGACACAATAGTTTCTTAGGAAACCCACTGGACCGTTGTTAAAATTCCTTAGGGCAGGTCAGATAGCTCACCCAGGCTGTTGGTTGTATCAATCCAGGTTTGGTCTCAAAACATTTATTGTAAGTAAAGTAGCCATTCCTGATTTAAGTGCTCAGGCGCTGGGTGCCATCAGGCTTTGTGTGCAGGGAAAACTTGTGTTTTCCTGATATTTAAGTTACTGACCTTCTGCTCAAATCTCCACAGATCTATGCATGTGAATGTACCATATTTACATAAAACCAATTCTCTTATTTAAGCACTTTGACTTAAGTAAATCTTAAGCAAATATCAGAGCAGATAAGTGTTTTTGAAGTGCTTTTGAAGCAAACCTTAAAGACAAATTCATAATCTTTTTTTTTCTCAGAAATTCAACTCCTACAATTCTACTCATTCATTATGGTTCCTTATAACTGAAGTTTATTTATTTATTTATTGTTACTGGGGATTGAACTCAGGGGCACTTGACCACTGAGCCACATCTCCAGTCTTATTTTGTATTTTATTTAGAGACAGGATTTCACTGAGTTGCTTGGTGCCTCGCCATTGCTGAGGCTGGTTTTGAACTCATGATCCTCTTACCACCCCCTCCCCCACCCCCAGCTGCTGGGATTACAGGCATGTGCCTGGCAGGAAGTTTATTCTTAAATCTCTGGGGCTTCAATTTGTCCAAGGACAGAATCATTGTCTCCTTTCCCAAAGCCTGTTCTCTATCTTTTGGGCAAGGAAAAAATTTGCTTGAAAGAAGAAAAAGCTCAGTGTCTGTCTGTCTGTGTCTCCTCTTTCTCTTCTTCTTTTTTTTTCTCCAATTGGTCTCCCTTTATTTTGGAAAAAGACACAGAGCCTAGGAATATACTCATATTTTCATTCATTCGATGGACATTCATTGGGAACCTACTCTGAACTGGGTGCTCAGAATACAAAGAAAATTCTATCCTAATTTTGGTTTTCAAGGAACTCAGTCTGAGCTATGCCAGCAGAAAAAATAAATGATTATAGTACATGTGGTAGGAGCAAAATATCATTAACACAGGTTTCTGAGAGCATAGGGAAGGGAAGGATACCTAACTTAACCTTGGGGTGGGGGTGGGTAGATAAAATATCCCAGGGAATGTGATGCCTATGTTGACCCAGGAAAAGGAGCTTCTATTATTGTGCTTTTAAAAAAAGGATACATGTTTATTGTAAAATATTTTTGAATATTTGGAAAATGTTATCAGAAAGTTTAGGGGAAATGTACAAAAGACTTCAAAATGGACCTGACTGTGAAATGGACCTGGTGTCTTCAGTGGTGATCATGGACCTGGATTATGTATCTCACAATGTGACTTCATAAAATATGCTTTCCCCACTTTCCTGAAGAACTTGTATTTAATCTGATAACGTCAAGTGAAAGTTTTGTTTGTGGCTTTTATCCAGTGTATCTAGATAAGTTAGGCAGTGTCACTGAACAGATCAGCTTCGTCTGTTCAAAGGTGAATTTTTCCCTGGCTAAAAACACAACCTATGGATGAGTGTTGGAAAGAGCCAGAAAGAATTACATACATCTAAACACCTGGGAAGACTAGTTTCAGCACTGAATGTTTTGTGTCAGTGCTGCTGTTGCTGGGCTCTTGTAGCATGCACCCCCATGTGTGTTCTTTGATAAGAGCCAAGGTGTGGAAAGGTGGGGTGCCTAATGAAAACTGTCAACACATCCCTGCTCCTCTCACAATATATCAGAACTCAGGACATCTCAACACAGGTTAAAACACTTAATTTCTAATACCAGGCTCCCCTCTTAACCAAATTACGTGACAGTTTGAGGAAGACAAGAAGCTCTAAGGCATCCATCACTAAAGAAGGCATCCCACACTGGTACTTAGAAGAATCTTTTTGTTGCCCCTGGCTTTCTTCACTGAGCCAACACACCACTGCAAAAATAAGGGCAGGAAAAGATGGTGACCTTCTTGCTTTTTGAACTTTCCTGACAAAAAGGGGAGTGGGACAGGGCATTTTATATAACTGTAAACATTAGGTGCTTTTTCAAGCAGACCATCTTTAGGAAAAACCACAAATGGACATTGAAGATCTGGAAAGTTGATTTTTTTTTTTAAAGAGAAAACTTTATCTAAATCTGTTTTACATGTCATAAAATGTAAGTGTAGATTTCAATGACTTTTTTAGTAACTTCACCAAGTACTGCAGCCAGCACATTAAGTTAGCCTTAGGACATTTTTATTGCTTTAGTAAGATCCCTCATGCCCGTGACGGTTAATCTCTGTTCCTACCTGCTGCTCAAGGAATTTTGATTTTCTTTCTGTCTCTACAAATTTCATAAATTTGGCTTTTCTGATCTTTCATACATTTGAGGAAATTGATTTCTTAAAAATCTATATGCCTACCTTTTTCTTAGAAAAGCTTTGTGCAAATATACGTGCAAATATATAGCATTCTCTTGCCCAACGTGTGTGGGATACCTATCTCAGGCATATGAGGTTTGGGGAAGAAGATATGTGTACCATTCTTACCTTGGTCCAGGGCCCCAGTCACTTGTCTGATGTCAAGAAGGAATCTCAGTGATCAGATCAACTCTCAAGGTTAGTCCGGTCCTTGAGTGCCTTGGCAGCTGCCCCTCTGCTCTGCTCCTTAAATCAGGAATTCATTCCTTACTCCTCCCTCCAGGACACACCCATGAGATCTCCTCTTTCCAGCTTCATATTGTTGAGTCATCAAGGACTGAAGTTCCTATGGTAAGATAAGAAATAATATTCTGTGATTTTTATTTGCATTTACCTGATAACTAGTAACATTGATCAGTTTATATATACCTGTTGGATATTTGTGTATCTTTTTAAAAAATTTATTTATTGGTTGTTCAAAACATTACAATGATCTTGGCATATCATATTTCATACATTTGATTCAAGGGGGTTATGAATTCTTATTTTTACCACGTGTTCAGATTGCAGGGTCACATTGGTTATACAATCCACGTTTATACATACTGACATACTAGTGTCTGTTGTATTCTGCTGCCTTTCCTATCCCCTTCCTATCCCCTCTCCCCTCCCCTCCCCTCCCATCATCTCTCTCTACCCCATCTATTGTAATTCATTTCTCTCTTTTTTTTCCCTTTCCCCTCACATCCTCTTATATATAATTTTGTATAACAATGAGGGTCTCTTTCCATCTTCCATGAAATTCCCCTTCTCTCTCCCATTCCCTCCCACCTCTCATCACTGCTTAATGGTAATCTTCTTCTCATGCTCTTCCTCCCTGCTCTGTTTTGAGTTGCCCTCCTTATATCAAAGAAGATATTCAGGCATTTGTTTTTTAGGGATTGGCTAGCTTCACTTAGCATAATCTGCTCTAATGCCATCCATTTCCCTGCAAATGCCATGTTTTTGTTATTTTTTAGTGCTGAGTAATATTCCATTGTGTACAAATGCCACATTTTTTTTATGCATTCATCTATTGACGGGCATCTAGGTTGGTTCCACATTCTAGCTATTATGAATTGTGCTGTTATGAACATTGATGTAGCTGTATCCCTATAGTATGGTCTTATTAGGTATTTGGGGAATAGTCTGAGAAGGGGAATAGCTGGGTCAAATGGTGGTTCCATTCCCAGCTTTCCAAGGAATCTCCATACTGCTTTCCAAATTGGCCGCACCAATTTGCAGTCCCACCAGCAATGTACAAGTGTACCCTTTTCCCCACATCCTCGCCAGCACTTGTGGTTGTTTGACTTCATAATGGCTGCCATTCTTACTGGAGTGAGATGGTATCTTAGGGTGGTTTTAATTTGCATTTCTCTGATTGCTAGAGATGGTGAGCATTTTTTCGGGTATTTGTTGATTAATTGTATATCCTTCTCTGAGAAGTGTCTGTTCAGGTCCTTGGCCCATTTGTTGATTGGGTTATTTGTTTTCTTATTGTTTAGTTTTTTGAGTTCTTTGTATACTCTGGATATTAGGGCTCTATCTGAAGTGTGAGAAGTAAAAATTTGTTCCCATGATGTAGGCTCCCTATTTACCTCTCTTATAATTTCTCTTGCTGAGAAAAAACTTTTTAGTTTAAGTATGTCCCATTTGTTGATTATTGATTTTAGCTCTTGTGCTATAGTTGTCCTATTAAGGAATTTGGAGCCCGACCCCACGAGATGGAGATTAGAGCCAACTTTTTCTTCTATCAGACGCAGAGTTTCTGGTTTGATCCCTAGCTCCTTGATCCATTTTGAGTTAATTTTTCTGCATGGCGAGAGAAAGGGATTCAGTTTCGTTTTGTTGCATATGGATTTCCAGCTTTCCCAGTACCATTTGTTGAAGATGCTATCCTTTCTCCATTGCATGCTTTTAGCACCTTTGTCTAATATAAGGTAGTTGTAATTTTGTAGATTGGTCTCTGTGTCCTCTATTCTGTACCATTGGTCTACCCACCTGTTTTGGTACCAGTACCATGCTGTTTTTGTTACTATTGCTCTGTAGTATAGTTTAAAGTCTGGTCTCGCTATACCGCCTGATTCACACTTCCTGCTTAGAATTGCTTTTGCTATTCTGGGTCTTTTATTTTTCCAGATGAATTTCATGATTGCTTTATCTATTTCTAAGAGAAATGCCGTTGGGATTTTGATTGGCATTGCATTAAACCTATAGAGTACTTTTGGTAGTACCGCCATTTTAATGATGTTAGTTCTGCCTATCCATGAACAGGGTATATCTTTCCATCTTCTAAGGTCGTCTTCTATTTCCCTCTTTAGGGTTCTGTAGTTTTCATTGTATAAGTTTTTCACCTCTTTTGTTAGGTTGATTCCCAAGTATTTTATTTTTTGGGGGGATATTGTGAATGGGGTGGTTGTCCTCATTTCCATATCAGAGGATTTGTCGCAGATATACAGGAATGCCTTTGATTTATGTGTGTTGATTTTATATCCTGCCACTTTGCTGAATTAATTTACTAGCTCTAGAAGTTTCTTGGTAGAACCTTTTGGGTGTTCTAGGTGTAGGATCATGTCATCTGCAAATAGTGCTAATTTAAGTTCTTCTTTTCTGCTAAGAGCCAAGTATATGATGCATGGCATTTTTGGTTGAAAGGTGATGCCAGCTAGCCATTGAGATGATATGATTATGTTAAGATTTGCATTCATATGGATATTGGATTCCTGCTGTTCACCTAGGCCGGCTACGGGACTCCTGGAGAGTTCCCATTGGTTGGGGAAGTACAGTAGGAGGGAGTTCCGGGGGAGGAGCGCTCTCTGCGGTTCCGAGAGGAGGCCGCGTGGGTGGAAAAAAGCTTCCCGGGCGGTACCGGACATTGGCGGCAGTTTCAAAAAATAAACTTTGTTCCTGCTTGAATGGCTCGTGATTTTGTGCCCAGCCAGACTGCGGCGACTGGTGGCTCGTACGGGGAACGAACCCGCGACCTTGGCGTTATCAGCACCAAGCTCTAACCAACTGAGCTAACTGGCCAGCTATTCGTCTAATTGCTCTGGCCAGTGTTTTGAGAACTATGTTGAATAGAAGTGTGGAGAGAGTGCATCCCTATCTTGTTCCAGATTTTAGAGGGAATGCCTTTAATTTTTCTCCATTTAGAATGATGCTAGCCTGAGGCTTAGCATAGATTGCTTTTACAATATTGAGGTATGTTCCTGTTATCCCTAGTTTTTCTAGAGTTTTGAACATAAAGGGATGCTGTACTTTGTCGAATGCTTTTTCCGCATCTATCGAGATGATCATATGGTTCTTATTTTTAAGTCTATTGATGTGGTGAATAACATTTATTGATTTCCGTATATTGAACCAGCCTTGCATCCCAGGGATGAATCCTACTTGATCATGGTGCACAATTTTTTTGATATGTTTTTGTATCTGATTTGCCAGAATTTTATTGAGGATTTTTGCATCTAAGTTCATTAGATATATTGGTCTGTAGTTTTCTTTCTTTGAAGTGTCTTTGTCTGGTTTCAGAATCAGGGTGATGTTGGCCTCGTAGAATGAATATGGAAGAGCTCCATATTTTTCTATTTCCTGAAATAACTTGAAAAGTATTGGTATTAGTTCTTCTTTAAAGGTTTTGTAAAACTCTGCTGTATACCCATCCGGTCCTGGGCTTTTCTTGGTTGGTAGTCTTTTAATAGCTTCTTCTATTTTCTCCATTGATATTGGTCTGTTTAAGTTGTGTGTATCCTCCTGACTCAATCTGGGCAAATCATATGACTTAAGAAATTTATTGATGTCTTCACTATCTTCTATTTTATTGGAATATAAGGTTTCAAAATAATTTCTAATTATCTTCCGTATTTCTGTAGTGTCTGTTGTGATGTTGCCTTTTTCATCCCGTATGCTAGTAATTTGAGTTCTCTCTCCTCTTCTCTTCATTAGCATGTCTAACGGTCTGTTGATCTTATTTATTTTTTCAAAGAACCAACTTTTAGTTTTGTCAAGTTTTTCAATTGTTTCTTTTGTTTCAATTTCATTGATTTCAGTTCTGAGTTTAATTATTTCTTGCCTTCTGCTACATTTGCTATTGTTGTGCTCTTCTTTTTCTAGGGTTTTGAGATGAAGCGTGAGATCATTTATTTGTTGGTTTTTTCTTTTTTTGAGGAATGAACTCCAGGCAATGAATTTCCCTCTTAGAACTGCTTTCATTGTGTCCCATAGATTCCGATGTGTTGTGTCTGTGTTTTCATTTATCTCTAAGAATTTTTTGATTTCCTTCTTTATGTCTTCTGTAACCCATTGATCATTCAGTAACATATTGTTCATTTTCCAAGAGATGTAGGATTTTTCCTTCCTTCTTTTATCGTTGATTTCTAGTTTCATTCCATTATGATCAGATAAGATGCATGGTATTATCTCCACACCTTTGTAATTTCTAAGAGTTGCCCTATGACATAATATATGGTCTATTTTTGAGAAGGATCCATGTACTGCTGAGAAAAAAGTATATCCACTTGATGATGGTTGATATATTCTATATATGTCAGTTAAGTCAAGGTTATTGATTGTGATATTGAGTTCTATAGTTTCTTTATTCAGCTTTTGTTTGGAGGATCTGTCCAATGGTGAGAGAGGTGTGTTGAAGTCACCCATAATTATTGTGTTGTGGTCTATTTGACTCTTGAACTTGAGGAGAGTTTGTTTTATGAACGTAGCAGCACCATTGTTTGGTGCATAAATATTGATGATTGTTATGTCTTGTTGGTGAATGGTTCCCTTTAACAGTATATAGTGTCCTTCTTTATCCCTTTTGATTAACTTAGGTTTGAAGTTGATTCTATTCAATATGAGGATGGCCACCCCTGTTTGCTTCGGAGGACCATGTGAGTGGTATGATTTTTCCCAACCTTTCACCTTCAGCCTGTGTATGTCTTTTCCAATCAGATGAGTCTCCTGAAGGCAACATATTGTTGGCTCTGTTTTTTAAATCCAGGTTACCAGCCTATGTTGCTTTATTGGTGAGTTTAAGCCATTAACGTTTAGGGTTACTATTGATATATGGTTTGTACTTCCAGTCATGTTTGTTTATTTTTTTATTTATTTTTAATTTGGTTCGTTTTTTCCTCTTTGATTAGTTTTTTCCCCCTCACTTTACTGAGGTACTCCCCACTGTTGGTTTTGGTTGTTGTTTTTCATTTCCTCTTCGTGTAGTGTTTTGCCCAAGATGCTTTGCATTGCTGGTTTTCTGGCTGCGAATTCGTTAAACTTTTGTTTATCATGAAAGATTTTTATTTCGTTGTCAAACCTGAAACTTAATTTTGCTGGATACAATATTCTTGGTTGGCACCCATTATCTTTCAGCATTTGAAATACGTTGTTCCAGGATCTTCTTGCTTTCAGCGTCTGTGATGAAAAATCAGCCGTTAACCTAATTGGTTTACTGCTGAATGTATTCTGCCTCCTTTCTCTTGTAGCTTTTAATATTCTCTCCTTGTTCTGTATATTGGATATCTTCATAATAATGTGTCTTGGACTTGGTCTACTGTGGTTTTGTGTGTTCGGCGTCCTGTAGGCTTCTAGGATTTGGATATCCGTTTCACTTTTCATGTCTGGAAAGTTTTCTAAAATTATTTCATTCAACAGATTGCTCATTCCTTTGGTTTGGACCTCTATACCTTCCTCTATCCCAATGACAATCTTAAGTTTGTTTTTTTTGATATCCCATATCTCTTGGATGTTTTGCTCATGGTTTCTTACCAGCCTTTCTGAGTTGACTAGACTCTTTTTGAGATGATATATTTTGTCTTCATTGTCTGATGTTCTGACTTCTACGTGATCTACTCTACTAGTAATACTCTAGTTTGAGTTTTTAATATGGTTTATAGTTTCCTTCATTTCTAGGATTATTGTTTGATTTTTTAAAAAAATCTCTATCTCCTGGTAGAGTTGATTTTTTGCTTCTTGAATCTGTTTATGTAATTCGTTTTCAAAGTGTTCTTTCATTGTTTGCATTTGCTGTCTAATAACCTCTTTAATATTCCATTCCATCTGAGTCAGGTATGCCTTGAGTTCTTTATCTGACCATTTTTCTGATGCCTCTAGGTTCTCCTGTAGATTTAGGCTGTCCTGCATTGTTTGTACTCCTTTTTTTCCTTGTTTTTTTTTTTTTTTTCATGATGCTCATGTTACTTTCCGGCTCTGTTTGACTGCTGTGTTACTGTTTACTCCTATAAATTTGTTTTGGTTTTGTATGTCTCTGGGATCTCTCCTTTGTGATGGGAGACTATGTCTAGAGATGTTGAGTTTTATTGTACTTTAAAGCAAATTCATTCATTTCATAAAAGGCATACGGATTCTGATGCGTATAGTGATCTGTGATTTGGCCTTGGGACTTTATGTTTAGGTAGGGTGATGTGATGGTATGGGGGTTGGTATATCTTGGCAACCTTGGAAGATTGCTCTACTGAAGGGGGATATTAACAGGAGAATGGACTGGAGTATTTGGGGGGTAGCTAGTGACTTGGGAGCACTATAGACCGCCTCGGAATGTTAACCTATATGCATTTAGTAAATTACACATAAAAGGAGTCATAATGCTTGGGAGGAAAGGTAGGAGAAAGAGAAGGAAAAAGTCACTAAAGAGAATGAGAGAAAGAAAAATAGGTAAAATAAAATAAAAGGGGAAAAAATTGAAATGAAAAGAAAAAAAAAGATAAATGCAGTCTTAGAGTTTGATTAACTTCTCTTCCAGTAGGTGGAGCTGTGCCCTCCGGGCCAAGCCCCTTCCCTCAATAAGCAGGAAACAATCCCTGTGAGGCGGCTCTCCCTCCCCCACTGGGTGGCTCTCCAATCCTGGTCGCCCAGGGCCTTTCCTGGTCTCCAGCCCCCTGCTTCTCCTTCCAGCCAGGCCCCACTCACCAGTGGCATTCACCACAGAACTAGCTACACAGCAGGCCTGCAGCCCCCTGGTTGCCCTGCCCTCTTGAATGACTGGGCACTCTCTCTGTTTGCCATTCACCCAGACCCCAAGGTTGTAGAGTGCGGGGCTGGGGTCTGTCAGCTTATTTTGCCTGATTCCCTCTGGTAGCCATGCCCCCGGGAGCTGGCAAAAAAGGCCTCGGTCATCAGCGCTGGTGGGAGGGGTAGCTGGAGGTCAGGTGCCCCTCCCAACTCCCTTGAGTCCGACAATCACGCTCACAGAGAGCTTGGGAGGGACCCTTGAGATTTCCCAGCTGTATGGAGAAGGAGGGCTGAGGGTCACACACCTGCAATCTCTGATCTCGCTGTGGAGCCATCCCATCCACGGAGCTCTGGTGACGTCAGTTCTCTGCCACAGTGGACGCTAGTCTCCCTTCTGGGGTGTCCGATGGGAAGCTTGTGTCTGGTCCGTCTCTCCCAAGACCCACCTCAGCCCTCGGTCCACTGGCCCATGGAGGCTCGGCTGGCACCACCTCAAAAGATCCACAAAAGATCCGAAGATTTGTTTCTCCACTCCGCCCGAGGGTCTCTGTAGTGCTGAGTTGTGGTGAGTTGTCGGCGAGTTGGCGGTGGGTCGGCAGCAGGACGCCAATCAACCAGCCAGTCTGTGTATCTTCTTTTGAGAACTGTCTCTTCAGATCTTTTGCCCACTTTTTAATCAAATTATGTATTTATTTATTTTTCTATTGGGTTGTTGGTGTTCCTTATCTATTTTGTATATTAACACTTTAGCAGATATACTTTGCAAATGTCTTATTCTGTAGAGAATCAGACGTGACTGCTTGGGTGCTTGCAAACAAGATTCTTTGCAGTCTTTGGTGGAGCTTGCCTGCAAATAGGATGTTCTGCCAAGTGGGCTAGAAGAACTCTGAGAAAAGGACATTACTTGCAAACAAGAATGTTTATGTGTTCTTAAGGAACAGAGCTCAGAATGCTCTAGCCCAAGAGTAGATTAAGACATGATCAGCAAGTTACTTCTGATTAGTAAGTTACTTCTGCACATAATGTTTTGAAAGCTTATAGACCTGAGTCATTGCTGTTGGAATGCTGCCTTCTTTGTTCACAATATTATATAAAGACTGCTATATTCAATAAAGAGAGTTGTTTCTTCTTCTTCTTCTTCTTCTTCTTCTTCTTCTTCTTCTTCTTCTTCTTTTTCTCCTCCTCCTCCTCCTCCTCCTCCTTCTCATTCTCCTTCTCCTTCTTCCTTGCTCATGCTGACCTGCATTTGAGTTCTTTGTGACAATTGGCGTAATTGGCAGAATCCAGCACCAAAATGGTAAGCACCCCAGGTTGAGAAAATGAAAGGGGGACTTTCGGGATTAACATGGGAAACTCCCAATCCTTAAAGGAACAATAATGTAGAGTTATTACAAGGATTATTACATTCCATAGGAGTAAAAACATCTCACAAGAGACTTAAGGAGTCTTTAAAATTAAAGAATGTCATTGTTACTGGTTCCAGTATCAAACCAAGGTCCAGTTAAATTTAGAGGAATGTAAACTTTTAGCCTGTGGCCAGCACAGGCTTCACAAATGAAGGTCCAGAATGTGAGAAATCTCTAGGGAGTTTTGAATTAAAGAGACAGACTCTAATTACCTTTAAACCAGCTCCAGGATGGCTTCTCCTAGCTTCAGCCTCCAGCCACCTATTATGGTATCAAAGTTACTGAAGAGGAGAGAGAGAGAGAGATAGAGAGAGAGAGAGAGAATATGCCAGGAAGTAGACTTTTATTGGGGAACAAAAAATTCTGGGGAAAATCCCATCCAACGAAGATTAAGGGGGGGCAGCGTTCCAAGGTCAGGTGCGACAATTGGGTCTTCAGGGTAGTGGCCAGACACGCCTCCACACAAACAAGCCCTTGGACCCGAGAAAGGTGGGGAAAGCTCTGGACACAAGATGTGCCTAAGCACCTCTCGCCCAGCCAGGGATTTAACTCAAATCACGTGTGAGGATGACCTCCCACATATTCCCCCTTTTTTCTTTTAAAAAGCAGGCAATGATTTACTCTCTCAAGTCTCTGCACTCTCGCTCTGAAGACTTGCCATCCTAATTACAACATAAAAGAGAATTAACAGCAAAGAGAACAATGCAATAATGTACCAGGCTGAGTGTTTAAGAATGTTTCCAGGGTTAAACCCATTTAATTTCTTTAATATTTGATTAGCTAAAGAAGAAGGATCCAAAAAAATCAGCTCTATTATTTTGAATATCTTGGATATGATGATGGATTTCCAAAAGATTCAAGCTATTATTATTATTTTGCCAAATACCCCCAAAATGGTTTTTAACCTTCTCCCAATCCCAGAGAGAAACATTGTACTTGGCAGCTGTAACACACACATATTTATAACTTGCGTGGCATTTAAGCCTTTCTTTAAACTTTAAAGCCAAAATTTCATTATCTATATTTATAATATTCGCCTCTAAGGCGTTTAACTTAGTCTCAATCCTTTCATCAATATTTATTTGATTATGCAGAGCCTTGGAAGTATTTTGAGCTAAATTATTAAGAAATTTTGCATGTTGAATATTTTGAGATAAGGTTACCGAAGCTGTGACTGTAGATGCAATGAAAGAAACCAAGGCTATAACTCCCACAATTAAAATTCAAATGGCATGTCTAGGTCTCGCTACCTGGGTATGGATTTGTTGTAAAACTTGAAAACCAGCATCAGTGTACCATGGCTTTGAAATATTAGCAGGCAGTAAAACAAAAGAGGGCTGATGAAGTACCAGCACTCCTTTTCCTTTACTATATCTAGTAATACAATTGGTTAGGTTACATTTGTTACGTGTTACAACATATCTGTCATCTATCCATTTAACTTTTACATTTTCAGTGATTAAAACGTAAGGAGATTGGATGCAGGCTCATCAGCCATAGCAAGAACCTTCCTTACAGCTCTTGCCAAAAAATTCTGGTAAAGGCTTGCCTGTAAAATGTAAGAATTCTGAGGCAGCAATTAAGTGCCAAACATCCTTTTGAATACCATCTTCACTGTAGGTCAAAATATTACTAACAAATCCTGCAGGTGTCATAGCAGAACTTTTTCATAATTGTTTTTTATCAATTTTTGGAGACCAGTCTAAAATATACCCACTATCTTTAGACACCTTATGTTGCAATGAAAAGGTATTTACACGATCTATCCATCTAGGAAAGGTGCAAATTTCAACTGTAGAACTATTAGGACAATGAGGTATTTGTGGAGGTTTTGCAGAAATGACTGGTTTGTTATGGGAAAGTCCCATTTTGATCATTGATCTAGTATAAGGTTTTAAGTCTCCATAAATAGAATGATTAATCAGTCTAGGTCTCCCAATTGCTGTCTTTTCCTCAAATGATACTCTGAGACAGCCAGCATATTTATTGTGGAACCAACACAAAGGTAATTGGGCACTGTAGCCAGAATAATTAAATCTAGTCACATGATTGGGAATAATATGAGTGTCTGTAAATCCTCCCACCATAAATGAGTCATTAGAAAACACTGGAATAGATTGTCCAGTCCACACAGATGGGTGTACCAGGGGTGGATCTGGGAAATATGTCCAGTAAGTGTCTGCTCGACTCCCTTTTACCTGACAGCCCAGCAAGGCAATCACTGTTGCTACCAACATCAATGGGGTCTTATTTCTTCCTAGGAGTCGAATTATTTATGAAGCGTGTCTTGTCAGCTTTTTCATGTCTTCCCATGAGTCTTGCTGGGTCATCTTCATTCTTCTTTGATATCTCTTCCTTTTGAGTGACGGCTTCTCCAGGTCGATTTCCAGTCGCTTGAATCTCGGCTCTATCTCCTCCATGTTTGATTGCACGTTTAGGCACCCAGATAGGATGGAAAGCACCTTCTGGAAAAATACAAGCATGACCTCTGCCCCACATAATCACTGGATCTGGGCCTTTCCATTGACCAGTCTGCAAGTCTTTCCACAAAACTTGGCCTAAAGGGCCTGTTGCTGAGGAATACATATGTCTCTCAGCTGGCAAAAATGAATCTGGAATGTGTATCAACTATTACATGTACATAACATTGTGTACCAAATTGAGGAATATGAGTTACATACATTTGCCATATTTGATTTGGTCTTAATCCACAGGGATTTACCCCTGATAGCAGAGATGGAGTGTGAATAACACACTTAGGGCAGTGACTTATAATTTGACAAGCTTGTTCTCTGGTAATATTAAATTTTTTACCTAAACTAAAAGCATTTTGATGATGTAAAGAATATGAAGCTTGTACACAATCATATGGAGACATCTGTTGACAAACAGCTACCAATTTATCAATTTTGTCATTACCTGAAGTTAAAGGTCCTGGAAGATTAATATGAACTCATATGTGTCCTATGAAACATGGGTATTTTCGCATTTGCACCGCCTTTTGTAGATTATGAAATAGTTTAAATAGCTCTTGTGATGATGTATATCCAATAACTGAAGTTTCAATATTTTTGGTTACTTTGACTGCATATAAGCTATCAGAATAAATACTAATAGGCTCATTTGTAAAGTAATTTAAGGCACAAATGAGAGCTTGTAGCTCTGCTCTTTGGGCAGAAGTATATGAGGTTTGTATTACCTCTGTGTGAAAATGGCTATAAAAACCTGCTTTATCTGAGCTTGAGCCATCAGTGAACACCATTAGGGCTCCATCTATGGGCTGGGCACATATAATCTTTGGAAAAATAAGCAGTGTTATTGATGCAAATTGAATAACTTTATCCCGAGGGTAAGGACATTCTATCTGACCAGGAAAATCAGCAAAAGCTTTTTGCAATAAACTAGAAGCTTGAAAAACCCAATTATTTTGTTGAACAGAAAATGGAATAATTATAATATTAGGTTCAGATCTTTAGCTGTAAAACACTCGTTCTACCTTTTATTACTAATTGAGCAATAGAGTCACAAAAAGGAATTAATGTCTTTCGGGGAGAGTGGGCTAAATGAATCCACTCAATAACTCCCAATCTTTGCCATATAGCTCCTGTGGGGACATGAGCAGTTGGAAATATTAATAAATATACCAGCTCTTGAGGATTAATTCTAGTAAGTTGTGCATTTTTAATGGCAATTTCAACCTTTTTTAAAGTTGCTCTAGCCTCTATTGTCAGTTGATGAGGAGAAGATGGAGAAGGATCTCCTTGTAATATCTGGAATAAAGGACTTAAATCAGAAGTAGTTAGTTTTAAGAATGGCTTCAGCCAATTGATATCTCCTAATAGTTTTTAAAAATCATTAAGGGTACATAACTCCTTAACTTTTATCTGTAGATTTTGAGGACAGATTGTACGTCCTTGAATTATCTGACCTAAATTTTTTTTTAAAGAGAGAGAGAGAGAGAGAGAGAGAGAGAGAGAGAATTTATTTATTTATTTATTTTGGCAGACACAACATCTTTGTACGTGGTGCTGAGGATTGAACCCAGGCTGCATGCATGCCAGGGGAGCGCGCTACCGCTTGAGCCACATCCCCAGCCCCAGACCTAAATATTGAAAGGGAGGCATTTTTTATATCTTTTGAGGAGCAATGCACAAACCCATTGCTGTAAGTGAAATCTCTGAGTAAAAATTTCTGAAAGTACTTTTGGATTAGCATGAGCCAATAACATATCATCCATGAAATGAATAATATATGCATCAGGAAAGTTATTTCTTATAGGAGTTATCGCTTGACCCACAAATTTTTGACATAAAATTGGACTATTACACATTCCTTGAGGCAAAACCTTCCAGCAATATCTCTTAACAAGCAAATATTTTACAATCCTCAGGATGCAACTTTATTGAGAAAAAAACAATATTTTAGATCTATCACCATTAAGCTATAATTTAAAGGAATTGCTGTAGGAGAAGGAAGTCCAGGCTGCAGTAATCCCATAGGCTGAATCGCATGGTATATTGCCCTTAAATCTTGTAGTAACCTCCAATTCCCTGACTTTTTCTTAATAACAAAAATGGGGGTGTTCCAAGGACTAAGCGTTGATTCTATATGACCAGCCTGAAGTTGTTCCTCAACTAACATATTAATTATCTTAAGTTTTTCCCATGAGATGGGCCACTGAGAAATCCATATAGACTCTTCTGTGAGCCAGGTGATTTTTTTCTGCTGTCTTTTGAATCGGGGAGACACTCAGGGCCCCTAGTAAAAATTTTGGTCTGGAGCATTTACTAATCTCTGTTGAGGAGACTGGTTGGTAAGCAGATACTCGTCCTGATAATTTCTTTTATTGTCTCCAGGAAGAAACTCTTGATTAATTTCCTCAAATGATCTCCTAGAATTTGGAGTTATTAATAATAATCCTATTTTGCTTAATACATCTCTTCTCCATAGATTTACTGGTAAAGATTCTAACATATAAGGTTTAAAAACTCCACTATTTCCATCTTGGTCTTCCCAATGGAGATACTGAGCACTCTGAGCAGGCTGTGAGATTTACCCTATTCCTTCTAAGTTAGATGGTCCTATATGTAAGGGCCAATTCTCAGGCTGGAAGTGACTAGACAGAACTGATTTGTCTGCTCCTGTGTCCATCATGCCTTTAAACTTTTTATGATTAAATTTAAGTTCCAGTAGGGGGTGCTCCTGCCACACTAATTGAGACCAGTACACTCTGTCTTGCGGTTTGGAAGCAAAATTTACTTTTGGGCGACCATCGGAATTACAGGGTAAAGGATTAATTGAGCTATGGTATTTTTAGGAGTAAGCCGGATGGCAAAATTTGATTTTACAGTAACATTTAATTCTCCCTTAAAACAAGAATCCACCACTCCAGGTATCACCTCGATGGCCTCTTTTAAATTGTGACGTCCCAAAATACCCTATATTTTTTTAGGGAGTGGCCCAAAAACCCCAGTAGGGATTTGCTGTGGTCCTTTCTCAGGAATCAATTCAGCTACCACTGATGGTTGTAAAGGACCCGCTTGTGAGGCTCACGCCGGTAATAATGGCACTCCCCATGGTCGGTTGTGATGACGTTAGGCTGTGTGACCTCTCTTCCGGTTCCCTTGTTTTTCTAGCCCGGGGATGGGCTGACCAGAAGTTTTTTGACTCCCTACTAGGCGGAAGTGAAGGCCAAAATGCAAGCGGGTTGACGCCATCTTGGTTGCTTTCTTCCCCTGCCACATGGTCTCTAACTCTGTAATATCTATTACTTGCAACAGGAGGAGTTCTGGGTTTGTAATGAAGGACACTACAATTTCACGCAAAGTGGCCATTTCTTCCACAATTGAAACATCGCCTGTGGAACCAGTGTACAGATTTTTGTGGCTGGAAAGTTTGTTTCAAAGCTGCCGTGAGAGTAAAAGTTTGTAAATGAGCTGGGTTGATATCAGAACACAGGCCAATGAACTCTGAAACCGTTCCCTTCTTTCTATGGGGTCTGAGAATATCTTGATAAAATTGGTTTGCATTTTCAAATGCTAGCTGTTTAACAATAAATTCACAAACACCTGGGTCTCCAATTGATTGGTTCGTGGTCTGGTAAAGCCGCGTGACAAAGTCAGAATAGAGTTCATTAACATCCTGCTTAACTTTAGTCAGAACTAAGCTAGATTGGTCTCCGGAGGCAATTTGGCGCCAGGTACGTTTAGCGCACACGGTAATCTGATCGTATACTGCAAATTCATAATTTAGCTGCCTTTCCAAATCGATAAATTCACCCGTTCCTAGAAACATGTCCACGGGTGTTTGAATGTCCTGCCTTCGATTTCTTTCTGCCTGTTCTGAGCAAAAATCAGTCCTGTATGATCGCCAAAGCAAAAAATCTCCACCACTCAAGCAAGCTCTAGCGATAGAGACCCAATCGCTCCACAGAAATGGCTGACTGCAAATTGTTTCGAGCTCTGTACAAATGGCAAATTAGGACTGTAAATATCACAAGCATTTTTTAATTCCTTATTAGTTTTAAATGGAATTACCGCATGGATGTGAACACGCTAGTCTTGATCATTAACCTGTTCAAAAACTGGGAAAAGTTGAAACCTACTAATGTCTTCCACAGCTTCCTGAACCTTTCTAACTCCCTGCTAGAACGGAGTAAGAAAGGTCATCACCAGTTCAGAATACCTGTTAAAATTTGTCCTTCTAACAGGAAGCAGCCGAATTTGAATAGCCGGAGCAGGCCCCATTAGGCATAAACTGTTAAAATTCCATGGTAATTCCTGGACTTCATTGTCCTACTTCTCTCCCTCAGACTGAGCCCCCTCTGTGAACCCTTCTTCATCACCATCTTGATTCTGACCTTCAAAGCCTCGAGGAGGAGGAGGACTTTCTGTCTCTATGAATTTCCTCTTGGTTTTCCTCTCCCCAGAGGGATTTTCTATCCTTCTGGAGGTTTCCTCTCTATGGTTTGCCTCCGGACTACTCTGATTTGGTTCAGGTAAATCTAAGTTTTTTGTCTTTGGCTTTGTGCCAGGTTTTCCACCTGAATAAAATTTGATTTTGTTTTTAGCCTGGTTAAAGGAAGAGAGATTCCTTTAGCCTCAGGCAATTTTTCCTTTGGAATAGACTTAATGGCTCTCTGAATACCTTTTAATAGATCTTCAGGGGGCCAAGGACTTTGGTCCATGTAATCAAAAAGGCAAATATCTAATGCAGTCCAAACCTTTTGAATATTTTCAGTACTGCCAGGTAATTCATTAGAAAGACAAACTTTATGTAATTTCCTGCTGAATTTGTCCCATGTATGTAAATTCAGTGAATCTTGGTCACAAAACCAAGGATAAAATTCACCAACAGTCCTTAAAAATTGTAATAGCTGGGTCCTTTTGACCTGCTTTCCCTTCTGATTAATTATTGTCTCTAAAATGGTCAAATACATGTCCTTATTGGTAGAAGTTAGATTTCCCATTATTAATTTTTTTAACATCCCTTAGCTCCAAAAACTGCCTGGTATCTCCGTGACCCTAAAAATTGTCACAATTTCTAAATTTCTATAGCGCAGTTCTCTACTTGACCTAGACAATATAACTCATGTGCCTCACTTCAGGGCGCCAAATTTAGCCCATGGCCAGCACAGGCTCATAAATGAAGGTCCAGAATGTGAGAAATCTCTAGGGAGTTTTGAATTAAAGAGACAGACTCTAATTACCTTTAAACCAGCTCCAGGACAGCTTCTCCTAGCTCCAGCCTCTCCTAGCTCCAGCCTCCAGCCACCTATTATGGTAGCAAGGTTTACTGAAGAGGCTAGTGAGAGAGAGAGAACACGCCAGGGAGTGGACTTTTATTGGGGAACAAAAATTCTGGGGAAAATCCCATCCAATGAAGATTAAGGGGAACAGTGTTCCAAAGTCAGGGGCGATGATTGGGTCTTCGGGGTAGTGGTCAGACACGCCTCCACATGGACAAGCCCTTGGACCTGAGAAGGGTGGGGAAAGCTCTGGACACAAGATGTGCCTAAGCGCCTCTCGCCCAGCCAGGGAGGTAACTCAAATCACGTGCGAGGATGACCTCCCACAGAAACTCATTCAAAAAGAGCTCCATAATCAGCATCAGGCAGAAAAGATTTGGACACTGTGTAGCGCTATTACTCAAGCATTACAATTATTAGAGAATAATAATGAAAAGTGTTCTCATCATGAAGGCAAAGTTGATACATCAAAATCTGATACTAAAATTAATGAAACGGAGCCCAAGAAAGATATCTGTGATACTGTAGGTGATTCTCCTAAATCAGATTTGGACGATGAAAGGGATTTAGAAAGCTCAGATAGCGACTCTAATATAAAAGAAATAATGGAGGCCTTTGTGGAACAAATGAAATTTAAAAAGTGAAGGCCCTCTTTAAACCTACTGCTCCTTCTTATGCTTCCCTTTTTCCAATTACAAAGTCTAAAGTTGATGCGGGTAGAGAACTACAGCGCTTTTCATTTCCTCTTACTATGATATATGATGATGATGATGATGATGATGATCTTCCAGCTCCCCCTTGGGGTTTCATTAATCCACCACATTTGTTTCCTATTACTAGACAACAAAACCCTCATAATCCCCAAATGATTGATGTTCAGTATACTGCAGTGGAATACAAGTTTATAAAGGATTTACAAGCTGCGGTCTCTCAATATGGCCCTCAGTCTCCCTTTATGCTAGGTATGTTAGAAAATTTAGGAACTTCTAAATTACTTATTCTCTTGGACTGGGAGGCTTTAGCAAAAACAGTTTGGGAAGGATCTCAATGGTTGCAATTGAGAAGTTGGTGGGAAGATAAGGCACGGAAACAAACTCGAGAGAATGAGACTTAAAATCCCCCCTGGACCTATGGAGGATAAGTTAATGGGGGAAGATTGTCACAAAAAAAGGTAACAATAGTAATAATAATATATCTTTCAAGACAAAAAGGATACCTACTGAAGTTTGCTGACGATGTAAATGAGGCAAACATTGGACAAATGAATGTCATTCAAAGACAGATAAAGATTGAAACCCTTAACCTCAGTCGGGAAACTACTCAATGGACACTCATTCCTGGGGCCTATAAACAATACCGGGGACCACCTCTCATTTGTTTCCCGCAACAATGACCTCCAAGTCAGGTCACCCACCAAACAATCCCAGGATAATACTAAGTTAACTATTGATAATCTTTATGCAGTTACCCAACAAAGTGCTGCTGCTGACTTACCTATTAGTGAAAATGTCTTAATGTCTCCTGGAGGTGATATTTACAAAATAAAGACTGGTGGTGTTTATGGACCTCCTCCCTCTAAGATTAATTGTTGGACATAATAGCTCTGCCTTATGAGGCATCCATGTAATTCCTGGAATTGTTGATCCTGATTTTACAGGTGAAATTTTAATCATGGCATATTCTACCCACACCCTTACATTGATTAGTGGAGAACGAATAGCCCAGATTTTGTTGTTACCATTTTTTCAATTTCCTTCTAAAAAACAATCAGGAACTGGAGGATTTGGTAGCGCAGGAAAGTATATATTTTGGGAAACTTTAATTACTGATCAGAGACCCTCTTTAACTCTAAATATTCAAGGAAAATATTTTGAAGGATTATTAGATACCGGGGCTGATGTCTCAGTTATTTCCATAAAACAATGGCCACAAGAATGGCCTAAACAAAAATGCCAAATAACATTAAATGGATTAAGGGCAATGACAGATGTGTGGGTCAGTTCTGGCCCTCTATCATGTCATACCTTAAAAAATATTAGGTTTCTAACAACTTTTTACATAATTAATGTTCTAATTAATATTTGGGGCTGAGATATTTTGTCTCAATTTGGAACACATATTCACATTCCTTCAAAAAACTTGTAGCCACTGTTCAGTCCCCTCTAGCAATGCCATTAACATGGTTAACTAGTAGTACTCTTAAATGGATTAAACAATGGCCTTTAAATTTAAAAAAGCTCAAGGCATTAGAACAATTAGATACTAAACAATTACAGGCTAGACATATTAAATATTCCACATCACCTTAAAACTCCCCTGTATTTGTTGTTAAAAAACGTCTGGAAAATGGCGACTATTGACAGATTTAAGGAAAATTAATAAATGTATTAAACCTATGGGGGGATTACAATTAGGACTTCCCTCTCCTGCAATGATTCCAAATAAATGGTCAATTTCTGTTATTGATTTAAAAGATTGTTTTTTTTACTATCCCTCTCCAATCTCAGGATAAGGAAAAATTTGCTTTTTCAGTACCTGAATTTAATCATCACCAACCTGTTAAACGTTATCAATGAACTGTATTACCTCAAGGTATGATTAATAGTCCTCCTACCTTATATCAGGAATTTGTTGCCCGAGCCTTAGAACCAGTTCAACAACAATTCCCCCATTACCTTTTATATCATTATATGGATGATCTTTTATTAGCAGTCCCTACAAACAATGAGCATGATTGTTTTTATGAAGCAGTTCTAAAGGCTTTATCAAAATTTGGATTACAAATAGCTCCAGAAAAGGTACAAATTAATTTTCCTTATTCATATTTAGGATTTATATTAGATAAACAAAAAATTAAGCCTCAAAAGGTTCAAATAAGAAAGGATAATTTAAAAACTCTTAATAATTTTCAAAAATTGCTAGGGAATATCAATTGGATTCATTCATCTATAGGGATCCCTACTTATCAGTTACAACAGTTGCTACTCTAGAAGGTGATACTGAATCACACAGTTCTAGAACTTTAACTAAACAAGCATTACAAGAATCAACCTTAGTTGAACAATGTTTAAATGAAGGATTTTTATCTTATATAGATTTAGAAAAATCCATACAACTAATTCTCTTTATATATATATTTTAGAGAGAGAGAGCTTGAGCCACATCCCCAGCCCCCTAATTCTCTTTCATACTCCTCATTCCCCGTCTGGAGTGCTAACTCAAAATGATCATATAATAGAATGGATTTTTTTTTACCTAATAAGTATAATAAATGATTAACTACATATATAGATAAACTAGCCTTTTTAATAATTAAAGGTAGATCTAAACTGTTATAATTGAGTGGTAGAGAGCCAAATCAAACTATTACTCAAATAACTCATCAACAAATTCTTATAATCTACAATTAAATAAAAATTAGCAAATTGCTTTAGCTGGTTATTCTGGAGCTTTATCTACTCAATATCCTAAATCTAAAATCTTTGGATTTTTTAGAAAATATTCTATGATATTAGTAAACCTTATTTCTTCTATTCCTCTTTCCGGTATTACTGTTTTTACTGACGCAAACAGAACTTCAGCAGGATATTGGACTCCCATAGCTTCTAAAATGTATCCTCATGAGTTTTCCTCTGTTCAACCTGCTGAATTATGGGCTATTACTTTAGCTTTATTAGATTTTTCCAATGTTCCTCTTAGTATTGTTTCCGACTCTCAGTATGCAGTTTTGATGTGCACATATCTACCTTCAGTTAGTCTTCCTATCAATCCAAAAACTGTAATTAAGAAACTATTTGCATTTACACAAAGATTATTATTACAGAGAACTATTTCAGTATATTTTACTCATATTAGGGCTCATTCTACACTGCCAGGACCATTAACTAAAGGAAATCAAAATATTGATCAACTATTGTTCCCTTTACAAAAGGCACATCAAGAACATGCTTTAACATCATACAAACACTAAAGGGACTTTACAAAAATACAAAATAACCCCAAAATAAGCACGTGACATTGTAGCTAACTGTTCATCAAGTACTCCTTTTAATATCCCTTACTGTCCTCCTGGTGTTAATCCAAGGGGACTCCATCCTAATGCCCTTTGGCAAATGGATGTTGTTATAATTCAGTCATTTGGACGACTAAGATATGTACATCATACCATTGATACTCATACTCATTTTCAATGGGCCACAGCATTTTCTTCGGAAAAAGCCGATGCAGTCATTTCTCATTTATTATCTTGTTTTGCTATTATGGGAATTCCTAAAGAACTTAAAACTGACAATGCACCTGCATATATGTCACAAAAATTACATTCATTTTCACAGAAATATGACATTACACATACATTTGGTATACCATATAATAGTCAGGGTCAAGCTATTATAGAAAAGGCAAATCTTACATTATGAGAATATATACATAAAATAAAAAGGAGGGTTCCTTATCTATTTTGTATATTAACACCTTACCAGATATACTTTGCAAATGTCTTCTTCCATTCTGGAGGTTGGCTTTTTGCCATGTTGATTGTTTCTTTTGCTGTGAAGAAGTCTTCGATTTGATGTAACCTTTTTTGTCTACTTTTTTGCTTTTGTTGCTTGTGCTTTTGAGGTCTTATCTTAAAAAAAAATGTTTTCCTAGATAGTAAGGTCATGAAGCTGTTCCCCTAGTTTTCCTCTAGTAGTTGCATAGTTTCAGGCTTCCATTTAAGTCTTTAATACATTGATATTTGATATATGGTAGGAGATAGGGGTCAAATTTCTTCTGCATGAGATACCACCTCATTCCAATTAGAATGGCTAATATATATATAAAAGCATAACAAGTGCTGGTGAGGATGTAGAGAAGAGGGAGTGCTTTTTTGTGCATTGTTGGTGGGAATGCAAATTATTATAGCCATTATGAAAAACAGTATAAAGGTTCCTCAAAAAATTAAAAATAGAACTACCATATGATTCAGCAACCCCACAACTGGTTATTACTGGTTATATATCAAAAGGAAGTGAAATCGGTATGTTGAAGATAACATCAGCACTCCCATGTTTATTGCAGAACTATTCACAATAACCAAAGAATGGAGTCAATCTAGGTGTCCATCAACAGATGAATGGATAAAGAAAGTATTTAATCAAACATGCCTGCATGTATGCATGCGCGCGCACACACACACACACACACACACAGAGGAATAATATTCAACCATGAAAAGGATGAAATTTTGTCATTTGTGACAACAAGAATGAATGAACCAAAATGATATTATGCTAAGTGAAATAAGCCAGGCATGCAAATACTGCAGGATCTCACATATAAAATCTAAAAATGTTGATATCATAGAAGCTGAGAGCAGAGTAGTGACTATCAGAACCTGGGGAGGGAAGTAGGGGGAGAGGAGAGATTTGTCAGTGGGTTTAATATTACAATTAGGAAGAATGAAGTTATGGGGTTTTATTGCGCAGTAGGAAGACAATAGTTAACAATAAAGTATCATATATTTCTAAATAGCTAGAAGAGAGGATTTTGAATGTGCCTAACAGAAGGAAATGATAAATGTTTAAGATGATGGATACATGAGTTACCCTAATTTGATTATTATACGATGTATTCATGTATTGAAACATCACACTGTTCCCCATAAGTTTGTACAACTATTATGTGCCAAAACTGAAAGAAAACCTCCAAAATCCAAAGCACATTCTATCCATTACACAGGACCTTTTTTTACATCTTTTTAAAAACATCTTATTATCTTACTGTGCTTATTTCCACAGTGCACAGTGACTTCTCTGAATTTCTACAGATCATGTGAAATAGGACGATTGATTAGAACCCCATGTTGTCACTCCCAGGGAAGCCGAATATGGGCACCTGTTACCAGTTCTTGGGGGGAACTCTAAATTCTTCTACCCCTTTCACCATAGTAGCTAGGGAAAACAATCCTGTAAACAGATAGAACAAGACTTTGCTTACGCAGAGAAGAGACAGAGCAAGATCAGCTTCAATAGTGTGCGTGGGTCCCCCATAAGCAGTTGGTCCATTGGCAGCTAGCGCAAGGCAACTGACTGCTGCACCCCTCTCCTGCTGCAGTAGATGGACCTTGTTACCTCCTCATGGAGGGAGAGGGAAAATATAGCAATGAGGGTTGGTCTGGTGCCATGTTATTCACATGCTAAAGGGGGCTTTATATCTCTAGGTAAGAGAGTGTTTGTTCCAATCCAGGACCCATTCTTACATGGCCAAGCGGGAGTGGAAAGACTGGGTGTGTGTAGTGGCTTTTTCCAACACACTGTGTTGATCAGTTTCCAGGACTCCTGTTCCCTTTCTTGTATTTCCTATGTTCACACATGGGACTGCTATCTGTTCAAACCAGAAACCTCAGTCAGCCAAGATCTGTCTCACTTATTCCATAGCCAGTCATCACGATTCCTGCCAACAGTGTATCTGCTGTCTTTTCATTGATCTTACCCCTCATCTGACTGTTGCTGTGTTTGTTGAGTAGGCATGTGTCTTGCTTGCAGTGTAACTGTAGCTTCTTTTCTGCTCTTCCTTCTGAACTGAGCCATCTACAGTGCTCTTTGCAAGGTGAAAAGCTGATCAAGTCCATCTCATTGGCTTTTATGATGAAGTATTGATTCCTTGGTACTTCACACCAAGGATTTCAATGATTTGTCCCTGGCCATCTCTCGCCTCATCTCCCTCTGTCCTCACAGACTTCTTTTACTATAAACACAAGAATAGTCTTGCATTTCATGTTGCATCTCCTCATTCTCTGGATTGTTTCTTCTCTTCCCTAAAGACTCAGGGAAGGCATCACCTCCTCTGAAAATAATTACTTCTCCAGAAAGTCTCATTAGATGTACCTATTTGGTTTACCTGTCTAAGTCTCTCCCTTGCCCTCTTCCCACTCCCAGCTGGGGTGAGAGGAGCTTAAACACAGAGCTAATATTTTGTACTTTTCCACAGTCAAGTTTATACACTTCGACAGTCATTTCTTTAATTTAGAGTTTCTTGGTTCTCTCTTTCAAAATCACATGTCTATCTTAATATCTGTCCTCCTTCGATGCCTTGAGCATCTTCTGGGTTCATGAGCATTGTGACACAGGAGTGAGAACCAGGGAGTCCAAGCTGAGATTTGGCTGGAGCGATGGAGGATGATGCACAGCTGTTTGTTCTCTGTGTTTTTTTGTTTTTTTTTTAAGCCTCTTTCTTCTTAGAGAGTATTCTAGAGCAGTTGTTTCTATCATTGCTATTTTTAAATGCTTATTACATACCAAACTCAGGCCGATTGGGTATTTTCACCATTATTAAAACCCATGTAGATGGTGGTTCTATTCCTATTTTACACACAAGGAAACTGAGTCTCAGAGAAGTTAGATAACCTGCCCCACTGATAAAATCATTATCCATCAGCACAAGGATAAATTGACTCCTTTTCAAATATTACATTTCCAAGACTTGTTAGCAAGATGCAGGTTTCTTTGCCCATTTTGGAGTCAGACTTCAATGTATGAAAACAATTGATTTTTCTATACTAGTCAGTTCCTTTCCAAAGTATGCCTACTCTTATCTAACATTCACAGCTATAAGTCCACAGATGGAACTTGGTGTTTCATCTTTAGCCTTTGGAAGAGTGGTTTGCATCCCTGCCAAAGTACCTGGCACTAGAACCTAGTAGTGCAAGTATTTGTCTTTTTGATTATTATGTTCAGAACAAATAGTACTGTGACTCAGTTCTTAAAGGTAAAACTCATTTGTCTTGCCCTAGAAAAGAACCAACTTGTTTTATCTTCAGGCAGAAAACTTACAAACACATATACATCTTCATCATCTATACATACACACATATACATATGCATATATATGAAAATGTTTTGATAACTTTAAATTGCTATAGAGATGCTGGGTATATTACTTTTTAAATTTTGTCATTTTATATATAGCTGCTTTCATATCAGTTGCTATATTTAGCAGCTTAAGTTTTCTTAAAATTCCTTCCCTTTCAATGGCTTTTAATGAGACATTTTTTTTTCTTTCTATTCTCTCATTGCCCCTTAATTACCTTAAGAGAAAAACAAATGGTTTTTCTCTACTACACACAATGCTTCCAAAATTCCTGTGTGTGGGGATTTTCCCCACATCAATAAATGTTCCTGCTCTCTGGACAATAGCTGGATATCTCATACTTGAACTCAGACACTAACTACTTGGATTCAGTGTAGACCCTGAAGATTAAAAGTTCAATCTCACAGACTACATCCAACTCTAGATGCCAGTTGCCAGTAGTTAGTACCAAAGTTACCAATGCTTCTGTTTGCATTGGCTAAAGATGGAGAGATCCCATGAATCCTTCCTCATGATTGACAATTTTGCTGTCATGGCACGAAGAATTTAGAGAGACACTTTTACCATGTTACTGGTGAGGATAGATCAAGGACACGGATAAACAGCAGGATAGAGAGGTTATATACAGTAAGATCCAGGAGGATCCTGAGTGCAGGAGCTCTGACTCCATGGAATTGGGCATATTTGTGGCACATGGATGTGTTCACCAACCGCGAACCATGCTTTTAGGGATTTTAATGGAGGCTTCAATTATGTAGGTATCATCAATCATCAACTCAATCTCTGGCACCTTCTCCTCCCTGACAAGGGTGGGTGGGTCTTCCTGGTGAGTAGCTCCATCAAGAATCCCAACAAAACTGGCCTCATTAAAAAAAAAATGTTTCTTGTACCTTCATTGCTTAGGAAATCACAAAAATTTTAGGAGCTCTGTCCAGAAACTGGGAAGACCAAATGTTCTTGTTATATCACAATATCACATCACCACAATCTTATCTTCATTTCTCTCTGACAATCAGCTAGGACGTCATACAAATATATAGCTTAGTATGTTTCCATACAGGTATTATAACTTCTTTCAAGTTGTGTCTCAGAACTTTCTGTAAGAGCATATGGTACTCACCTCACTTATAGCAATTCTATACTATTTTGACTAAAGGTCCTCAGGAGACATAGGAAGATTCACAAAATCCTTTAACCCTGCAGTCAAGCTGATGCCCCGGGAGACTGTGGTGCTCAGGTTGTACAAAATGATTTCATAATGGGTTCTGTCATTTGAGTGGCCTGGAATTGGTGGTCAGTGAAACTTTGCCCTTCAGAATCCTCAGGGATTAGAAAGTTAGCAGACAAGAGGGCACAGACAGCCATGGCACACCGACACAGTGGCAGTAGGTTCTAGGGAGGCCATTGACAATCTCTCTATCTTGAAGGAAGACTTGAAGTAAATTTGTAGTTCTCAAGGAATCCCCACACAAACACTACCACACCTAAAGCCATGGTTCAAGCTTGTGACAGTAGGTGGGGGCATTTTTGGCTAGAGAATGCTACATTTCTGTGGATCTGTGGCTGATTTGTTAGTCTACTCTTTTTGTGTGGCTTCCCCTCCCCACAAGGGAAATCTCCTCTTCTTCAAGTCAGCAGTGTGGAGGAGGAGATTTCAGTTTTCCTTTAAAAATATCCTACTTGATTCTCAAAGCATCTTATCCAAGTAGGCCTAAAAGTTTTATCACACGCTCATTCTATAAGAAATGCTAATGAGGCATGGCACAGGGTCTATGCTACATGCAAGAGCGGTTTCTTCTGCTGAGAGCTGACAGGATTGTTCCAGCCACTCTATCTTGAATAGAATCAGGTAGCTAAAGATTAGGTAACCTTTCTTGAAATTAATCTTTCTTTCCTTTTCATAAATTTTAAAAACTCTTAAGTCAAGCATAACACATTTCCCTTAAATGCCTGGCTAAGCCAAAAAGGGATTGAAGTTTTGAAAGGTCAACTTCGTAGATTTATTTAAATAGGGTTATAAATTTATTTTAATTAATGTCATTTACTATATGAAAATTTTTGACAGTATTGAAAGTAAAGCAATTAATCACAAGTGAAAGCAGTATGAATAAACAATCTAAGATACTATTTTATTAAAGTGACTTTGAAAAAAATTATTCATTGAGTGGTAAGATCAGGCTTATTAAAAGATAAAATTATAGCCAGACAGAGTGACACACACCTGTAATTCTAGTGATTTGGTGAGGCTTCTGCAGGAGGATTACAAATTCAAGGCCAACTTTTGCAACTTAACAAAACCATATCTCGAAAACCAAAAAGGGCTGGGGATGTAGTCAGTGGTAAAGCATCCCTGGGTCTAAACAACAGTCCTGACAAAAATAAAAAAGAAAAAAATTACAATTTAAAGATCTTACTTGGTTTTATTTATGCTTTAAGCATTGGACAATATTTAATTTCATAAAATACAGTAAATGTTTCAATGAGCTGAGCAGAAGAGGTTCATTTTAGTCAGAAAAGGACTGAAGAAAGCCAAAGCAAACAACAAAGGGCAGATTGATCATTCAGAGTTACTTCCTTATAAGATGAGAACAAAGAGACACTAGAAGAATAATTGATTGGATAACATCACTCATTACTGCTAGTTACTTTTCTTTTCTTTTTGGTACAACGGATTGAACCCAGGGGCACTTAACCACCAAGCCACATCTCAGCCCTTTTTCATATTTTATTTTGAGATAGGATCTCACTGAGTTGCGTAGGGCTTCACTAAGTTGCTGAGGCTGGCTTTGACTCAAAATCCTCCTGCCTTAGCATCCCAAGCCACTGGGATAACAGGCATGTGCCACCTTTCCCGACAGGTTACTTTTCTGTAAAATCAAAACAGAGGGAACTTCATTGTCATCTCCCAGAAACTGGCCAGTTAGGTAATTTTGGCTGTTATCCCTTGTAATTTATTAGAAGATTGAGTAACAATTTAATTTCAATTCAGTGATGTGGAATTAAGGTTCAAGTGCCTCTAGTTACATTTTTAGTCTGCTCTGTCATAGCCCATTTTAGGAATTTAGTCCAAAACAATGGCTTCCTGTACATTTTATTTAAAAGGCCAGCAAGTAAAGAACTAGCAGGTACAAATTTATTGTGCATATCTATTACTTTCATGATCAATTTTATTGGCCTACATAGGCATACAAAGTGTTCTTTTTGAAGCAAAAACTTAGATTGAAATTCATGTCTATTATCTAAAACTAGTGCTGATTTTAATACACAAATACTGAATTCTGGGTCAAATTTGTGATAAACACACAGTGAATTTCATTTTCACCTGAAATGAGACATTATCTGACCAGTTCTGGATGGTTGTTAAACAAGAGAATTCTTGTTTACACATATGAGAAGTAGAAAATGTGAGCAGAGAGTTCAAGTTTTCCTGTGAGTGGCAGGATGCTCTTTTTTCACAGAAATCCAGAACTTTTCTAAGGCAGATGATGCATCTCATCTGATTTACTTCAACTCACAAAATTCTTCTTTTAAAGTCAAGTTTTTGGAATGAGCAGAGCCATCAGATTCAGAGGTAGGATGCTTCAGCCAGCCATATGCTGTGTGGAAAGGAAGGAAAATACTGTTAAATTTTGTTCTGAGCTTTCCTGATGGTTTTCAGCAAAACTGGAAGCTTCTGTATAATAAGGAAATTAACCTGTCCCCAAGGAAGCCTGGCTTTGCCTTGAGCTCTGGGAGGTCCTGCCTGATAGGAATGACTTTGTGTGCCTTATGTCTGGTGCCAGCCCGATGGTAACACTGTGCTTTATGGTGGGGGAGAGTGGGTGTGAGCCACACCAACAATGTGGTTTAGGGTAGGTTTTGTCTCTGCCGCACCTGGTGTCAGCTCAACCTCCCCAGGGGCTAGAAACTGAGATCTGCCTTGTGGATCTTAACCATGCCACGTGATGGGGTCCCAGTATAGACTCTAGACACCAAAGACTGGGTGAGCTTTCCTGGGTGGAAATACTCTGTTATTGTCATGAATCCATTTCAGGAAAATAATGCTGTCCTGACTTCATGGGGTGAGGACAAGGGGAAGCTCTGTGTTTAGTTCTTTTCCTGGGCTCTGCACTGAGTTTCCTCTTCCCATGACTGATCTCAATCTGTGTCTGTAAAAAACAATAGCTATGAGGATAATAGCTTTCACTGAGTCCTTGGAGTCCTCCTAGTGAATGATGGTAAGTGAGGGTGATTTGGGGATCTCTGAACTTGCAGTTGGTGTCAGAGATGACGGTGGTCTTATGAACTGCTCCCCCAACTTCACAATTAGATAACTTATACAGTTGGCATTGTGAGTGGGATTCACCTGATCAACCCTAACCCACAGAAGCATGTGGTTTGGGAAGAGAAAGGAGGAGAGGGCAGGGATCGGTGAACCTTCAACTCCTGGATGGCTGCCTGGCCACTTACACAATGGGACAGTATTTGCACTGTGATTGTCATTGGCACCTCAGGCCAGAGGCCCTGTGGGGATTTCAGTAGACTGGATTTGGTTGCCCACTCCCATCAGATATAAGAAAAAAAAATGATATAAAAAGGAAAAATGGGGCTGGGGTTGTGGCTCAGCGGTAGAGCGCTCGCCTTGCATGTGCGAGACCCTGGGTTCGATCCTCAGCACCACATAAAAATAAATAAATGAAATAAAGGTACCGAGTCCAACTACAACTAAAAAATAAATATTTAATAAAAAGGAAAAATGAATTTGACTGTAGTTTGACTGAAACAGGAAAGGTAGACAGATAATCTATCTCCACCTATTCTACAGGAATGTTACAATTTATAGGAACAAAGCCCAGAATGTATACGTATGTGGATTTAGCCAGACTGTGCTAGCCAGAGATATATTATAATTCTACTTTCATTGGCACTCACCTGGACCGGGGGCAGCTTCTCAGCTTCCACTATTAGTTTGAGGAAGCTAAGATGGGGAGATACAGGTTACCAGGACATGAAAGGAAACACACACACACACACACACACACACACACACAACTTGGGGTCTTTAATTCCTATGGGCTTCCTTAGAAGATTGGTCACTAAAGGTAAAATTTACTATGGAATTTAGAAGTGTGGGACTCAACTTCTGCAGAGCTGGCTGACTGAATGTACAGGAAAAGCAAAATAATAAGTCAAATATATGATCCCTTGGTTTTTGTTATCTGTGATATAGCTAAAGTGAAGGGAAAGAGAGGGTTGAGGTGGATCCTGATGCCAGGCCCAACTCTGATTTCAGCCAGTCTGGACTGTGGCTGCCAGCATCAGGGCCACTACTAAGCAGAATAATTATGGTGGGACAAGAAACAGCCTGTCTGCAAACTCCTGTGGTCACCAGGAAGTTTGTCTATGCTGGGGGAAGATGAACCCAAGAAAGAACTGAAACCAAGGGTATAGTGTGAGAGCTGTCTTGTTTTGTGGATCATGATCATCAGCTTCCTGGAAAACCTTTATGAAATGATTGTGCCTGAGAAACTATGGAGCAGCATCTTTGGTCTTGAAACTGCAGAATCAATGCACACTTTTGGGTACTGTAGCATTCACAGCTCATAACTGAACAATTGCAGAGGGTCCAGGCACACAGCCTTTGCTCCCCAGGGACTGCTAGCTTAGAACATGGAAAAAAGTGCTGTGAAGTCTGTTTACGTCCAGAAGGGGGTTTGTGATTCTCAAACCTCTTGGTATCCTCCATAAATGCTGCTCTGGTTTGTGTATGGTTTGTCCCCCAAATTTCATGTGCTAAGACATTGCTGATGTGGTGGAAGCTTTAAGGTGCGGGGCTCAGTAGAAGGAAATTAGGTTATGAAGGCTCTTCCTTTATGAAAGTATTAATACTGCCTCTTGGGAGTGTGTCGGTCTCCTGGGACTGGATTAGTTTTCTCCAGAATGGGTTGTTATAAAACAAATTTGCCTTTCTGCACTCACTCTCTCTGGATTCCTCTCAAACATACTCCCTCTGCATGTGGCTGTTTCCTTTTCTACTTCTCCATGTTTTGTTGCAGCCAAGGAGGTCCTCACCAGGTGCCATGCTTTCTAGTCACCAGATTATAAACTGAATAAACTTCTCTCTCTCTCTTTCTCTTTTTTTCCCTCAGTACCCAGCTTCAGGTATGCTATAGCAAAACCGAATGAACCAGACAAATGCCAAACAGAACTAACTCCCCAGATAAAGCTGCTTCTGTGTATTCTATGACGGCCATGCTGGAATAGCCATATGATGAATAAAGTCGCTGGAGTTGATTAATAAAGGAGACCTTCAAGGGTTGAAATAAAAATCTTAATGAAACAATATTGGGAGATGGGTGAACCCATGGAAAACGCTGCCAACCCTCATTATTAAAGGGTCTAATACAACCCTGCTTTATTTACCCATGTTTGGAAGGACTTAGAAACCTGAATGACAAAGAAGATGACAAACCTGAACTCAAATCACCTGTGGCAATGTTCTGCCAGATTAATCATGATGTTGACTGAGTAAAGACCTGGGTCTTCTTGTGTATGTCCCAGACAAAGACTCAAGGCATTATGCAAATGTGTGGGTGAAATGGCGAGGAATGTAGAGAGTTTTCTGGAGGCCCTTGACAAAGGATCCGATGCACTGTGATCTGTTGGTGAAGTCCTAATGGGCCACAGTGAGATGGGGAGGGTAAGGGCTTACAGTGGCTCATGGGATTAAGCTGGAAGTGGGACAAGAATAATTGGAATGTCTGAAGGGACTTTATTTGTCTCCTCCGCCTGAATGGATTATTAGGGTGGGTACTAGTCTAACTGGGGAACACTTGCCCTCCTTGTATTGTAAACCAGAAAGCATCTAAGTCTGTCCTCAGGCCGGTTTTGATTGGATACACTAAACAGAACTACTTAGAGCTAACTGCTCAAGCCCACACAATTGTTAATCTGAAACAGTACAGGATATCTGGTGCACAAGAAGAAACTGATGGCATATTAGAAGCTGAAGGGATGGTAATGAATTCTTTGTACAGTACTCCTGTATGACCTGCAAGAAATGGAGAGAGCTCACATAGAGGAGCAGTGGAGAATTGAGGCTTGAATAAAGGAACACCCATGGCATCAGCAGTCCCTGATACAGTTCAACAGTACATGAAGTATAGCAGGCTAAATGAGAGCTGTACTCAGTGATTGATGTTGCCAATGCTTTATTCTTTTTCTGTTTTGATCTTGGAAAATAGTCAATTGCAGTTTGCCTTCATCTGGGAAGGAATCCAATTTACATTTACTGAATTGCTGTATGATCATTTGAATTCATCAGCTACTGTCATAATTGGGTAGAAGAAAGTTGGACTGATTCGAGTTCTTAGTGTAAGGCAAACTATGCTGATGATATGATAATATCTGACAACAAAGGCCATGTGATAACTGACCTAAATGCAGAGGTGACACAAATGACCAACAGAAACTGGTTGATAAATGTCCAGAAAATGTCCAAGAGCTGGTCCAAATGGTAAAAGTCCTAGGAATAATTAGGGCAGGTGCCATTCATGACATCCCAGAGGTGATTAAATATAAACTGATCTCATAACCCATCCCTTAAACTAAACAAAAAAGCCCAATATTTTGTTGTTCTATTTGGGTTTTGGAAGATGCATATCTCACATCTGGGAATACTGAGTGTGTCATACATTAAACTACCCAAAAGAACATCATATTTCAATGGAGGCCCTGAATTAAATCAGGTTATGTTAGAATTAAAAAAAAGTAATGTCTCTCCTGAAACTATCTGTCCATTATAATTCACACTCATGCATGATTTTGGAAGTATAGCATTCATTTATATAAACTGGATGTTATTGTGAAAGCCTGTGAGTACCATCCAAAGGTGACCACTGGTATTTTATACCAGAACATTCCTGGATACTGTGATAAGATATAGAAGGTTTTTTTTTTTTTTTTTGCTCATGCTGGGATTGAACCCAGGGCCTCGTGAATCCTAGGCAAGCACTCTACCAACTGAGCTATGTGCCCAGCCCCAGATATATGATTTAAGATATGATGAAAGTAACTTTTATTGTGCACTAATGGAGACTACCCCATGACTGATGATATAAAACATCCATGAAAGCTGAAATACCCAAAATGTCTTGGGTGAGGTCAGAGAAACCCTCTATTAAAGACAGAAGTACCCCGAAGAGACCAGAAATCCATCCCCCACAGTGTTTCAGGGACATTGAGGGCCAGGGTCAGGGTGAAGTGGGAAGCGATTTCAGTTTGGTGTCCTTGGGGTCACACCGGGTCAAATTCAGAGGAGAGGAGGAGAAAGACAAGTGAAGATGCAGAACCATCTTTTGGATCAAAGTCAAACATTTCTCTGCCTAGGTTGGTGACTTTGTTCAGGTGAATTATGGCCTCTGGAGTGATCAGTATGGAATGCATGGTTTATCTCAGTCTCTCAGTCATGTGCTGATGCACTCTATCAGGTTGTGGGTTTAAAATAACCTTTGTTCCGCCTTCAATCTCCCCTCCCACCCATGGCTACCAACCCCTCCTGGTCCTCAACCTTCCCCATGTGGTACACAGCATCTGACAAGATGCCCAGTGCCGTTTCCTGCAGCATGGCCACAACATGGTCAACTTTCTGCTGCCTTCAGCTGCGGCTTACTACATAGGCCCCATCCTGGGCTAGACACCAGGTGATGGTGAATCTGAATCTGTGGTAGTGAATAATTCAGTCTTGGGACCGGCCATTCCCTTCTGTTTTCCTGTCCCCCACTCCCTGCCATTTAGATTCTCTCCATAGTGCAGAGCATCTAAGCCCTTTCTCCACATATGGAGAGTCAGAAGAGTAGCAGTACTGGGGTAAGTCAAGGGATGAAGCAAATAGCCTGTTTCAGTCAGCTTTGCATCACAGTGACCAAAAGACCCAACCAAACAACTTAGCGGGAAAGTTTATTTTGGCTTGCAATATCAGAGGTTCAGTCCATGGTTGGCCAACTCCTTCACTCTGGGCCTGGTGTAAGGCAGAACACCATGGTGGAAGGGCATGGTGAAGACAAACACTCAGAACATGGCAACCAGGTGGGAGGGGTGGGTGGGGGTGCAGGTAAAGAGAGGGCTTAGCTCACCAGGGACAAAATATAAACCCCAAAGGCACACTTCTAGTGATCTACTTTCTCTAGCCACATCCTACCTGCTTACAGTTACTGCCCAGTTAATCTTTATCAGTGGATTAATCCACTGATTAGGTTTCATCTCTTGTAATCTAATCATTTCACCTCTCAAAATTCTTGCCTGTCTCACACATGAAGTCTTAGGGGAAATCTCATACCTAAATCATAACTGAGCCCCAGGTCATTGTCATCTGTGGATCTCCAGCAATGGCAATCACCTGCTGTGGTACCCATGATCACAGTAACTTCCTGTCAAGGGTTGTACTGCTGATGCTCCTTGAGGAGCATCTCATTTATTTTTAAAAAAGCATTTTGTAAAGTTTCATTATCTGGTCCTGTGACCAAACATTTACCAGAAGTTAAATAGAAATGTTTCCCATTATGAGATTGATGGGCGAAAACTTTGTTGGCAGTCATCCTGTAGAAGTGCCGGGTATTGAAATGCCAGCTCCATCTACCCTCCCCTTATTCGTTCCCATTCTCTAGAGTGTCCCCACCAGCTCCACAGTTGTAAGGTGGAACAGATTTCACTGGGTTTTTAGGGAAGCATTGAAATTGCTGTTGAGGAAGTCTGTTACTCTTTTGTCCACTTGGCCTCTGCAGAAAGCCTCTGGGGAGAAAGAAAGGTGAATCAAGAGGTCTGATTCATTCACTTGTCCCTGCCACTAATTAGATATCACCTTTGGGCTAAGTCACCTTTTGCTAGGGTTATAGTTTTGAAATAATAAGTAACAAGTAAGGTAAAATGGTAAGCTTTTATACTTGGGTGGTCTGCTTTTCCTCACATGAGCCTCCCTTTCCTTTCCAGTTCAGAGAAACCATTCTTTCTTTTTCTTTTAAAGTTTTTCATTATTCCCCACAAATTGTGTCAACCTTGAAATATTAAAAATACAATCTTCACTTCCCAGGAAACTCTGTAAAGTTTTTCTTGGTTCTTTATATATATTTAAATTCAGTGGCTAGAAGTATGAAAAAAAAATTTTAAATGTCAGAAACTGTTTTTGTTTTGTTAAAGGTGAAGCTTAGATTTCATCAACAAGGAGCAAAGATTGTATTTCTAGGTAGACTTATAGATTCCCAAATGTAGCAGGAAAGCGATCCTTGAAGTGATAGCAGATGTCAAATCAATATAATTGATGAAGGCAAAGTAAGAAATGCTTCCTATCCTCTTCATCTCCAAAATGTGACGGCGACACTGGAAAAATGCTAAAGATCCACTCTTTCCTGGTTTTGCTACCAACCAATGCACAACTTTGATCATAGTCTGGGAGCCCCTATCTGCCAGTTGTCTGTAGAGTGAAGAGTGATGGTGGACACTTGACTTTCATGGCATGGCACAGTCTTTGATGCTGCTAGGTGGGAAAAAAACCAAAGCAGTCTTTGTCTCCTGGGTGAGGTCAACTTGGCCCTGGGGAAACTCCAGGGCTGATATTTCAACCTTCACGTCTTATATCTCCAGATAATAATCTAAGTGAATAAAACAGGCAATTTAGATCTTATATGAATTTACATGATTTCTAAAATGTTGATAACTATTGTGGTTTGAATATGATTTATTACCTCTAAAATTCATGGTTGAGGCTTGGTTCCTGGTGTAGCAGTGTAGGAAGGTAGGGCCCAGAGGGAGGTATTTGCTTCATGGGGACAGAGACCTCAGGAGTGGATTAATACCTTTCTCACATAGTGAGTTCTCACTTTCTCCATGAGGTGAAGCAGAATGTGACCCTCGTCAGATGGGAACATCTGATCTTGATTTTCCCACCTCCAGAACTGTAAAACCTCATTTCTTTATATATCATCTAGTTTCAGTCATTATGTTATGTTAAAGCAATAGAAAATACAGTAAGACAACAACTAACTCATATTTTATTTGGTTTTCTTTTTGGTTTCTTTCTTTTTCTTTTTTCCTTTGGTGTTGATGTAAGAGAACAAACACACACACACACACACACACACACACACACACATATATATATATATATATATATATTTTTTTTTTAAACAAAGTTATTTCTTCCAATTCCCTTGGTAAGTTTTTATTTTATTTTTTTAGTTATTTACTTCTCTCCTTTGAAAACTTTTTCCTGATATTTTCCCCCAATCTTTAACAACTCATTTCCCTTACACGGGAGTCTAAATTCTAAAGAAAGCCCTCCGCAATGCCTCTCCTCAGCTCAAAAGAAAACGCAGGGGCTGGCCCTAGGAGGTTGAGGTGCCCTTTGATGTGATGAGGAAGGAACTGATTCAGAGGCTCTGAGATGAAGGTGCTCTGGAAGAAGAGGGCTCCCACACAGTGTGTGCATTTCCTGCCTTTTGTCTCACTATACCCTCTTTTTCCCCCTCATAAAAGCTGTTTGTGTCCCTTGCACCCCATTGTCTTCCCCTACCCAAGATGGAGATTCTCTATCTTCCCCAGGGCCAGCTTTGAATAAACCTATTTTCCTTCACTGATCTCTGTCTCCCGAAATTTAATTGAGTAGTGAATGATAGAATCCACAATCCAGGTAACACTGGGCATTGGACCCAAGGACTCTCCACCAATGAGCTACATCCCCAGTCCTTTTGATTTCTTATTTTGTGACAGAGTCTTGATGTTGCCCAGCCTGGCTTTAAAAAACAAAAATTGTTTTTAAAGAGATAGGGTCTCACTGTGTTGCTCAGACTAGCCTTGAACTCCTGGGCTCCAGCCCTCCTCTTGCCTCAGCTTCTTGAGCTGGGACTCCAGGTGTGTGCTACCATACCTGGTTAATTCATATTGTAAAACAACACTTTGGGTCTACAAAACACATCTGGCTGACACACTACCATTCTGGGAAGAAAAGAAGTACTAGTTTTTCCAGGATAGTGTCTTAGAGGAAGATACAGAGATTTAGTTTCAAAGAAAATAAAAGAGAGTCTCTTGCTCTTCTGTCGTCGTGGTAAATAGAAGGGATTGAAAGATCATCTCTCACTGTCTTTTCTCCAGACTGCTAGGCCAGAGACCTGACTCCAGGGCTACCAATTAAACAGGCCTGGACACTCTCCCCCAAAACCAAGCAGAAAAAGTAATGGTGAAAATCGGGAAAATAATTTAATCAATAGGGCCATATTGTGGGAGGGAAAGGAGGTCCAGCATCTCAGCCCTGTCTTTGGGGAGCTGGCAGTAAGACAGTCAGGGACCACCTGGGAACAAGGGGCCAAGGCATTCCTGGTAATTAACTAGAGGCTTCTTAGCTACTAAAAGCTCAGTATGTGCTGTACCCATTCCCTTCAAGCAACTTTATCAGCTTAAGAGACCAGGAGCATCACCAGGGCCAGGAGTCTCTCACTGTGACTGTTTAAGGACAAACAACATAAAGATAAAATCTGTTGAGAAACCATCAAGATGGCAAACTACCAGGCCCTTAACTGGTTACTTGCCATGATATGTTCTTGTTCTCTTCCATGTGTTCTCTCTCTCTCTTTTTTTTTTATTTATTTGGTGGTAGCGGGGTACTGGGGATTGAACCCAGGGGGCACTCGACAACAGAGCCACATCCCCAGCCCTGTCTTGTATTTTATTTAAAGACAGGGTCTCACTGAGTTGCTTAGGCTTAGGTCTCACTTTTACTAAGGCTGGTTTTGAACTCACAATCCTCCTGCCTCAGCCTCTGGAGCCACTGGTATTACAGGCATGTGCCACTGCATCTGGCCCATGTGTTCTCTTAACAGCTCTCACCCTCATCACAGGGCAGAGATGTTTATACAGGATGCAGGAATGATATGAGAGAGGTAATATTTGGCAGGCACTAGGATGAACTATTGACCACCCTTCCCTCAAGGTTGAAACATTCACCCAGGGGGAAAAAAAAAACATACCTGTGAAAAATATCAAAAACTACTTAACATTTCTAGCCCACCCCTGCCACCCTTTCACGTGCATAAAACTCTCTTTTATCTGGAGAGCCAGCCTCACTCTCTCTTGGTGGGTGCTGTGTTTCCCTTCTGCTCCAGCAAGAAGCCTCAATAGAAACTTGTTCCATCAATGGTGACTTTATCTGATTCTTCTGATGGAGTGTACAAGAACCCACTGAACCTGTAACAAACAGGAGCTTTAGGTTCAAACAGAGTAAGAACTGGGGTAGGGGCAATAAATCTGCATAATTAAGCAGACTGTGGTCTGGTGGGTAATTCTCAGTTCTGATTGTGCAAAGTGGCTCTAGAGAAGTCTTTTATCACTTTGTTACAGAGCTGGGCCTTCTGAGAAACTGAGACATCAGGAAGACCCCCTCACCTTCAAATCCCTCTTGTAACTAAGTCAGAAAGATTTCAGACATGTTGCTTAGTGTAATAGGAATGAGTTTATTGAAAGGGTAGGAAGGGGAAAGGGGACACTCTCAAGGGAGAAAGTGGGTCCTCTCAGAGAGGAGAGAGACAACATGCCTCTCCTGCACTCCAATTTTATTGGGGATCCTAGAAAAATTTCCAGAGAGTCCTGCCAAGGCCCTCCTCTTGACTTTTGACTGACAGCAGGGTGACATCAGATCTTCAAGTCCCCACTGTCTGGGACAGTGCACAAGTAGATTTACAAGGAATTTGTGAGTGATACGCCTGGGAAAGAGTCTGACTTAGGGAGTGATAGGCCTGGAAATGTATGTGGTACTTTAAACTAAAATTATATTTCCTTATTATTCCTCTATGTCTCCTTTCGACCCATTTCTCATTTCTTCTACCTTATAGAGATGCAATATCTTGAGAAACCTATAATTTAGGGGGCTTTCCTGCATTATCTATTGATGAGAAAATGGAGACTGCATCAGTGTAAGGATCCTGAGAATGAGCAGACCCCACAAACCATATTGAGATCACCAGACTCATGTCATCTCTACCTTCCATCCTTGGTCTACCCCTCACCAAGTTTTCTTTGAAAGAAGAGCCAGGAACCCCCAAAACATATCTCCCTCTCAAGATGGCCCACATTGTACCTTGAACGTGTATTCCTTTCCTTTCTAAATAAAATTCTGTTTCTTTACTGACTGTTGAAATGTTATAGTTAAAGCTTTGTCCCAGGGTTTCATGAACTGACTTCCAGACCACTCACGTATAATCGAATCAAGCCTTTATTGAAGCACACCGGTGGTGGCTGACCAGAACATAAAGCTGTTCCCCTGATCAGCCCCGAACAATTGCAAGGGCACTCCTTAAGCCTGAAAACCGCAAAAGGGATATTCGGGGGGTCTAGTCAATGCAAGCAAGCCAGGTTACAGAAGCGGGACAGTGCAGTCAAGCGGAGGGAAGCCTAACCAATTACAGTTAGCCCAGTCACCCCAGTTACAGAAGCAGAGCCCCGTTACCCTAGTTACAGAAACAATGCCCCATTAGGTAGTTCCGTGTTCTTAAAGGTTTCTATAGCAAAAGGAAAAGAACATCTTGCTCCAGTCATGACTCTTCTACTTGGCATGGTTGTTTTGCAGGATGAAGTCATAAAACAAAATGGAGTCACATTTGCTCCTACTATCACAGAAACTCTTTTCCATCCTGTAAGTCGAGGATCCTACTAGTCCTGAGCAAAATTCCTCCCATCTTTGGAAACTCCCTGAGATCCTTTTCAGTGTTATCTCCTCTCTCATGACAACTGATTTTTAGTAAAAGCAGCTTCTCTAAGTCTTTTACAGTCTTATGCTCAAAAGGGTATGAATATTTGTATTTTACTGCAATGGTGCTTGGAGCTGATGGCATGAATTATGTTCTTAACATCAAATATTTGCATTTATATTAGATAATAATGATACTTAGTTGCTAAATATCCTACAGCTAGTCTCAGGGCAAGAACCTTTTGTCTTGGGAGGTAAATGTTGAATGTCCAATGTACCAAGGTCTACACCTCTCTTATCAGAACACTCCTCAGCACCATTTTTTTTTTACTTTATAAATTTTTTAATTTGTTTTAATTGGTTATACATGACAGTAGAATACATTTATGCACTTTGATATATCATACATAAGTGGGGTATGATTTCTCATTTTTCTGATTGTACATGTTGTAGAATCACATTGGTCATGCAGTCGTAGATGTTCATAAGGTAATAATGTCTGGCCATTTTCTTTTGAGCCTGTACTCATGCATGCAACTCACCGTTCACAGTACACACTGCTGGAGGGCTATGACACCCGAATTAGGCAGGAAAATTAAAAGGGAAGTTGGAAGCCTCAGTAATTAACCACATATCATCTCAGACCTGGGGAAAGCTCAACCAGGCCAGTGTGGAAAGCTGGGGAAGGGAATGGAGTTACTTGCTTCCCTCTAAGCCAGAACTCCAGGCCTTCACATTTGCCTGCAGCGTCTGTGTGTTACCTAGATTCTTCTCTCTGCATCACAGAAGGCAGCTGGTGAATTAGGATTTGTTAGTAGGCAGGTTAGGATGTTACCACATAATTAAAGGGGAATTTGGAAGGTACCAGGCCAGGACCTCAGGCATAACTGTTCTCTTCTAGCTGTGGCTGAGCCTGGACTTTGATAGGCATCTCTTTAGATCTGATCTGGAAGTAGCTGAATGTGTAATAATTTAAACATTCTCAGTCTTTCCAATCAGTTTAATTCAGTTCAACTCAACAAATATTAATCAAGTGTCTCTTCTGTGGTGACCCAGTCTCTATACCTGACCAGATCATGCACAGTACATTTGTCAACAGTTTTGGTTGATGGAAGGCAGAGGAGAAGGAGAGAGTGGAGTGGAGAGGGAGACAGACTTGCAGGGACATGGGAGGTGACTGTAATGGTGTTGCTCTCAGGGCATGAAGCTCATAAAAGAGGAAGAGTGACTTTGAAAAGGGCTAAGCATGCTGACTTTTTTGTATATTGTAGACAAAAGGAAACTAAGGACAACGTGGGGATGTGGGTGTCCCAGTGCATGCCAGCCTTGTTATTTGATGAGGACCATCGTAGTCCATTCTGCTGGTGCCCTGTGCATTTTCCTTTAGCATCAGCATCCCCACAAACAGAATCCTAGCTCCAGGGCCCAGTGGCTGCTTCTGTCTGGCTATCTAAAAGTGCTTAAATAGCTTGTCCAATTGTATTCACCTTCCTCCTCTAAGTCTCCTTTCCCTCCTGTCTTTCTTGTACCAACATCTCCCAGTCTCCCCAGTCAGACATCTGCAAGTGTAACAAATAGTTTCTTGATGCTAATGTGTATTTATATCTTGGATGGTGAACTACGTGTCATTTTTTATTTTGTTTGCACAATGACATGGCTGTCCTGTGGGGCTTTAGGTTCAGGCCATAGCTCTCTGGTGTCAGCAAAAGCAGATGGCAGTAGATATTTGTGTCAGCCATCAGGGAGGCTCCGAGTCCTGCAAAGGGCTGCCCCAAGGGGCACTTAGACGTCAGAAAGAAGAAGCTTCTGCCCCCTTCTGGACCTTGCTCTCTTGGGTCTGAGCTTTGAAGAGTGTACTTATGCTTGAGGGCATTACTGGGCTGTACAGGAAAAATAGTTGATGTCACATGGGATTATGTGTGTGTCAGATTTATATTTGAGACTTCTAGGCAGTTTGACATTTGAGAAGAAAAAATAAGCTAACTGGGTTATTGAGCCATGACATCTGCTTGGATTTAATTTGATCTAAGGATTCTAATAATGCTTATAGGATTCTTCCCTAATACAGAAGGAGTTACAGGGCTTTTTGGGTATCCTGCATGTCTTCCACACTTGATACAGGTACTTGGTTTCATTCTCTTGTACCAAAATGTCTGTCACAGTGGTGTCATCCATGCCCATTTCTTCTCAAGTCTGGAACTTCATTTCCCAGTGTCACTTTCCTGTGTGGCTCTGGGCAGGAGTCTGGCAATTAAAGGCATCCATAGGGTGTTCAGAAGGCAGAAGTGTCAGCACACCTTTTGGCAGTTGTGAACAGCTGCTTGGACATATGAGATGCATATGATTTGCTCCAGCTTCTGGCAACTTCCTGAGAATCACCAGCTTTGGTATTACAGGCAGCTGGGATTGTTGTCAGCAGTTTTCCTAGAATTCTGTTCTTCCTGACTTTATGAAAGCAGCAGCAGCAGTTCCCATATTGCTTCCCCCAACCCTCCTAATCTTGTGTAAGCTTCTAAGTCTAAGTATTAGAACCCTTTCTCTTTGGCATGTAGGAGTGTATCTCTTTTCCTGAGACAAGTTTGACTGTTGTTACACTGCTGCAGTCTCCTCTCTCCTCTCTTGTGTTGATGGTCAACCACTAAGAGTGAGAAGACTTAGCAAATTTATTAGTATAGTGGACCAGGAAGCTTCCAGGTAAGTCCTCCAGTCTGTGACCAGAGACCTTCACTGAACAATTACAGTCATTCATGATGCAGCAGTTCAAATAAGGTCATTTTTTTATTCCCTCTCCTCTATGACCTTGTTTGCCAGGGATCAGTATGATTGAGGCACTTTATTTAAGAGGAGGTAGGTGGCCACTGCATGGTCTGATTGTAATCCAAGATTATTGCAATGAGTGACACTGAATGAAAGAGACAGATGTCCCCTCTTAGTCTCTGGGCCATATGGGGGCTACTTCCTCAAGAAAACAAATGACAATATATATGTCACACAAGGAACTCTATCCATTATCACGAACTCACATTTCCTGTGCTTTTAGCACAACATTAAGCTAATAAGCTTTTAAGGAAGTTGACTGTCAAGACCAAAGGAAACTAAGGACAATGTGGGGATGTGGATGTCTCAGGGCATGCCAGCCTTGTTATATTTTGAGGACCATTGCAGTCCACTCTGCAGGTGCCCCATCCACTTTTCCTTAGCACCCAGCATTCCCACAGACAGAAGCATAAGGCAAGCACTTGTAACTGTGTTCAACAGTTACAAGTTGGGCTGGTCGGGGGATATTCTCCCAGCAATGCCAAGGGAGTCCTCAACCAGTGATCATTAGGAGTGGGTGTATAAATATCCCCATGTGAAAACAGTAAGGTGGGTCTAAAAAATTAAAAATAAGATTACCATATGATCCAGCATTATTGCTTTGGTTATATACCCCAAAAAATTAAAAGCAGAGTCTCAAAGGGATATTTGTACACCCATGTTCTTACCAGCATTATTCATAATAGATAAAACATGGAAGCAACCCAAGTGTCCATTAATGAATGAATAGATGAGCAAAATATGCTATATACATACAATGGGATATTATTATTCTTAAAGAGGAAGGGAATTCTTTGATATAGAGAAACAAGGATGACACTTGAGGACTTTCTATTAAGTAAAATATGCCAGTCACAAAACAACAAATGCTGTATGATTCCACATATGTGAGGTAGTTAGACTAATCTTCACCCATCATTGGGAACAACTCCAGGGCATGTTGAATTTCTGATGCATATTTTATGAGAGGTACTCAGGGGACAAGGTAGCTAGGGTTATCAGATTTAGCAGACAGAAACCAGAAAACCCAGCAAATTTTGAATTTCAGATTCATGATGAATATTTTCTATTGTATTCCATTTCTTTAAAAACAAATGTGGTAAGAGAAGAAGACAAACCAGAAACTGGGAAAAATATTTGTAATACAGACATTTGATAAAGGATTTGCATATAAAGTATACAAAGAATTCTTAAAACTTGACAATAAGAAAACAAACAATCCAATTTAAAATGGGCTAAAATAGATATCTCACTAAAGATGCAGATGGCAAATAAGCATACAAAAAGATGACACACATTGTATATCATCGAGGAAATACAAATTAAACAACAATGAGATGTCATAACACACCTAGTAGAATGGTCAAAATCCAGAGCACTGAGAACACCAAATGCTGGCAAGGCTGTGGGGCAGCGAGAATTTCAGTCATGCTAACAGGAAAGCAAAACTCACAGCACTCTGAATGACAGTTTGGCTATTTTCTCCAAAACTAAACATACTCTTACCACCTAATCCAGCAATTATAGTCCTTGGTATTTATCCAAAGGAGTTAAAAATTTATGTCCACTCATAAACTACACATGGATGTTTCTTTATAATTGCCGAGATATGGCAGCAGCCAAGATATCTTTCAGTCAGTGAGTGGATAAATAAACTGGAACATCCAATCAGCAGAATGTTATCCAGTGCTAAAAAGGAGTAAGCTATTAAGCCATGAGAACACATGTAGGAAACTTAATTCATATTACTAAGGGAAAGAAGTCAAACTGAAAATGATACCTACTGTAATTCCAACTGTATGACATCCCGGAAAAGGCAAAACTATGCAGATAGTAAAAAAAAAAAAAAAAAAAAAAAAAAATCAGTGGCTGTTGGGGGCTACAGTGGATGGAGGGATGAATTGGAAGTGCACAGAGGATTTTTAGGATAATGAAAACACTCTGTGAAATACTATAATGATGGGTGCATGACAATTTACATTTGTTGAAACCACAGAATGTGTAACACCAAGAGTGAATCTAGGCACTGGAGTTGTAGCTCAGTGGTAGAGCACTTGCCTAGCATGTATAAGGCACTGGCTTTGATACTCAACACTGCATATAAATAAATAAAATAAAGGTCCATCAACAACTAAAAATATATTTTTAAAAAGAGTGAACCTAATGTAAACTCTGGGCTTTCACTGATCGTGATGTGGAATTATACTAGAGATTTTGAGAATGTGGGAAGCTATACTTATGTGGGGGTCTGGGCATATGGGAAACCTCTATATAATAAATTTCAATATAGAGAAACAAGGATGAAACTTGAGGACTTCCTATTAAGTAAATTTCTATATTAAATATCGAAATCCTCTAAATTTTGTTATGAACCTGAAAGTGCTCTTTAGAAAAAAAACTTTATTTTAAAAAAATGCATGGAACATATTTTTAAAAAGTGAATTGAGTCCTACTACATAAGTTTTATGACCCATTAATGACCAGTACCTACAATTTGAAAACACTATTCCAAAGCTACTTTTAGTGAAGAACCTGCTTCAAATATTTACTATATAAGACATACCTGGGAATAGTTACAAGTTTTGCAAACATTAAATTCTCCAAAAGTGGTATGATGCAGGGGTGAGTGAAAGGAAAGGAGATCATATCCACAAGTTTTAGGGTTCAAGGGCTTCAGACCTGAGGATTTAAATTTCAGAAAGAGAAGAAAAGTAAAAGATAAACAGTACAGACAGGAAATAGATCAAAATGCTAATAACATCCTCTGATTAATTCTGCTGAAAAACAATTGGATACACTACTGAGTCAGGGGACCTAGATGCACATTAACTCCAAGAAGGTATTTCACCAGCACAATGCAAACAACATATTCTTTTAAAAAAAATCATTCCATGTTATTTAATTTTAATGTCAAAGTAATACATAAATGCAATTTTGTCATAAAATTAAAATTCTGCAGAAGAAAGGTGCTCTTAACACTGTTTCACCTCTCTAATCCCCATAACCTTTTTTTGGTGGGAGGTGTACTAGGGATTAAACTCAGGAGCCCTCAACCACTGAGCCACATCCCCAGCCCTATTTTGTATTTTATTTAAAGACAGGGTCTCACTGAGTTGCTTAGTGCCTCGCTTTTGCTGAGGCTGGCTTTGAACTCACGACCCTCCTGCCTCAGCCTCCCAAGCCGCGTGTGCCACCACACCTGGCTCCTTGTGACCTTTTAAGAACTCCTGATTGTGAGCACACCTCCAGACCTCTCCTAATGCAAATACATTCAGTTGGAAATGCAAATTTCCACAAATTCGTAGGAATATCTTAAAAATGTAACTGGTATTATATATAACAGGAGTTTTGTTCTGCAACTTACTTTTTACATAATAATATGCCATAGTGATTTTTCTGCTTTAGTACATTTAAATGTATCTTATTCTTTCTAAGGTAATCATTGGTATATTTTGATTTAGGTATACCATTTTAGAAGTTTCTTCTTATATACTCCCTCTGTATTTTGCTCCTATTTCTCCTTTTATGCCTTTTTTAGAGTTATTGGAATATTTTTAAAATTTGCATTTTAACTTATTGTGATTTCGATTATAACTCTATGCATAATTTTTAGCAGTTGCTCTAGGGATTAAAAAATACATAACTGCATTCTCTTCTTAAAATCATTATTTCAGCAACTTAGTTGAAATATAGAAAGCTTCCCACCTCCTAGCACCCCTTATCTTCTCTATTTTATACTATAGTTATCATATATTACTAGTACATATACGGAAGACCCCACCAGTGTTGTGATTTATGTTTCCAACCATCAAATATACTTTAAAGAACTCAAGAGAAGAATAAATGATGGTGCTTACCCAGTGTTTATCATTTTCAGCTGTCCTCATTGTGTTCAGTGTTCTGAGTCTTCCTGTATCATTTTTCTTTAGTTGGAAGGACTTCATTTTGCAATTTTCTTAGGGCAGATCAGCTGGCTCTGAAGTCTTGGTTTTCTTAGAAGAGGATGTCTTTATTTCACCTTTGTTCCTGAAGGATTTTTCTGCTGAACATAGACTTCTGGGTTGACAGGTCTTTTCTTTCACACTTTAAAAATGCTGTGTCAGTTTCTCAGCTCCAGAGTTTCTGATGAGAAATCTATGCACTTGAGTAGGGCCCCGTAGATATGTTCTGTTTTCTTCTGACTGCTTTCAAGATGGTTTTCCTTGTCTTTAGTCTGTAGCAGCTGGATTTTGATGTGCCTGGATATAGCTTGTGCTTTTTTCTTGTTTTCTTATTGCAAGGTCTCTCAGCTTCCTGAATCTGTAAGTTTATGTCTTTGGTGAAACTTGGGAAGTTTTAGCCACTATTTGTTTAAAATTAGATTTAGGCTTTTTGTTTGTTTGTTTTCCTCCATCACCTTTCTCATTTCTTCCTGAAAATATCTTCAAGTTCACTCTTTCCTCAGTCATTACCAGTGAGTTTTAAAATTTCAGCTACATTGTTCTAAGTTCTAGAGCCTTGGATATGTTTTGTCTCATAGGACAAAGATCTCCCTCCCCTTTCAAACTCACCTATGTTCTTTCAAAATCTTCTAAACTATTAGCATGCCTTTATTTTTCCATTGCCGTTTTAGAACAATTTAATCGAACTTCCTGAAAATCCTGGTGGGGCTTCAGTTGGGATTGCATTGAGTTTACAGACTGATGAGAAGGTCAGTTGACAGCTTTACAATGCTGAACTTTCTCCTCCAGATACACAAATACCTGCTTACATTCACCTTTTGTTCTGTATCTTTCAAAAAAGTATTTTATTTTTTCCTGTAAATATTTTGTACATTTTTTGTTAAGTTTATTCTAAATATTTTACATATGTTTACTGATGTTGTCTATTGGATGCCAGTTTTCAAAGACTATGTTCAAATCCTTTCCTATACTTACGGGTTTGCCTTTATTTTCCTGTAGCTCTATATGTCATTTTATTCCTATGTAAGAGGATGTCAAGATTGAAATTTTGATGAAAACAATAAGACACTATATGGATGGAAAATTCTAAAGGCAGATCATCATATGAAAATATCAAAGCAAATGTTTAAGAATCTGTTCAATGACTTTAAAAGCCTCTCACCCGGCTTAAGGACATAAAAACAGAACCAGGGTATGAAAAGCGACATAATCCATTTTGAAAAGGTTTCTGTGGAAAGAAATGGTCCCTTGCTGTTAATATCTGCCCCACCATGAACGTTGGGAAAGAGGAGCTGAGCATTCCAGTTTTCTTTAATTTAAAAAATTATTACCTTCTCCTGAAGTCCCAGATTTTCAAACTTCCTATCATATCCCCACCCCCCCTCAAAGGACTTTAAAAAGAATTTCCAAGTAATCTATGTAAAGGACATTAAAGGACAACAGCTCCACTTCCAAAGTTTCATTTGGGGATCAGGAATGGAGAGAAGGTAAACTATTTTTTTTTCTTCTTCTTTTTCTTTGCAGATATGAACCCAGGGCCTTGTACATGTAGGCAAGTGCCCTACCACTAAACTGTACCCCCAGCCCATAGGCAAACATTTTGATGTTTTTGTCTTGAGTCCTAATTTGCTCACTACTGCATCAAGATAGTTGAATGCATGGAAATGTCAGTTTCTCCTTGTCAAAGTGTGATGGCATAGGTGCTTGAATCAAATCATTGACTTGATTTAGGTCAGCAGGGGCTTCTGACCAGATCATCAGGAAACCAACTTCCTGTACCCAGCTAGGAACTCTAGGAGCTGAAACACTTATGATCCTGTTGAGGCAGAAACAAAAAATGCAGAGTATTTGTCTTTCTTGAACCTTTGACAAATAAAGTCTATGGTTGGAAAGAAGGCTTATTGCCTGCCACAGGAGCATTAGGGAGATCTGTGAGAAACAGCACAGAGAGAGTCCAGCTTCCTTTCTTCCCCCTAAATAGCTTTTCCCTCAAGCTTCCTCATTGCCTGAGACAGCTTCTGAATATTAGAATCAAGAAATCCCACACACTCTGGAACTTTGAGGTTACATTAGAGCCTGCAGCCAAAGTATGAGAGTGAATGGAATGATTCCTGCATTCATTAAGGTTATGGATTAGTGAAGGAAGATGTGGAAAAGAAAAAAGGGAAAGAAACAGATGAGCTGCTAATGAATCAAACTTCTCAGTTAACTAGTCATTTGACTCTTATTTCCGTGGCATATCTGCTGATTTATCCAAGAATCCATCAGAAATGATCAGTTTGGTCCTTATTTCCTTATATTTGGTTGAGTGTGGACAGACTAGGGAATTGAAGGCACTGGTGGGTGGGCAGAGGCCTAGAGAGAAATGAGTGAAAACATGGACCCACAGAAGTGATAGGTACATTTTAGAAAAGCATCCGGGATAGCTAACTGGCTTGAAAGTGTGTAGTTTCTCACTTTGATTCACAGGTTGTCAAATTTTCGGAAATATTTCTGTGCCACATAACTAAAAAAATCCTGCAGAAAGACTCAAGAAAAACTTAACGAAAAATATGAAAAGGATTGTTTCTTTTTGTTTTCATACTCCATTTTAGCTGAGGAGACATGAGAATTTTGCTCATGTGAACTCCAAAGCAAGCTAGTTGGGAAGAAACTAATTGTATTAGACATTTGTTATTGAGAGTCATGAGCCTAAATGTCAGGAGAACTTTGAATCCCAGAAGACCAAGGAGAATGAAGGAAAGAGGCAGACAAAACCAGAACAACTGCTTGTATTCATAATATGCCTTTTTAAATTTATGCACACCTGTTCATTCACTGCACTCAGTGTTAAACCTACCCCATAATGTCAGTGCCAAAATCTGGTCCAGCCTGTGGGTCCCTGTTATACTTAGTCCATTTTGTTCTGGTATCACAGAATACTATAGACTGAGCAATTTATTAAGAACAGAAATTTAGGAGACCCAACATGGCGGCCAGCGAGGAAGCAGCACTTTCAGTACCTCCACAGTAATGGGATCAGAGAGACCCATTAATACACCTACATGCTACCTGCTGAGAAACTTCTAGCAAAATTCCACTGAAAGGAGACCTGCCGGGAATTAGTAAGTATATTGGAAGTATCAGTTTGTCTCGGCCACGAGGTGCAGGGGCCCAGTCCTGCCGGCCACCGCCGAAAGGCTGCTGCTAGCCCGGCGGCGAACGTTCAAACAGCTGCTGCCTGCCCGGGCCCCTGCCGGCCCAGCTCTGTAAACCGCCCCCGGTGGGTCGGCGCTGCAAACGACCCCCCCTCCCCCCCTTGGGTGAACAGCTCCCGACCCCTGGCTCTGCGAACAGCCCCACCCACCCCGCACTGTGAACAGCCCCGCCCGCGCGGCGAACGGGGTACCACCTTGGCAGAGAGCTGACGTCACGGGTGGAGGAGATAACTTCATTGAAACCAGCGCGACAGGTGTGTAATCCCCTAGCCATCTCTCTCCACACAGCGGGGAAACCTTAAGAGCCCCTCC
>NW_025999900.1:34472463-34586134 GCF_001458135.2 Marmota marmota marmota
AAACAAGGAGAGAAATGAATTACAGTAGATGGGGTAGAGAGAGAAGATGGGAGGGGAGGGGAGGGGAGATAGTAGAGGATAGGAAAGGTAGCAGAATACAACAGTTACTAATAGGGCATTATGTAAAAATGTGGATGTGTAACCGATGTGATTCTGCAATCTGTATTTGGGGTAAAATTGGGAGTTCATAACCTACTTGAATCTAATGCATGAAATATGATATGTCAAGAGCTTTGTAATGTTTTGAACAACCAATAAAAAAAAAGAACAGAAATTTATTTCTCATAGTTCTGGCTGGGAAGTCTAAGATCAAGGTACTTGTAGGTTTCTTCTCTGGTTCCAGGATACTCTCCCAAAACTATGACCTCTTTCAGGGTCATTATTCTGCACCCCCTTGGGAGTCTGATTTACCCTGGGGCAGGCTTGGTTAACTCAGGAATCCAAATATGATCTTGAGCAGGAAAGTGATGTGCAAGATCTTCTCTCCTGGGTTATACCAAGAAGGGAAAGTCAACAGCGACGCAGAGATAAGCCTAACAACATTAAAATGACTATTTATCTATTTTATCATCTATCTATTGATCTATCATCTATCAATCATCATCTACCTATCTATCATCTATCAAGACAGAGCAGAGAAACCGATTTATTTGAAGGCTTGACTTACACAATTGTGGAGGCTGGCAAGTTCAGATCTACTGAAGAGTTCAGCAAGTTGGAGACCAAAGTAAGAGGAGGTGATGTTGTAGTTGAGTCTAAAGACAGCCTGATGTCCGAATTCCCTCTTTCTTGAGGTACTTGACTCTGTTCTCTCTTGGATTAGTCTCACCCACACTATGAAGATAATCTGCTTTACTTAGAATCTACTGACTTCAACGTTAATCTCATCTGAAAACTCCTTTCACAGTAATATCTAGGCTTGTGTTTGATCAAATACCTGGGTACCATGACACACATAATTCGCCTGAAAACCATTGCTCATATATTTTGTATTTCTATAGGAGGGGTGGTATGATACCATCATGGCAGGACTCTAAAATGTTGTGTGCTTTTTTTTGGTTCTAAATAGTTATACAGGACAGTAGGATGCATTTTACACCCAAAAAACTTCTCATTCTTCTGTTTGTACATGATGTAGAATCACACCAGTCGTGTAGTCATATATGCACATGGGGTAATAATGCTCCATTCATTCTACTATCCTTCTTACCCCCAACACCCCTCCCCTCCCTTCATTCCCCTCTGCCATATCCAAAGTATCTCTATTCTTCCCTAGCCGCTCCCTTTATTGTGAATTAGCATCTGCATATCAGAGAAAACATTTGGCCTTTGGTTTGGGGGATTAGCTTATTTTGCTTAGCATGATATTCTCCAGCTCCAACCATTTTCTGGCAAATGCCATAATCTTATTCTTTATGGCTGAATAACATTCTATTGTGTCTATAAACCAGAGTTTCTTAATCCATTCATCTGTTGAAGGACACCTAAGTTGGTTCTATAGTTTAGCTATTGTGAGTTGAGCTGCTATAAACATTATGTGGCTGCTTCACTGTAATATGCTGATTTTAAGTCCTTTGGGTATAAACTAAGGAGTGGGATAGCTGGGTCAAATGGTGACTCCATTCCAAGTTTTCTGAGTAATCTCCATACTGTTTTCCATAGTGGTTGCACCAATTTGCCATCCCACCAGCAATGTATGAGAATACCCCTTTTCACCACATCCTTGCCAACATTTATTGTTGCTTGTATTTTTGATAATTTCCATTCTGACTGGAGTGAGATGAAATCTTAGAGTAGTTTTGATTTGCATTTCTCTAATTGCTAGAGATGTTGAACATTTTTTCATATATTTTTGACCATTCATATTTCTTAGTTTGTTGTGTGCTGTTTTGATTGCAAAGAACACTCTCACTGGGCTGGAACTCACCCTGGAACCAAGGCAGTTCTCAGGCTTGATGAATCTGTTGCCCACTTTTACAGCTGCACTATACTCTACCTCAGGGTGGGAATGTCCCTTTGGTAGCAGGTGAGCAATAGAGCAGAGCCACAGGGAAAAGCAGATATGGAGTTCTCTTGTGCAATGGCTCCTGACCAGAGAAGTCTGTAACAAATACCTGAGAAGCTAAATGAATTTATTTAAATAAATAGTGAGGTGCTCAGGACTCTTTCGAAACTTCCTGAATCACAGCCATGCCTATTTCTTGATGATTCAAATCCCATTACAAGAAGATTATATTTGGACAAAAAAGACATTTTATTCAGGGACTGAAATGTTTATACTTTTAGTTATGTAAGACTGCCTTCAATTGTAGGTCTATAGGAAAGACAGTGGGGGTGTCATCAATCATTAAAAGTTTAGTCAAGCATGGTGGTGCATGCCTGTAATTCCAGCAGCTTAGGAGGCTGAGACAGGAGGATTGCAAAGCCAGCCTTAGCAAAAGCAAGGTGCTAAGAAACTCAGTGAGACCCTGTCTCTAAATAAAATACAAAAATAAGGTTGAGGATGTGGTTGAGTGGTTGAGTGCCCTTGAGTTCAATCCCTGGTATCCCCCCCAAATAATAATAATAATAATAATAATAATAATAATAATAATAATAATAAATTTCAAAGAAAGAATTACATTGATGAATAAAACCAACATAAGAATGGAAGATAACAACAAAAAATTAATTTATTATGCAACCAAATTCAGATGTAGATAGTCCTTTTACTATGTATACCTAAATTCTACTTTCTTGGATAACTGTCAACATCAATAATATGGACTAGCTAAGCCTGAGTAATATGAGTGTTGCAGACAGTAAGCCATATCATACTATGTGAATGTTATAGTTTCGGGGGTAACAAAAATCTCAGTGCATCAGTAAAAGGTTATTTGATTTTTATAGACTTATATAACCTCCCAGAAGTTGGTCAACTTAAGCTCCTAAATTGTTGCTGCTAAATAATGAATGAAGAGGAACTGACACTTCTAGAAGAGTCTGGAACTCTTTTTATGTGAGGGAAGCTAAGAATACCATCTCAAAAAAGGGGGGGGGGAAGGCATATACTACACAAGTATAATATACTATCCAGACATCCCAGTCTTCACTATTTCATGAAAAGCACTTGGTTTCACATATATTGGAGATGTAAGGGCCAGAGAATATAAGGGGAAAAGAAAAAGAGAAAAAAAAAATCTTGAAGGAAGAAATCAGGATTGTTAATTGTTTTGGTTGGAGATCAGTATCTTTCCTGCTTCCCTTCTCATCCAATAAGTGGGGGTTGTCTGTTGTTAGCTGGTATCTCCACCCTCAGATGGTGAAGGTAACCAGGATGGGAAGGCTGATCCTGGTGCAGGGTACTTAGAAGGAGGTGTGGCACCTGCCAGTCTGTGGAGAGAGACTGCATCTCAAGGGTCTCTTCTTGGGTCCGCTCATATGACTTGAGCACCCGTTCCTATCTCCCTATCTTGCCTGATGATGTCCCAGTTCCTGGTCTCTCCGTTAGTCTCCAAACTGTTGCACCCTTTCCCTCTCCTTTAATAGTTCCCAGTTAAGGGACCTCTCTCACTGGGGCTCCCGTGGGCAGTACCCTGGTCACACTGCACCCCAGTCCCACTGAGAGCTGTTTTGTGTTGGGCAGTTACTGTGCTGGGTATGGGCTGCTGGGGAGAGGGGGGAGTTGGAAACTGGGAACCTGGCCAGCTGGAGTTCCAATCTGGAAGCTGCCTCCACCAAAGATGGCAAGAAAGGTGACCCAAGATGGAGGCAGGCCGCTTCCAGCGCTAGGGTGTTGGGTCTGTTGGGGGGAGCCGGGCGATGGCATTGTGTGATGTGTTCAGAGATGAGCTCTGTGGGGTGCAGTGTTGCTGCTTTTGGCTGTCTTCAGAGCCTGTGGGTGCAGGTGCAGGCAGACTCCCAGGTGCAGGCAGACTACTGTGCATAAGGGACTATGGCAGTAGCTGCTGAGTTGCCAGATGGAGGTGACCAGGGAGCCCCACGTTGGTAGATGGGGGTCCACAGGGGATGGCAGCCAGAGTTCCAGCTGATTGTTCTGCATGGGAGCAGAGCAGTGCCTGGGTGTTCTGAGCCAATGCTGATGTGGTGATCCTGCTAAAGCAATTCCAAGTCCTGTGTGGGCTAGTAGTAGTCGGGAGTTGAGTGTCAGGAGTTGGGAGTCCTGCTCTAACGCTGAGGCCTGGAGCCCTGTTGCAGGCACAGTGCTGGTGATTTCCATGCAAGAGCAGCTGTGTAGGGGTACTCTATCACTCTCAGAGAAGCAGTATTCCCACTAGTTGAGACCCGGGTCACTGAGCAACACAGAATGCTGGTTCCCTCTGGCCCACCATCTTGGATCCTCCACCATGCAAAACAATTTTAAGCCCAACCTTTGCCCTGGCCTAGGCTTTATGCCTTCTATCTTGCTTGCTCATGGATACCTTGCTCTGGAAGAAACCAGATGCCACACCACAAGAACACTTGAGCAGTTGTGTGTAGGAGTTTTTGTGGCAAGGAACTGGGGTGGTTCTGCTCAAAGCAGCATCTACTTGACAGCCATGTACTGAGCCAGGTCCTTGTAAGCTGATTCTCCAGCCTAGTCAAGATCCTGACTGTGACCTCAGGATAGACAATGAACCAGGTAAGTCCCTCCCAAATTCATGACCAATGGAATCTGTGAGACAATTTTTTAAACCCCTAAGTTTTGGGGTAATTTGTTATGCAGCAATAGAGAACCAAAACATACCTTAAAATCTTTGATTGCTAACTCTATTATTTGGGCTATCTTGAACTTTCTTTTTGTTGTCTGTGTGTGACAGTTTCCTGTTTCTTTGCATGTCTAGTAATTTTTAAATTCTATACTGGGTCTTGCAGATGAGCATATAAAGACTCTGGATTCCACTATCTTCCTCTGAAAAATCTTTGTCTCAGCAGGAAGTTCAATTACTGGCTAGTCATCTTGAAGTTGTGTAAATTTGTTTTTTACTTTGCTAGGGTAATTCATTAGAAAACCCAAAGTATTTCCCAACCACCTGTAAAGTGGCAGGACCCCAGCTGAAGAGCCTAACTTTCCTGCAGATATTGTTGAGGCTTCATTTTAGACTTCACATAAGGCAGATCTAGAGTAGGCCTCACTGCAGCATGGTCCTTATTCCTAAACTGTGGTATTTCTGGTGTATCTGCAGATTGCCCGGGGCTATAGTGAAGTCTCTCCACTTTAGATAGGCTAGAACACCAGTGTCTCCTAACACTTCTTGACCTGTAGTGTCTCTACTCTGCTCTCAAACCATCTTCTAATCCTTATGTAGTCTCACCATGTGCACACCCACCCCTGCCAAGGATTCATGGGGAATTCCCACAGACTCTTCTAGAACCCCCTCCCTCAGCACAGTTCTCTCTCTTTTTTTTTTTTTTTGGTGGGAGGGATACCAGAGATTGAACTCAGGGGCACTCAACCACTGAGTCATATTCCCAGCCCTATTTTTTGTATTTTACTTAGAGACAGTGTCTTACTGAGTTGCTTAGTGCCTCTCTTTTGTTGAGGCTGGCTTTAAACTCGTGATCCTCCTGTTTTAGCCTCCCACACTGCTAGGATTACAGATGTGAGCCACAAAGCCCAGCCTCTCCACTTTGAAACCTTTTTTTGTTTTTGTTTTTTTAAAGATTCTGCTCACTTCGCCAACTTTAATTCTGAAATTCTGGTCTCCTCTTTCTGAGTACAGTGAGATTGTGCTCTCCTTGGACTGTGGCTTACTCCATCAGAATTGGGACACTGCCCAGGCAGAAAGATGGGGTAATCCTGAGGCTTGCCTTGTGAGTTTCTCCTCTTGCAAGGACTGCTATTTGTTGTCAAATGCCTGAAAAAAAATTGCTTATGTATTTTGTATATTTCAATAGAAGGGCTGGTGTGATGCTATCATGGCAGGACCCTAAAATGTCATATTTCCTTTTTGTGACCAGAACCCTGGTCACCATTATACCGGTCACTGAGAGGGAAATCATTATGGATGTAAGGATGGTTGAAAGAAACAGTTCAGTTTGGCAATGAAGTCTCTAAAGAAACTGGCTTGTGTTTTCTGATCTGAATGATTTGGCTCAAGTTCATTTCAAATATCTGTCATTCTCACAATTCCAAAGAAAATCAATTTTTCTTCATGCTTTAACATTTGCTTACACCACACACACACACACACACACACACACACACCCCACAGGAGGAGAGGGAGATAAAGAAAGAGAGAAGATAAAAGATTCAAAAATGCTAAAAGTCTGAAGAATTATGTGCAGATTGGGGGGCAAAGGGTGAGGAAACTAACGAGTACTAGAGAGAGAAAGAAAATGGAAAGAAGGCAACAATATTATCTGTAAAGAGTTATACAGACACTCCCATCTGGAATCCATTTGGGTAACTCTCAATTACCATCCATCCTGCATTATGCAGATGTGTGTGAGGGGGAGGATTTCTTAAAATTCAAACCAACCCCAAATTTCTGCATTCTAAAGGGGAAGTAAAGCTTTATGTTACTCCCTTCTATATATGAAGAGTACAAAGTACTGAGAAGTGTGTGAAGGGAAGGACAACTGACACAATTGTTTTTTTCTCTACTGGTAAAGGCTAGACCAGAACATAGTGACTTTTGTTGAAGAGAGCATACGTATGAGTCTTCAGTAGGATTTGAACTGATTGGGGGAGGCAGAGGAAGACTAAGTCATGCTACAACAAAGTGAGAAAAATTTGGCTTTAGAGGGTAGAAAGAATTTAAGGAGAGAGTGTCTGGAAATCAGAGAAGAGTGAGAAGTGAGGGAAACTTTGATGGAGTAGAAGGGTCCAGTAACATGGCTGAAGTGTAGCCAGTGGAAGAAGAGGGCTACAACTGTTGAGTGAAAGTTAAGAACAAGTTTATCTATTATTCCATTTAAAGCCATTTCCATCACATCAACAAACCTTCCTCATTAGCCCCAGACATTTACTAATGTGTTCATTGGAGAAGGAAAACACATAAAAGGATGTCTTAGGTTGGGGTCCCCAGAAAATCCTGAGGTGAGGATTTGCGTGTAAGCAACCATTGAAGGAAGAGAAGAGACCCTAATAGAGACCTCCAAGAAGAGACCATAAATAGAGCAGGAAAAGCAAGACAGGGGAGAGGAGCAAGGATGATTCAGGCAAAAATTCTATAGAGGTTGGGCTTCAGGATTGTTCCACAAGGTTGCCCCTCAGAGTTGTTCCCACCTAAGGAGATGGAGTTGAGCTTTCATAATCCTGCCTCTGTTGCTCTTTGATTAGGGCTTCCTTTGGGAAGCAGATGGGGGAAGATATAAACCCAGATCCTTCTGGCTTTTTCTGATGTTAAAGGGCAGTCCTTAAAAAAAAAAAAAAATCATAGATGCTGACAACTGGAAATGCAAGTACACTTAGTCTAAGGGCACACACAGAAATTTTACAAAAAAAGAGATCCAAAGGGATTTGAGCAACAAAAAAACATGGTCCTTAACAGTCTACCCCTATGTCACTCGCATCCACTCTTGCCTCACGTTAAGTTCATTCAATCTCAACACAAATTTTTCAAGATGATGTTTCATCCCTGTGGAAAACTTGAACGAGGAGAGTTAGCTGGGAAATTTATGTGTTCACAATTGTAGTTGGTTCTGATGTTATAACTGATGTTTATCTGTAATTCATGCTACATTCCCTTTATTAGTAGATAACATTTCTGAAGGCCTAGGTAGCTTATCATGACTTTATTGGGCCACGGTTGATAATAATTTCCCAGTCTTAATTAAAGCTGGTTGTGGGAGCACCAAGTGCTCAGTGGATCTCCTGAGTTGCAGACATATTTCTCCTTGCCCCCATTATATAGCAGCAGCCAACATCCTCAAGAGGGTCAGTCAATTGTTCCTTCAAGTTTTCTAGCTCTTTCTTTGCCTGCTGGCCTACAGGTGTGTGAAGAACAAAATGACTAGGCAACAGCCCAGGTTTTAGGTTTTATTGGACTTTGTTGTATCTCCTGCTCAAAGATTCCCCACTCTGGGAACTGGGACCTCCAGACTTGCAGACACTATTGGGCACAGGAAAGAAACGTTTGTTCAGTGGATCCTTGGGAATGATGATAAGAGAAACCACTCCCACTTTGTTCTTGTATAAATATGTTCCACCTGCGGGGACACATCATCATCCATTTAAGGTTTAAGGTTTAAGGCACCCTGAAGGACAGCATATTATCTCTAAGGCACTGAGTTACAATGCCTTCAAAAAGCCACCCCAGTATTCTTTTGGATAGCAGCTTCTGGGTGACATGGCGTATGGTAAAACCAGTAGATCTCATAGTCATGAGCACTTTGTCACCACATTGTTGACAAAAAAAGTCTTCTTTGGAGCATCTGTGGGAGGGGGACTCCATATTGGTAAATCAGATCCTCTATGAGGGCTTGATTAATATTGTTGGTTTGGGCACTGTGAGCAGGAAAGAGAAACATCATACCAGAATGCGTGTCAGTCACCATCAGGATGAATTCCTAATGGAAATGGTCTAATGTGTTCAGTTTGCTGCCAAATGGCTGGCTGGTTTTCCCAAGAGAAATAAGAGAAGTCAGAAGACAGTGAAAAGGTATTTCCAAGGAGATAAAAGACAACAACTTCCAACCTAGCAGAATATAATTCCAGAATGAAGGGGCTTGAACCAAGCCTCAAAAAGATAGAAATTATATAGCACATGCTCTTTGTCTTTAGTAGAATTATTTCCAAATTCAACATCGAGAACAAGTAGAAGGTCCATATGCTCAGAAATTAGGGCATACATTTCTAACAGCTCATGTCAAAGTACAACTCATAATGGGAATTTTTAAATATTTGAAATTGAGTGATAATAAAAATAGTACTTTTATCAAAACCTGAAGGTTGAAGCTTCTTACAGAGACATTTATTAGTTTTGAATGAATTATTCATAAAGAACAGCTGAAAAATCAATGAACTAAGCATCCACTTTAAGAAATTAGAAAAACAACAGAAAAATAAACTCAAAGAAAGTAGATGAAAGAAAAGAATAAATAAAAGAGATTTATGAAATAAGAAATGAGCATAATGAGGGGAACAAAAAAGCCAGACTGGCTCTCTGAGAAGGCTATTAAGACAATTAAATGACTGTCACTACTGATAAAGACAAAAGAGAAGATGCAAATAACCAATATTTGGGATGCAAACAAGCATGTCTACTGATCCTGCAGATAATAAAAGAATATTTTAATTAATTTATGCTAATAAAGTGAAAATTTTAGATGAAGTTTCTAAGCAAACCACAACCCACCAAAATTTATATAAGAAGAAATTTTTAAAGAATTAAATTTAAAAATAATTCTCTTTATATTTTTTTTCTTAGCATCAGGGATTGAACCTGGGATGCTCTACCAGTGAACTGTATACCCAGCCCTTTTTTGCTTTTATTTTTGAGGCAGGGTCTCACTGAATTGCCCAGGCTGCCCTGGAACTGCTTTAGCCTCCTAAGTAGCTCACCATACCATACGGTGTATGCCTGGCTCACCATACTAGTTTTTACAGATAAAATCCCATAAAGGAAACATCAGGCATGCAAAATTTACCAAACCTTTATGAAAGAAATGATGCCAGTCTTACACAGACTGTTCAGGGAATAATCAGGAAACACTTTTCAACCTATTTCATGAGGCCAGCATAGCTTTTATTTCAGAATTTGACAAGGTCATTACAAAGTAAAATTTGGGCTAACTCTCATAAACATAGATGTAAAATCCTTTTTAAAAATCAGGAAACTAAGTCCAGCAATATATTTAAAAATAATATATTACAAGCAAATTCAGTTTACACAAAGAAGTAAACCAGTACAATTCACTATAAAACATAATAAAGGAAAAACATTATCTCAATAGATGCAGAAAAGGACAAAAGCCATATCTCAATAGGTATAATAAAGGATACCTTGCAATCAAATACATTTATCTCTGCAGCAAAACATACGAGTATTCTCATGGAATAGGATAGAGACTATAAATAACCTTGCATCTGTTCATGTCAAGTGTTGCTGCCAAATGAGGAAAAAAAACCACACACTTCCTTTTTTGGTTTCACAGTAGTGGATAAGGGATTATCAGCTTGTATCAAAACATTTTACAAAGATAGCCAATTGCAGATTCATAGAAATATCCACTTTAAAATGAAACCACAATGTGAAATTCATCATTTATAATGGAAAGAATGTACCTTGATCAGCTTACTATCTTGTTAGAGACAAATCAATGTGGGGAGCTAGTTATAATCATAAGGTTGTTTGGTGATCCTGGAATCAGATCTTAATAGCTAATATTGTTAAAGGTGATAACCACCTGTGTCTTTTGTGACAATAGGAATACCACTGTCCCCCAAGGAAACTGATCTCCATTGACCCACAGCCTGGACGTTGATGGTCCTGGCTGAGGGCACCTCTGAGACATGCCACCAACTCACATACTAATCTCAATATTAGTTCTGGTGAAGGCCAGAAGTGTAAATGAAGCAATAGGAAAGATTCATTTACACTTTTGATATCATAATGCAAATCTGGTCACAGCTCTTCTCTACCTAAAGTGAAGCCACACAGTGGCTGGAAGGCCACCACCTCCCTCACACACTGGCTTTCTTTCCATTTTAAAAAATAATCTTTAAAATTCTGTTTAATAGCTTAAAATATTTTATGGCCATTCTTAATTTTATTGCTATTGAGTTAATAGTAATCTAAGGGTAACTCTTCTTAGAAGACAACCAACATTGTCCCTTGGGTCTACACTGCTTGCTACTTCTTTTAACTTTTTCTGTTCATAATCTAAAAAACCAAATACTCCTTCCTTTTTCATTTTTCCCCGTTTATATTGCTTTAATGCTTTATTTGCTTTTAGGTGTTACTGATTTCAAAATTTATAGCAAAATCAATTACTTTTTTGAGAGCATTTGGAAATTCTTTTGTATTCTTTTCAATAAAACTGACTATACCAAAGTATTTTTTATCTAATTACAACTTTTAGTATCTTAAGATGCTTCTTTGAACCTCTTTGACATAAAGAATGTTGGCTGCCAAAGTTCTAAGTTTAGGCAATGTGAAAAACTCTGTTGTCTTCCTGCCTAAATGAAAACTAGAAAACTAGATGTGGCAGGTCACTTTTAAGTCACAAATTCCCATTCAATCTTCAGAGGAAGATACCACCCACCTCCTTTTCAATTGCTATTGAGAGGTGAGAAATCCAGAGCTAGACTTGCGGACTTGCTCCTTTGAACATGACTCACATTTTTCTGCTTGTTTATGTGCCAATTTATTTTTCCCTGGAGTTTAAAATGTTGAAGAAGTTATGTCTTGGTGTTTCTTTTGATGTTAACTTTTCTGGACACTTTGTTGATATGATTTTCAATCTGTGACCTTTTTTCTTTCTTGTTTTTTTTCAATTCTGTAGTTTATCCTTCTACTTTCCCCTCCCCAACTCCTTACCTCATCCTCAATTTCTGCTGCTTTTGTTTTTGTGGGTTTTGGGGTAAACTTGCTACATGTAGCAGGTGACAGCAGACAGAGGTGGGAGAGAGAGGGAGAGAATCAGAGAGTGAGAGGGAGAGAAATTTATTTTAAGGTGCTCACATGATTGTGGATTTGAAAGGCTGGAGACCATGAAAAAGTTACAGCCTGAGTCCAAAGGCAGTCTGCTGGCAGAGTTCCTCCTTGTTTAGGGAAGGTTTTATTAAGATCTTTGCCTGATCGGATGAGGTCCACACTTAACTATGGAGAGTAATCTGTTAACTGAAAATCCAACAATTTAAATGCTAACCTCATCCCAAAACTACCTGTTTGGCCAAATACTTGGGCACCATGGCCAAGCCAAGCCAACACATAAAATTAACCACCACAAGTTAACCCGTTGTCCATTCCATGAGCTATCCATTCCCTGGTATCCATACACATCTCCTTAAGTCATGAACAGCAGGGTCATATTTCCACCTAACATGATAAAACTGTCCTGTGTGGAGCCCAAACATAATGACCCTTTCCCCAGAAGAAGAGGCAGAGTCCTTGGGTGATGTCCACTCTTCTCCATGGTACCCTCCAACTCATATACCATGATGTACAATTAGCAGTACCTCAAACTATGAGACACAGCCCCCAAACTATGAGACACAGGAAGAAAATGAAGTCAACTCATTTGTCCCTTTTCTACCAGCTTTCACCAAATGCATCCTGTAAAGGATATTATAAGAAGATGTTTTCTTTCTTTCATCTCTGGCACAGGTTTGGGCTTCAGGAGAAACAAAAAAAGAAGAAATGGGGGAAAGCATGGAAAACAGGAAGAGAGTGGTGGAGTGGTTCAGGGGGTTCAGGAACCATTTGCAACCTTCAAAAAGAGACAGAGAGAAACTGGTGCCATCCAAACAGCAGGCACAGCCTTCCTGCTTCTTCTTTACCCCTCCTTCAGAACACCAACTTCCTTTCTTCCCTCCCTTGTTCCCAATGGTGGGCAGGAGGGCTCTCTTTCCACCATTGAAAGTATTCAGCTGTGGGTATCATCAGGTACCAGTGAGCTCCCCTGGCTTCACCTTCCTCTGAGGGAAGAAAAGGATGAAAGTGGGGGAGGTGGCATTTTTGCTGATACCTCTGTCTTTTGAAGCTGTCCCTCTGTCTCCTACCTGCTGTCTTCAGTAGCAGTGAGTGACTAGGAAAAGGCGGGGCCCAGCCGTGGAGTAAGGCAGTGTCAGGAGGCGAGAAACGTTTTTATTTGCCCTTCTTTTTCAGGGACATCCCAGCAGGTTTTCCCTTCTCCCTCTCCACATCCTGTTTGCTGATTCATCAAAGCTTCAGCTTCAGGAGGTGGGCTTCTGTGTCATGAGGGTGGACTTATTTTTTTCCCAGGAAGAGATATGAGGTAATGTGACAAGAGAGCTCATAAGTGCCATTAGGGTAAGAGCGATGACCTGTTCATTCCTTAAGTACACCCAGAGCCTAGCACCGTAGTTAGTGCTCAGTCAGCTACTGATTGCAGGGTGACCTCTACGGCCCATGAGAAAAAAAGTTTTCTGGGAAGGAGCAGAGAAGGGTGGGACCTGAGGACTATAGTACCTGAGGAAAATTCCTGTGAAGATGAGATAGAATGGGATGCATATTCTGTGTGTTGTGATGTCTGACAGAGAGATATAGAGGCATATTTACATGAGGGGTCTCCAGGTGTCTATCATGCTATCAGTAAAAGTTATTTGGGACATTTATAAATTTTAAAAATTTATGTTTATAGTACTGAACTAATATATTTTTTTTATAATAAAATTTAAACAAAACATAAATTTTTAAAAGATGCAATAAAAATAAATATAAAGAAGTTATAGTTTTTCCTGCATCCTAATGGATGATTTTAAGTCTCCCCTGTGTTTGGTTAGTTCTTTCTACTCTAAAAGAAAGTTTACAAAGCTTCAGATTAGAAGGAAAATAAGTCCAGTATGAAATATAATGGAAGGCTAAGATGCTCCTATAAATCTAACCTACACTCCAAGTAATGAAGAGAATTTCTTGCTCACCTCTCTTCCCAAATGCATTTTTGTAATGATTGTAGTAAAACATGCAGCTAATTGTGTATTTACTTCTATTTCTACTACAAGATTATAGATTCTTTAAGGGATGGACATTCTTATTTTTCTCTCATGTGTGATCATCTTGTTCATTATATATCTTTAGGAGTAGTTAGAAACTTTTTTTTTCCTGACAAGGTGTATTCTTAACTTTTGCTACATAGAAAACCATATCAACCTTGTTGGCTTCAAATAGCAAACATTTATTATCTCACAATTCTATATGTTGGCTGGATTGGTGACTCTGATCTGAATTGATGTGGCTGGCCTAGGCCTAGGATGTCTCACAAATGACCTGTCAAATGACGGCAGACACGATTGAACCTCCTGAGATTAGCCAAGCCCAGCCCAGACTAGAACCACTCGTCTGTGCTGCAAATTCCAAGAAATAATACATATTTGTTGTTTTAAGCAACCAAGTTTCAGGATTTCCTGTTAAATGGCATTAGCTAACAGGTAAACAAATGCATTGTCAACCTAGGGATGGAGTCACATACAGATCTTTGAAATGACTAAAGCCTTGATTTATAAATGTCACTGGATTCTCTCCAGAGAGCTTTTGCCCTTCATATTTATCATAATTTTTCTCATTACTTTTATTGTTTGTTAGAGTCTGTAAACAAGTCAAAATAACACCTGGCATTTTGCCAGGGGAATGTTAAAGTTCGTAAACAGGTCTGGATGGTGCCTGGCAAAATGTCAGAGGGAGTGGTTTGAGAAGTAACAAAAGCGAGCCATTAAGTGTAGAGATTCCTGGTTGGGTGACTGATGTATCTAGTTTATGCTAATTAGATAAGCTGTGTGGAATGTATAAATACTGCTCCTGTCCTGCAATAAAGGGCTCCCACTCCTGCTGTATCAACGTACACAAGTTCTTCGTCACCCCCCTGATTATTCTGCTGCAGCCGGACTGCGGCAATTGTTATCTATTTTTTTAATGTATCAAAGTTTATATATTTATGAGATCAAATCTTTCCTTTAAGGAATCCGTCTTTGCGTATTTGTTTAATAGGCTTTACCATCCTGAGATTTGATAAACATTCACTTAAAATTTAATTTGAGTATTTTTCTGGTTTTGATTTTCATGCATGAGGGTTGTCATATCTGCTGAATAAATGGATTCTGTCATCATTTTAAAGTGACATTTCTCTTTCTTATAGTTGTCCTTATTTTGAATTTTACTTCATCTGATATTAATATTATAATACCAGCTTTCTTATTTATGCTTAGCTTTTTAAAACATATCTTCCATTTTAAACCTACCTGTGCTTTCATATTTAAATTCTTTTTTGAACAGTACATAGTTGGGTCTTGATCATCTCTAGGTTTTGTGCTACTGGAGATTAAACCGACCTCAGGCATGCTAGGCAAGAGCTCTACCATGGAGCTACAACTCAGCTCTTTTGAGATAGGTCTCACTATGTTGCCCAGGCTGGCCTCAAACTTGCAATTCTCCTGCCTCAACCTCCCAAGTAGTTGAGATTACAGGCTTCCATCTCTTGATTTGTAATGAGAGTGTTCAATTCATGTACATTTACTGTATATAGATACAGTTTGTTTCAAGCTATTTGATTTCTATTTGTTCTCTCTCAATTTTCCTCTGACCCTGCTTTCTTTTGCATTAGTAATATTTTTTACCAAAATATTACTTTATTAATAAAATCTATCACATTTTTCCTTGTAATGAAAAGTTTCTGTCTTTTGAAACTCATTTGCAATTAAATTTTAACTAATACATCTATATAACAGTTTTCCCAAAGAGTTGGACCATGGAAATATATCACTACCTTTGTAGTAATATGCACCAAACAAACAAACCCTGAAACTAACACACCTAATCCTTGTAAAATCAACTAATTATTTCTCACCAAAAACAGCTTCACACACTTCAAAGTACAAAATATACTTTTCTATTAGAACCTTATTTTTGGGATAGATAGTAACTCTAAAAGCAATAGAATGCAGTATTTTACTACCTTGGGGGACAATACAAATTTCTGTTAGATAAGTCATATTTCAGAGCATGTGAGCTTTGATCTTTTGACAAAACATTTAAGCATAGACCTCAAGCCTACTAAGACTACTGATTTTTGTAAATTAACTTTTTTTGATGGAAAGTGGAAAAAAAACCTTTTAATAAAAATGATGATTTTATGTTCATTTCTTAAATTATTAATACTTATTTAAGAACACTAAATAAATTTTCTTTACATCAGTCAGTCATAGTGGCACACACCTATAATCTCAGCTCCTTGTGAGGTTGAGGCAGGAGGATCACAAGTTCAGGGCCAACTTGGGCAACATAGTGAGACCTATCTCAAAATAAAAAATAAAGGCAGGAATATAGCTCAGTGGTAAAGTTCCCCTGGGTTCAACCCCTAGTACCTAGAAAATGTTTCTCTTTAAGTATTGTTAAGACTATTTTTGATTCTGTCTTTGGTATTATGTTTTTAGTGATCACTGTAGGGATTACCAAAAGCACTGTTAGCTTACTATTGTCTATAATATTGTCTAATATTATAACACTTCTCCTGCAATATAAGAACATTTCAACTGGATAATTCTTTTGAACTAATACTCCTATCATGTATGTAATTGTCATCATATATTTTACTTGTATATGAACTATAAACACAACAGTACATTGCTATTTTGCTTTAAGTAGTCAACTATTTTAATAAAGAATTGAATAAAAGTAAGAAAAAGTAGTCTTTATATTGATAAATATAATCTACATGTATCTATAGTTTTCAGTACTCTTCATTTATTTCTGGATCTCAAAGTTTCCTTCTCATTATCATTTGCCTTCAGCCAAAATTTCCTTTGGTATTTTCTTTTTTCTGGGTAGCGGGAATTGAATTCAGGGGTATTCAGCCACTGAAACACAACCCCAGCCTGATTTTTTTTTTTGTATTTTATTTAGAGACAGGGTCTTACTGAGTTGCTTAGCACCTTGCTTTTGCTGAGGCTGGCTTTGAACTTATGATCCTCCTGCCTTAGCCACCTGAACCATTGGGATTATAGGTGTGCACCACTGCGCCTCGTTCCTTTGATATTTTTTGTACTACAAATTTGCTAGTGATGAATTTACTCAGCTTTTAATTATATGAAATGTCTTCATTTTAAAATTAACTTTAAAGGATATTTTGCTGAGCATGGAACTCCCAGTAAATGCTTTTGTTATTTTTCTCTTCAGCACTCTAAAAAGGTTCTTCGATGGTCTTATGTTGTAAAGAAGTCACTGTCATTTTTATCATTCATCGCTCTTCTGTCTGCAATGTGCCTGCTTCTTCTGGCTGCTTTTAAGATGTTCTCTTGACCTTTGGTTTTCAGAATCATGATCTACCTAAGTGTTATTTTCTTTGTAATTTTTCTGCTTGGGGTTCAGTGAGATTCTTGTATTTAAAAAAAAAATTCTTGCTATAGTTGTAGATGGACAGCATGCCTTTATTTTAATTATTTTTATGCGGTGCTAAGGATTGAACCCAGTGCCTCACATGCAGTAGGCAAGTACTCTGCCACTGAGCTATAGCCCCAGCACCCCCAGATTCTTGGATTTTTAAGTAAATGTTTAAAATCAAATCTGGAAAGATTTTGTCCATGATTTCTTTAAATATACTTTCTGCCCCATTCTTTCTTCTTCTGGAACCCTAGTTAGAGATTCCTTGGAGCTATCCAACAGGTCATTGAGGCTTTGTTCAATTTTTCCCCCCAATCTTTTTCTTTGTGTACTTCAGTTGGGATGGTTTCTACTGATCTGTCTTCAAGGTCATTGATATCTTCCTTTACATATTTAAATCTGTTAATTCCTTTTGATAGACTTCTTAAAAATTCATTATTATAGAGGTGAAAGCTTCACTGGGGCAGTCTCCGTGTATCATGGAGAGATATATGCTGCTGCCTTTGATTGGTCTTGGTCCTCACAGCTCCAAAAGTAAACAGGATCTTGGTAAGCTCTATAAGTTGAAGTCCAAAGCTCAGCAGATTACAAACCAATTTGGCCCCTCAACACTAATCAACCTCTTCAATTTCTCATCCATAAAACAGGAACCAGCCAGCACCCTTCTACAAAGCTCCATGGCCAATAGCACTACAGTGGTAAAAATTTCAGGCACCCCTGGGACAGGAGGTAGTCTTATTCCTGAAAACAATCAGATATTGACCAAGAAGAAATTACAGGACTTAATAAGAGAAGTGGATCCAAATGAGCAGTTGGATGAAGATGTGGAAGAGATGCTGCTGCAGGTTGCTGATGATTGCAATTGAGAGTGTGAAGATAGCAGCCTGACAGATTGCTTGGCATTGTAAATCCAGCATACTGGATGCAAAAGATGTCCAACTACATACAGAATGCTGGTGGAATATGCGGATCCTAGGATTTGGCTTTGAAGAAATACAACCCTACAAATAAAGCTTGCACCACAGAAGCTCACAAACAGAGAATGGCGTTGATCCAGAAAACAACCAAGAAATAACACACTGAAAGGTCAGGGAATGGACAACAATGTATTTAAAGGTACTTTGAGATTTCAGCCATCTCATCCTTAGAATTTTTAAAAAGTGCTTCAGAGAAAAGCATGTATGTTTACTTTTTATTAACAGTGCAGGAATATCTATAAAGAATGAGAGGATCTGCTAAAAGAATAACATCCCCTCCCCCAAGTCTTCCATTCCTTTTTCCCTGCCATATCAAAGAGGAGCAGTGTGCCTTCCAGAGAAGAATTTATTTGTAGTTTATTATATGAGTGATTAAATACAGGACCAAGCATTACAGTCTTGTTGAGTGAGACAGTATTAACAGGATTTGTAGAGAGTTTTGTTTCCTCTTCCCTTCCCTCTTATCCTGTACTTTGTAATATCGGTGTTTATATGAATATGAATTTTGCTTTCTCAGTTCTAAATGTTAGAAATTTTGTTCAGAGTTCCATGTTTTTCACCATTATATTGCTCTTTCACTATAAATTCTTTAGCATATTTTTGATAGGTATTTAAAGATTCCCGTCTGTTACTCAAATGTCTGGATTGTCTGTGTCTCTCTAATTACCATATTTTCTTTTTACTATGGGTCACATTTTCCTACTTCTTCACATATCTGGTAATTTTTCTATTGTATATCCTGTTGCTTTTTTGGATCTGGAATTGTCCATCAAAGGCTCAGTAATTGAAGTTTGGTCCCCAATGCAACAATGGTCAGAGATGGGGTTTTGGGGAAGTTATTGGACTGTTATTGGACTATGAGGGCTCTGACCTCATCAGTAAATTAATCCATTGATAGCTGAATGGACTACTGGGAAGTGATGGAAACAGTAGGTGGTGGAGCATGGTTGGAGGAAGCAGGTCACTGAGAGTGCTGGGAGTGCATCCTAGAAGGTAATTTCTTGTCCCTGGTCTCTCTCTCTCTCTCTCTCTCTCTCTCTCTCTCTCTCTCTCTCTCTCTCTGTCTCTCTCATGTGCTTTCCTTCCTGGTTATCACAGAGCTAAGCAACTCTCCTATTCTATGCCATGATCTTCTGCTGTACCTTAGGCCCAAAGCAATGGAGCCAACCATGGGTGGAAACCTCTGAAACCATGAGCCAAAATAAATCTTTCCTCCTTTAAGATGTTTATGTGGTCGTGTCAGGTTATTTTGGTCACAGCAAGAAAAAGCTAAATAACACATTTGAATTATAGATAGCATTGTAGGAGATGGTGGATTTTGCCTCTTTGAAGTGAAGACAAAGAATTGGGCTTGTTCCAGTAGCAGTTAAATCACTGGAAGATCACTTTGTTCTTCTGGAGACTTGGTTTTTAAGCTTTATTAGAATGGGTTTATTTCAGTCTCACCCTTTGTTCTTAAGTGAAGTCCTTAATCCTTACATAATCCTTATTCCCAGGACCTGGCTCTTCTGGGGAAGTCGAAGGAAAGCCCCTCTCCTAGATGCTGACATGTGTTTAAATTTCTCCCCCTACCTTGCCCTCCCACCTTCTACTTACTGCATTTGATTCCTGACCTTTCACACACATTTACAGAGATGGCTAAGGGTTGGGAGGAAGTTTTATACAGAGATTTCTGCTTCATAGTTTCCTTCTTTCTACAACTTCCATCTTTAATTTCTAGCATCTCTGGAAATCCATAAAATTCCACCTCCGATTTAGCTTAATAAAACAGTTGCTTTATGCTCAAAAACTTTTTTCTCTTTGTAACACAGAGGTGGGGACTCTTTCCAAAGGAAACACCAAATAAATGTGGATATCACCCAGAAAGATATCCCTAAAGGATTGAGTACCCTTTAATTTCTGCTTCATTTTTGGCTTCTCCACAAGGTCTTCAAAAAGTTGTATTATTATATCTACAGTTTATAATTGCAATAATCAGAAGGGTTAATTTGGCATAAGATAGTCTACATTCACTGAAGACCAAATCTTGATTTTGTTTTTTATATGAAAATTTAACCCAGTATAAATTTATTCAGTTGTGTTTTGTAAGATAAAGCTCCAACTTTGCTTTCTCATAATTAATCAACTATACCATATGAATTTTTGAGTACTTCACCCATTTAACACTTTTTAAAATGTGATCTTTTATAAGATCTCTCTCTCTCTCTCTCTCTCTCTCTCTCTCTCTCACACACACACACACACACACACACACACTTCTGGGCTTTTATACTGTTCTATTACCCTCCTTGACTAGTATTTTGCACAATTATACCATACAAGTCTCATGCCTTTCTTTGGTTCTTTTGAAAATATACCCAATTCTATTTTTAAATTTGTATTTTCCTTAAAATCATCCATTATACAAATATTTAAAAATGTATTAGCACAGAAATTGTCACAATATTCTCTTTAAACTAAAACAAATAAACCACTTACCTTTTGTATCTCTGTGTGATGAGATAATGTGTTGTGGTGCTCATTGGTTACCTATGAAGGCTCAACCTATGAAGGCTCATGGAATTTTTTTTAACTTACATTCCAGAGGTCTCATCCCCTCTTTTCTTGCCCTTAACTTGTATAACCAGAAGTGAGGCCCTGGGCTGAGGCTGTAGCTCAGTGGCAGAGTGCTTGCCTAGCACATGAGAGACACTGGATTCCATCCCTAGCACTGTATAAATATAAACAAATGAAATAAAGGCATTCTGTCCATCTAAAACTATTTAAAAAAAAAGAATTGAGGCCCCACCCCAGAAGCAGAAGACAAAAATAACAAACATTTCAAAAATTTTGGTCCATGTATAAGGAAGAAAAAAATCAACACACTTCTAAAGTGAGTTTTTCTGGTAACTATTTTCTGGTAACTATTTAATGTTTTATAATATAAGTTCCTGAACAAGAAGAGAAAGGAAGAACTGTTGGTTAAAAATGATTGATGAATGCCAAGTTGTTGCCTGTGGTCTTCCTCATTGCCTACCAAGGAGATCCACACCCACACCCACTAACTCCTATGAGGAGGGAAGATGTGGAGGGTGCGTTGAGAGAGATCAAAAGAGTAAAGGCTCATCTCTGCCTCATGTATTTCCCTCGGCCTGATGGGTGAACTCTCAGAATTCTCCTTAGGACTGGTCTTTTTCCCTTGGCTTCCCACATGATAAGCAGACAGTCTGCAAGAAACATTTGTATTTATCTGGCAATGGTGATGGACAAGGAAGACATTTAAACAGAAAAGTGGAAGAGCTACCCTCAGGAAACTCATGATTAGGGCCAAGAGCAGAGTAAGAGGAGCATTCAGAGCCTCCTGGGTGTCAGTGAGCCCAAGACAAGAGGAATTTTTGAAGAGAAGATAGAGTATGAACATTGGATTTCCCACAGAATGTTAGCTATGGCCCTCAATGTAATTTCACTTTCCTCTGAAATAATAGTTATTTCATCCTACATCTTGATTATGAAAATACTGTAAATTATTTTCATAAGCCTTTGAGTGCTATAGGAAATTGGGACAATTGTTAACATCTACACAGAATATAACAGTTACAACCAACTACACTTGTCCTCATATTATTGTTGAAGATCTTCCAGATTCATGTAGTCCAGCTCATCTTCCCTCTGGCACAAAGGAGACTACAGTACAACATCTCCAAGCCACAACCTTTTGTGAAACAATATAGCCACTTGGAGAATATGATATGGTCAGTCTACCACTGAATAATCCTGGATGATTGGTGAAAAGAATTGATAACTGATAGACTCTGGCCTCCAGATCTGCTGCTCTGTATAAAAGGTCCAGCGTGTAGTCTGCCGATCTGAAGACACTGGGATCCATGGAAAAGTATGGGACTCAGAAGACAGCTTTTGCCTCAGTTGGTCTCCTCTGAATTCTAGCATAAGAAATGGCCACTAGGCTGGAAAGGTTCTCATGGAGTCTCTTCTTGAGGTTGTACCTTCTCCTACTTCACAAAGACAACTGAAGCTGTAAAGCCCACCAACTAATGACCCTTTGGTCCCAAGTGATGTCAACTCTACTGGTTACTGGCACAGCTCAGGTCAAAACGAGAAGGGCCAATTGAACCTCATGGGTCAGTGAAGGCAGTGTTGGCCCATTTGGAAGTTTCTAGACTGATCTGAGGGAAAATAGGTGGTCAAGTAAGTTGTGTTTGAGTTGGGAGAGTTCCCTTTGACATATGGAGTAGAGGAAGAACAGCTGAGTCCAGCTTATCTGTAGTGTTTCTCAGGACTCTAAAGGCATAAATCTTGTTAGGGTTGGGGAGAGAAAATGAAAATGGAGCTTTTGATTCTCCTTTTCTCCCCATTTGCTTGTCCCTAGACCTAAGAACTGAATTGTTCTTTCAAGTATTCTGGACCCAGGGGCTGCTTCCCGTGCTTCCATATCCTGACGTTGTCAAGGAAGTGCCTGACCTTCAAAGTGAGGAAGAAAAACATAAGACTATGTTTAATGATATGAAATCAAATAAATCAAGCCAGCCAACAGAAACACATAAAAATCTGAAACATGAATTTCTCCTTTAAGAAAAGAAACTAAGTTTCTCAGAGAAATGCTTGCTGACCAGATTCGTTAAGCTCAACATTTACACATTTCTTTCTTGCCCTGTATTTCCCCTAAGCTCCTATATCCACAGAGAAAATACAAACTCCCAGTACCCGCAGCACTGGCTAGCTTTTCTTTTTCTTCTGACATTTACAATAAAGATACTTATGTTTGATTTAGTTTTAAGACTTGTGAAGAATGTTGATATAATAACATAAGTTCTAAAATAATGGCTATTGTGGAAATTAATGAATATTCAAAATTGTATGAATTGATGTAAATGATTCAGCAGAAAAGCTTTCCACATTTCTTTGTACGGATGCATTGTGCAAAAGACTATAAAAAGCTCAGTGTGATGTCTTGTTGTTCAAGAGGGATGATTTCACTCTCCTTATTGTAGCAGGGCTGTGCTAGTCTTTGTGTTTTTAAATAAAGTGCTAACAGTTTTTCCTCCCAAAATCTAAACGTAAGATAAGGCTGTTTGGAAATTGTGCCTTCACAATGGAAATGAAGCGGACTGGTCAGTGTCACCAACTCTGCCATCACGTTTCCGTCAGGTTCTCTGTGGTGGGCTCCATGTCAAGACTGCACAATAGCCATGGTTCCTTGGAGAAGGTCAGCCTGTCTCTAAACAGAGTTTGACCAAAGTGAATCACAGTGAGTCCATAACCTCTGCTAGGGATTTGCTCAGGGGTGACCCTACAGTCCAATGATGGCTAATGAGATATGAGGGAAATAGTAGGAGGCTCCTAGAGAAGATTTTCTCCCCAAAAGCTTGGTGTCAGAGACATCATGTAATTAACATTTATTGGACTTTGGGACATTAAAGTGATCACAACGTGATCTCTACTTAAGGGATGCTCAATGGAGGAAAAAAAACAGATACAGTGTAATTTGATTTACAACATGTGTGAAGTATTCAAGAAGAATACATGCACAAAACAACTATTCATGAGCCAAAGTTGGGATTTCTCAGAAGAGATGATGATTGTTGGCTCTTGGAACATGTATTTAAGAAATCTTTTCCCAGCCCAAGATCAGACATTTTCTCTTATGTTTTCTTCTAGAATTACATAGTCTTAGGTTTTACATTTAGGCCTATGATTCATTTTGAGTTAATATTTGTATTAAGTATAAATCTAAATTCTTTCTTTTCTTTTTCTCTCTGAAAAGATATCCAATATTTCCAAGGCCATTTTTTTACCTGATTTCCAAGACCATTCTTTGAAAAGTCAATTTTTTGCCTTTGTGTATTGCTGTTATAACTGTCAAAAATCAGTCTCTCTCCCTCCATGTATACATGGAGATGATGGTCATAATATAGATATGGTCATCAGTTTCTTTCTGGACTGTCTTTTCTGTACCAGTGGGATCTATTTGTCTGTCTTTATACCAATACCACTGTATTAATTACTATAGCTTTTTAATTACTATAGTTTTATGTAAGTTTTAAAATCAATTATTAGTCCTCTAACTTTGTTCTTTTATAATGCTATTTTGGCTATTATAGCTCCTTGGTGCCATGTAGATTTAAAGTCAGCTTGACAGTTTCTACAAAAAAAGGCAATTGAGACTTTTTTTTTTATTAGGTTGCATTGAATTGGTAAATCACTTTGTGGAAAAATGACATTTTAAGAATGTTGAATCTTCCAACCCATGAGCATGGTATCTTTCCATTTATTTAGATCTTCTTTATTTTATCTCAGCAAAGTTTTAGAGTTTTTGGTGTGTAGGTCTCATACAAATTTTATTAATATGTATAGGTATTATAGGAATTTTTCAGATTTATCCCTAAATGTTTCATATTTCACATTGTGTGCTACTTTAAATGTCTTTTTTTTTTTCAATTTATGAGCCAGGCATGGTGGTGCACACCAGTAATCACATCTGCCTAGGAGGCTGAGGCAGGAAGATCACAAATTCAAGGCCTGCTTGGGTAACTTAGAGAGATCTTGTCTCAAAATAAAATTAAAAAGGCTAGTGTTGTAGTTCAGTGATAATACATCCCTGGATTCAATCCCTAGTACCACAAACTTTAATTAATTGATTGATTAAATTAAAAATTGAAAATCCAATTCCTCATTTTTCATTGCTAGCATATAGAAGTGTAGTTGATTTTTGTGTATCAATCTTATATCTTACAATCTTAGTAAACTGACTTAATGCTTCCAGTAGATTTCATTGGGTTTTATATTTCTTACCTTATTACACTGCTTACAGCCTTAAGTATAATGTTAAATAGAAGTAGTAAGAGGAGATATCTTTGCCCTGTCTGAAATAGTAAAGACCTTTGCTTTGGAAAGTTACTTTGATTGGTTGTAGAATTCTAAGCTGATACTCAACAGTTAAAGATGCTGCCCCACTGCCTTTTAATTGCATTGTTGGCAAGAAATGTGGAGTCATGTTTGTTGTTCTGTATACAACATGTCTTTATTTCTTAGTTTCTCTTAAGAAGTTCTCTTTTTCTGATTTTTTAAAAATTTGACTATTATGTGCTTTAAGTTTTTTTTTTTCACATTCCATGTATTTGGAGTTTATTGAGCTACTTGGATATGAGGTTTATAGTTTTCCAAAAATTTGAAAATCTTTTGACCATTTCTTTAAGTAAGTTTTTCCTGTTCATCCCTCCACCTTTTCTTTTGGAAAACTTCAATTATGTGTGGATTATGTTACTTGAAGTTGCCCCACAGCTCACTCATGATTTGTCCATTTTTTAAAATAATTTTTTCCTACTGGGCATAGTGGAACATGCTTGAACCCCAGCTACTTGAGAGACGAAGGCAGAAAGATTGTAAGTTCAATGTCAGCCTTGGAAACTTAATAAGTCCCTGTCTCACATCAAACATTTTTTTAAAGGTCCAAGATGTAGCTCAGTGGTGAAGCAACCCTGGGTTTAGTCCCCACTACTAGAAAAAAAATCGTTTCTTTTTTCTGTGTTTATTTGAATAATTTCTATTGTTATATCTTCAGATTTATTAATTTTTTGTCTTTTTCAGTGTTTACTCTGTTGTCAATCCCATTCAATGTATTTTTTATCTCAAGCATTGTAGTTTTTAGTTCTAATGGTTTAATTTGTATTTTTAAATAAGAGAGATCTTTTACAGGTCTATGAAGTTCTCTTTCTGCAGCTCTCTCCTTTCCAATTCTGTCTTGCAAATTCTAGCAGCCCTAATTTCCTCAGACTCTTAGGTCTGTCTCCACAACTCAGAGAGATCTCAATCAGTACAGTGTAATTAATAAATAAGTATGATCATTAGATTGATGTCTGACCCTTATTTAATAAGCAGACTGTAAGGACATCATCATTTTTTTGCTCATCATTTTGTCTTCAGAGCCTTTCACAGTATCTGGCTCTCAATAAATATACAGTAAATGAAAGAATTAATATTAAACTCAAATACAGCCCATTGAATATTAAGTTCCTAACCACTTCATGAACATTGGTACTTTTTTCCCCCATCTATTTCTCCTCTTTTTCTCTTTCAGATTTATTGAGATTAAGGTGAAAGGCTCTGGAATGTATGTATCAAGATGGATAAATCTCACATGTTGAATGAAGACAATACATTGCCCCAAAACATGTTCAATGTGATACCATATTTAAGTTTAAACATGCAGGAAACATAATATATATATTTGAGGGATACATGTATTTAATATGTATATGAAGATGTGCATAGGAATAATCTGCACCAAATCTGGGATAACGGTTTCTTCTTTAGAGGAACAGAGGGAAGAGACTGGGAAGAAAGAGTAGAGGAAATCAACTCTATGTGTAAAGTTTTATTCTTTAAACTGGAATGCATGGCTCCTGGATGTTCATTATGTTTTTTCTATATTTTATGTTTGAATTATTTCATAATGTAAAGAATGCTATTTGCAGATATGAAAGAATTTATAAATTGTACATGCTGATACAGACAAGCTGTGATCTAATAAAACAAAGAATCAGAACAAGAAAGGAGAAGAAATTGACCAACAAACAACTGTACATGTACAAAAATGAAAACTATATGTAAGTATTTGTGTTCAGAAGTGATGAAAGTGTGAGGAGAAGGCAGGAGAGTAATAGGATTTCAAGCACTTTCCTTCCCATATTGAATATATTGTTAACAAATTGTTTTGCAGTGACTATGAATTATTTATATAATCAGAAAAAATAAAGCTATTTTCATTGCAGAAATAATAACAACCAAAAAAAAAAAAAGCATGTGAAACTCTCTGTAATCATAACCCCCAGAGAGACTCAAGACTAATGGCTTAGCTTGGCAAATATTCTTTTAACTTTTTCCTCCTAAACATTTCTGGTATTACACATATGTTACCAAAACACAGTATTTCAATGTGTAGTTCTATATATGTTCTAAATACAAGTCCTTTCTCAGATAATAGAATTATAAACATTTTTCCCATTCTGTGGCTTGCCTTTACACTCTTAATAGGGTCTTAATTTTTATGAAATCCTATTTATCAATACTTTCATTCAGAGTTGTACTTTTGGTGTCTTTTCTAGGAATGCTTGACTGCAAGATAATTCTATTTTATCTTCAATAAGCTTTATTTATTTCACCTTCCACATTTAATCTATGATTCATTTGGAATTGAATTTTGAATATACAGCCATGTGCTGCATAGCAATTCTTCAGTTCAACAACAGATAGCACACACTGCAGTGGTCCCAGAAGATTATATTGCCTAGTAATGTGGCCATCCTAGTTGGAGTAAGTACATTCTATAATGGTCACCAGCAATGAATAGCCTAATATTGAATTTCTCAAATGTATCCCTGTCCTTAAGCAATGCATGACTGCAGCTTGAAATGGGTGCAAAGGTTCATATGAATATCCAGTTGATCTAGGGACATTTATTGGAAGGACCAGTCTTCCTCCACATGCTGTGAACCTTTTGTTATAAATCAGGTGATAATACATGTATGAGACTCTTTCCAGATTCTTCATTTCTACAGGTATATTTTTCCATAGTTGCAGTAACACTGGTTTTAACTATTGTAGCTTTGTAAAAATGTCTTGATTTCTGTAACTCCCTTAACTCTGTTGTTCTTTGCTGTCCTTGCAATTTACAATTCTATGTAAAAATTTGAATATATTTTTCATTTTCCACAAAAAAAGATAAGCACACTGGTCAAAGCTGGGTCAATTTGAAGGGTACTTAGATTATGACCCAAAATATAAAATAAATATCCAAGACTGCTTATTAATATAAATAAATGATTGAATAAATACATAAATGGGGGCGAATAGACAAATTTCCCATGTAGAAGCATTTAAAATAATTTATGCAGACAATATGGGATAGGTCTCTCTCATTGTTAAGTGTGGGCTGTGCATAGTGACTTCAAACAGCACAGTATGGAAATGGGGAAACTAGTAACTTCACTGCTAAAAAAAATGTTAATAGCATGTACCTTGTTATGAAATAATGAGAATGGGACTTTCCCCCTGTAGTCTTCCACACAAACCCCTATAACCTCAGTCTGAAATGTCAACCAAATCCCAGCTGAGGACATTTCACAAAATACCTGACAAGTATTCATGAAAACTACCAAGACCATCAGAAACAAGGAGAGTCTGAGAAATTGTTGTGGCCAAGGGGAGTCTGAGGAGAAGTTATAACTAAAGATAATGTGGCATCCTGGGTGGGATCCTGGAACAGAAAAAGGATATTAGATTAAAGCTTAAGAAATCTGATTAAGCAAACTATGGACTTCAGTTAAGAAAAATGTATTAATATTGGTTGATTGTAACAAAGCTACCACTCAAAAAAGGAAGAAGTGGAGTGACCAGTCTAGATTTGAAAAGATGGGTTGTACATGGGAATCAACTGCAATGTGTAAAACTTGATGAATCCTAAACTGAAAACAAAACAAAACAGAAAACATGGCTACAAAATGACATTGGCGGGGTGGAGGGGGGAGTCATTGAAGAATATGGCATATAAACTATTTAGCAGACCCTTGCAACTCAAAGTATAGTCTGCAGACCAGTAGAATCACCATCATCTAGGAACTTGTTAGAACATAGAATCTTAGCCCCTTTCTCAGGTATGATGAATCCTAACTTGTGTTTGGCAAGATTCCCAGGTGACTTGATGTACAGTGAAATCTGACAAGCACTGTTTCCAATGGTTTTATACAACTCTCATTAACCATCCTAAGTATGAAACAGATACTATGGTTGTGTTCAAATACCTCAATTCTTAGGAGAAGTAAGTTGAAGTATTTAGAGGCAAGTAACTCTGTAACTTTGATATCTCCAAGTTACATTCAAACAGCTCAGAAAACAAATGTGTGTGAGATGAAGTAAGGTTGGCAGGATGTTAACAATTAAAGTGAAGGGTGTACAAATGTTTTATACACTAATTTTTCATCTTTTATGTAGCACTTAAATTTCTATAATATCCCCTCCCCGCTTTTGTGAAGCTAGGAATCAAACCCAGGGCTTTGTGTATATGGAGCAGTAGGCAAGTACTCTGCTACTGAGCTATATCTCCAGCTAATTTTTGCAATTTCAGATGTAGAATATTTTTAATGGAATGGCCTTAAATTTTAAAAATTTGTTTGGAAGAAAATTGACATCTGGACAACTTTGAGTTTTCTCATCAATGGACATGGTATACCATTCCACCTATTCAGAGTTTCCTCTTTGTCTTTCTGTAACATTGAACAGCTTTCTTCATATAGATTTTAGACAATTCTTTTTAACTTACAGTTACTCTTAGATATTTTACTATTTTGTTGTTGCAGTTGTGAGTAGATTCTTCCATCATATTCCTAACTAACTGTTGCTGGTATATAGGAAGCTATTTTATTTCACAAGATTCACTTTGTAATTTTTTACTATAAAGAATATTTTATTTTTCTAATATTTTTTGTTCATATTCATGGATTTTTAAGAAGATGATAACATTTGAAAAAATGAAAAGTGTATCTCTTCTAATATATTGGAGGTTTTGTTTTCTTTTAAACTTGCCTTATTAACTTGATTTTTCAGCACACAATTACGTGGCAGTGATGGTGAGTAACACTGTCTTCTTCCTGACTTTAATGGAATCACCTCTGGTATTGCACTGTAAATTCAAAATTGCTTTGGGTTTTGTGATATTCTTCCTATAATAACACACTAACAGTTTTCTTTTTTAAAAGTTTTCTTAGTTGTTATTAGACCTTTATTTTATTTATTTATATGTGATGTTGAGAATCAAACCCAGTGCCTCACACATACCTGGAAAGTACGCTACCACTGAGCCACAACCAAAGCCCCTAGTAGTTTTTATTTAATTATAAATGCCTATTAAATTGCATTAAGTTCCTTTTGGCATCTTTGGAAATTATTTCAGCTTTTTCTCATAATTTTTGAATATAATAAATTTCCTTGTAATAAACTATATTTTCATTTCAGAAATAAAACTCCTTGATCATAGGTTTCAACATACTGTTGAATCAGGTCTTACTGACATTTTAATTTTTTCCAGCTATATTCAAAACAAAAAAAACAGTCTATGATATTCTTTTTATTTGCTTCCTTTATCAGGTCTCATTATCAAAGTCTTAATATAAATGATGACATTTCTCACTATGGGTTGCTCAATACATAGAATTGATTCTGGCTGCTGTGGTGTTTCATACCTAGTGATATGTTCATCACTTGCCTACAGAACCCCAAAACACACATCATTAATATTCCTTTGCCCCTGAATAAGACAAGCCAAAAGAAATACCATCAGATCATTAGCATCAGCTTAAGATCACAGGCTTTAAATGCTGGTAGAAATATGTGATGAATAGAAAATATTCAATTGATTTTTAATATCTACTTAATAATACCCTATTGCTAAAAATAAAGACAATTTGAATTTAAAAATTTCCCAGTAAATTGGATAAAAAACTGATACAAGTAAAACCTTTAAGCAAGGTAGAAAAGTTTAGTGCATGAGTAGGAAAGACAATGACTATTCAAATTAGCTCCCAGAACATTCAAAATATATTCACAAAGTACAAATGGAGATAAGCCTGTCAAGGTTTGTATTTTGACTGCTTTTTTCATTTTTTCAAACCAAGTCTGACCCGGTGACCTACATCAGAGAAGCCTTCAACAAGTACCTCTGGAATGATAAGGGGGAGATGTTTGTTTGGGGCCCTTTTACATACTCTGTTAGCCTGCCAGATGACACATGATGCCCTGAGTTCTCATGAGCCACAGCACAGGGACCTGGAGGCTGAGGAACATAATTGAGAACTGCATGGTCCTACCCTAAGGCAGTGAGCTTAATACAATGCCAAATAAACCTCTTTTCAATCAGCACAAGATGTCTATACTTCAAGGAGAGGCTGTGCTGGTGAGAGGAGGCTCCAGGCTGCTCCATTACAAGACAGAATAGGCAACTACCCTGCAGGGAGGGCCAGCATGGCTGCAAGCCCTTGTCTGTGGTGCCTGCTGACTCTGGTTTATCAGGGAGGCTGGCCAACTCAGGTTGAGAAGCAGGACCTAGTAATAATTGACCATGTGGTGCACATTCTAAGATGTGGGCATTGTGTTAAATACTAGCAGCTATTTTTCCTGCACGAAACCATCATTTAAGAGCTTAAGTATGTGAGGATAATCTGTAGTGTTACTGGAATGGACCTGCAATCCGGTTCTAAAGGTGTCAGTGTAGTGAAATCAGTGTAGCTTCTGGGGCTCCACAGAAGTCCCTTCCCTACTTCATGCTACTTCTGCAGCTTTTTGGCAGTTGCTGTTGGGAATCTTGGCATGAAAACAGAATGCAAAAGTCTTTGAGGTGACTTTGGAAAAAACACCAAATCTGAGAATTATACTGAAATTGGAAATCTCTAAGTGAGGCATTATTTGTGTTTGTGATGTGTCTGTGACTTAGCAGACACCCAGCTCTTGGAATAGCATTTTGTGAAAACCCAAATGACACAGGGCAGCTGTATCTCTCAGCCCTTTGATACAGTGAGACATCCAATATGTTACCAAGTATTCTCTTTTACTCCTAAATATAACTTGAATGTGTCTATTTTCCTCTAACTCCACTGCCACTATCCTAATCCAGGTTATTGTTATTTATAGCCTACACTTCTACAGAGCTTCCCTACTGAGGACAGGGCCACAGTGTCACAGAGCTCCCTGAGGCAACATTTCCACTGTAGCCCAGGTGAATCTGCCCTGGAGCACCTTGCCACATACACCTAGTGCTAGGTTACAGGCACCCTCAAAAACAGTCAGCCCAGAGGCTCTCCTGCTCTCCCTTTCTCCTCCCTCCTCAGATCCATTTTCCCCTTGTATTTATTATTATTTCTGGAATGTTTTGTGTACATGAAAAGTATAAAGAGTAGTACAACATGTACCCCTATACATATACCATCCAACTTTTTAATATTGTAACATTTTACAGAAAAAAAATGGGGTTTTTTTGGAGCTAGGCAACTGTTATTGTTTAGATATAAAGTGTCCCCCAAAAGTTCAATTTTCAGAGGTGAAATGATTTGGTTTTGAGAGCCTTAACCCCATCAGTGGGTTAATCCAGTAATATGGATTAACTGGGTGATAACTATAGTCAGGTGGGGTGTGGCTGGAGGAGGTAGATTACCGGAAGTGTGACTTTGGGGTTTATAATTTGTCCTTGGTGAGTAGAACGCTTAAGTGCTCTCTCTCTCTCCTTCCTCTTCCTGGTGGCCAGGTCCTAAGCTGCTTTCCTCCTCTACACCCCTCCACCATGACATTCTGCCTCATCTTAGCCCTAGAGCAATGGAATTAGCCGGCTATGTACTGAATCCTCTGAAACCATGACCCCCAGATGAACTTTTCCCCCTCTACATTGTTCTTATCAGGTCTTTTGGTTAAAGCAATGAAAAAGCTGATTAAAATCATAGCCTAAATGTTTATTATGGATTATAACACACATAGAGAATAGTATATATACTGTAAATGAACACTTTAAAGAATAAATATTCATGCACACACCACTCAACTTAAAAAATAAAATGTTTCCAAATGACTTTAAAGTCTCTCATGTATCCCTTTCCAAAACAGAAATTTGGCTGCAACCGCACAGAAGTAACCCCTCTTCTTCATTTTTGAGATCACTGTTTCTTCACATTTCTTTGCAAAGTCTCTCTCTCTCTCTCTCTCTCTCTCTCTCTCTCTCTGTGTGTGTGTGTGTGTAAAACTCCAGTTCTTGACCTATATACAAATGAAATAAATCTGAATACACTCTCCTGTGACTTTTTTTTTTCCGCTTAATAACATCTTTTGGGAGTCATCTCTGTTGTGTAGAGAGCTGCAATTCATCCCTTTTCACTGTTTTCCAATCTATACCTCACACTGCAGCCAAGTCAATCTCCTAAAGATACAAATACAATTATTTTCCACTTCACTGCATAAAACCCTTCAATGGCCCTCCAATACTGTTAGAATGGAGTCGCAGATCACTAGTGGGTACTGTGAGCCCCCAGGTGACCTGGCCTAGTCTCCCTCTTCAGTCTCCTCTTCCTTCTTGGGCTGAGTCGCATTGCTCTTCTTTCCATTCCTTGATCTCATCAAGTTCTGCCCTTCTGGTCTCTTCACATACCTGAGTTCTTCCTTCCACTCTTTACCTGTTTATTCTTGCTCACTTCAGATCTATGATTTAATATCACTATTTTCAATGGCTCTTCAATGACTCCCAATGTAAATTAGGTGCTTCTTGTTTTGCTTCCTTTCTACTGTTTCTTCACAGCACCTAATCACAGTTTTGTTACTATATATTTGTTTGTGCATTTATTTCTGTATCTGTTTAATGCTGTCTCCCTTTTAGTTTCATTTGGTACACAATCACATGTGGTTTGCTCCTGATGGCATACCTAGTCCTAGTACAGCCCTGGTATACACAGGTGTTTAATAATCTCTCAATGAGAATTAAGCCTGCAAAAATTGATTGAGTCAGAACAACAAAAGAAGTTTTCAGCATATAGATTCTGGAACAAATCTCTGCTGGACAGAGACGGTTAAAAATGGAGGTAGAGCCAAGTGCAGTAATATCAGTGGCTCTAGAGGCTGAGGAAGGAGGATTGCAAGTTCAAAGCCAGCCTCAGTAATTTAGCAAGGCCCTAAGCAATTTAGTGAGACCCCTACCTCAAAATGAAAAATAACAAGAGCTGTATATGTGGCTCAGTGGTTAAGCACCCCTGGAATAGCAGTCTTCAAGAATACAAATAATAGGGGGCTGGGGTTGTGGCTCAGAGGTAGAGCACTCGCCTCGCATGCATGAGGCACTGGGTTCAATCCTCAGCACCATAAAGTAAAATAAAGACATTGTGTTCACCTATGACTAAAATATAAATATATATAAATTGAAAAAACAATTTTTNATATATATATATACACAAATAAAATAAATGCTGGATGAGATGTAGAGAAAAAGGAACACTCTTCTACTATTGGTGGGATTGTAAATTAGTACAACCACTATGAAAATCAGTGTGAAGCTTTCTCAAAAGACTAGGCATGGTGTGCGTGTGTGTCCTAGCTATGCCACTTCTTGTTATTTATCCTGAAGAATTCAAGTCAACTTACTAAAGTGATACATGCATACCCATGTTTATAGCAGAACAATTCACAATAGCCAAACTGTGGAATCAGCCTAGGTGTCTATCAGTGGATGAATGGATAAAGAAAATGTGGTATATATACACATTGGAATTATATTCAGTCAGCATTTACAGGAAAATAAATGTAACTAGAGACCATTATGTTAACCAAAATAAATCAAACTCAGAATGTCAAGGGTCAGATGTTTTCTCTCATATGTAGAAGTTAGAGAGGAAAAAGGAAAAGAGAGGTGGGGGTGGATCTCCTAAAAATCAAAGTAAGATCAGCAGAGGAAATAGACCAAGGTGTGGAGGGCAGAGAGGGAGGGGGAAATGCTGGGGAGTCATATTGGTCAAATTGTTATATCGTGTGGGTATACAAATATGCAACACAAATCCCATCAATATGTACAACTATAATGCACCAATAAAAAGTGTGGTAAAAATGAACGTGGCGAAGCATTCTTCAAGAAAGCATGTCAAGTTCAGTCTGATCAGAGGCAGATGTTAAGCTCTTGTATTTGTCCTAGATAGTGAATTAGAGAAAGCAATCAAAAGGCAATTTAATTGCTATGCTTTATTGTAAAAATAAAATATATGCCAATAACAAAATCTTATTGAGCACTTACTTATTCAGGCACCCTTAAGTGCTTTGCATGAATGAATTGAATTAATTCTTGTTATAACCCCCAAGAAGGAGGTGCTGTCTTTAACCCCATTTTTGCATATCAGGAAACGGAGGCACAGAGAAAGATGAAGTAACTTGCAGTTATACATAAAATAAGTGACAAATACAGAACATGGACCCAGAAAATGTTACTCCAGTGCCTTTCACCATTGTGCTACATTGCATTTTAATAATTTTGTTCAGTGATTATTTGTGGAAATAATAAATGAGGGTTATATAAAAATTCAAGGAAAGTACTATGGGTCTTTAGAATGAGAGTTTGGTCCTACAAATAGCTGACTTCTGTAGCATCTCAGATGGTCCCTGAGAAACAGGTGAGACTTGGAGGATCAGATATGGGAGGAGGATGCTGTCCATAACCAGATACATCAACAGATACATCAATTTTTACAGGCTTGATTCTCATTGAGCATGAGGCATGGCAGGGAAAGGGGAGCTACTGGTGTTAATGGACAACAGGTGGATGAGAAATGAATGGAAGATCTAAAGTTGGAACCCTTCTAGAGTGGATAGGGTCTTGAATGAGACTTTTGGAAGTCCATAATTTTTAAAGCAGGGCTTTGACTTGGATAAGAGGCATTGTACTTCTGAATATATAAGAGAATCCTATCCTGGCATCAACTGGAGCTCAAGTGAGGGAGAATGAATGACATGTCTCCCCCTACATATTTGTAGCTGCTTATTTCCATAGGGCTGAAAAATCCTCCTTCAGGGTGAATCCTTGAAGGAGGCAGGTTGCAGGGACAGACATCAAGGAGGGAGAAATGAATTCATGGTAAGGAATGGAGTTAGGCAAAGAGAATCAGGAAGAAGATCAGAGGACAAGGATGGGATTGTGAAGAGAGCAGCAGATGACACTGGAAATTACCAGAATCTGATCACCTTTCCAGAGTATGTGTACACAGAAGAGGAGCTGTGGAGGAAGAAACAGATATGCTAACATATTCCCTCCTGGTGGTGTTCCTGGTGGTGCAGCATGGCCCTTGGTATGTCAGGTTTTACCAGCATGATATGTTTTAGATTCTCAGACCAGCTAAACAATCATGTGGCAAGAGTGAAAGCAAGGATGCACTCAGTTCCTAGAAGCTTGCAAGTGTCCTTTGATGATTCTTGGGAATTCCTATAATTACAAAAGTGGTAAATCTGAAAACATGAAACACAGGAAATAATAATGAGACTAAATCTATTTTCCCTGGATGCTGAGGCCTGAGAGACTTGGGATACAAAGCTCTTTAGTGCAGATTTCTCTATACTCTACCTCTAGTTGTGCTCTTGACTTCTCCTCTTAGATGTTCTACAGTACGAAAAATTCAACATGCCAACACCTGAACTCATTATCCTTCCTCCCCACCCCTCTTCTCCACCTGGCTTTTATATCTTAGTGAAATAACAACACTTTCTTCTAGTTTTCAAACCAGAAACTTGAGCATCATGTTTTATCCCTGCACATCATGTTTCAACCCCCACAGGGAATCCACAAGCTCTTATCTAATTTACCTTCTCACCAGGTTTCCCATCAGCCCCGCATCCCATACTTAGATTACACCATGATTATTTCCACCTGATTTGTTGCAACAGCCTCCCAACTGGTTTTCTAAGTCTGCTTACCTCCAACTGATACTCTATCCTGCAGCCAACACAACTGTTCTAACATTCCAACCTGAGCATGATCTTCCCTGAATCTCTTTGGATATCACTCAACATGAAGTCCAATTCCTAACAAGGCATGAATCACCAGCACCTTGGAGCATGGCTGGCACTCCCCACACACCCTGTGGATACCTGTGGCATGGAAACTGGAACAAGTTTGTTGCATGTGCCCTTTAACTTGCTGTGAGCATTACTGAGTGGATTCTGTCTTCCCTGTGTGGTAGTCACTAATGCATTCTTGCCAGGTGGTCATTTGTCTTTTTGCTTTGTTTGTGTATTTTCTGCTATGCAGAGTTTTTATTTTGTTATAGTCCAATGTGCAGATTTTTTTCTTTTCTGGTTTTAGGGCTTCAAATTATATCTAGAAATTCCTTGCCCGTTTTAAGATTGTAGAAAATTTTTCCTGTTTCGACCTAACACTTCTATTTTATTTTTCTGATTTTTTTTACATTTAAATATTTCATCCATTTGGACTTTTTGTATATGATGTGAGACCTAATTTTACTGATTTTACATTTGGTGGTCAGTTTCCCCAAATAAATAATCCATTTTTCCCCTCATTGGTTTAAAATGCCACCTTAATCATTTATTAGATACCCGTATACACTGGATCTGTTTTTTGACTCTCATCTGTTCTGAAGGTTCTACTTTTCTATTCCCATACCAATAGCAGACTGTTTTATTATTTATGTTTTCTTTAACAAACAAAATATTTTGAATATTTTAAAAGCTAACCTTTGATTTTGTGATTTCTGTCCAAGTTTAACCCCTCTCTTAATTATTAAAATTTGTATGTAAAATATCTTGATTTCACAGATCTTTAACTTAGAAAAAAGATTGAGCAATTGAATATTAAGGAATAGAATATTTTTACTCTTTCTGCAACATTCACATACCTACCAATTCATATGATTTCTTTAGAATCTCCTTTCAGGGATACTATTAGAAAAGTCATCTCTTTGTAAATACAAATAGAGGCATTTTCAACTTTATGATTATATACCTTAATTACTGAAAATAATTTATTTTCCTCTTTTTTTTTTCATTAATTTTTTTTTTTTAGTACTGGAGATTTAACCCAGGGCCACTCTACCACTGAGCTACACTCCCACCCTTTTTTAATTTTAATTTCAAGACAGGATCTAGCTATCTTGCCTCCTCCTGCCCCAAACTCCTTAGTTGCTGGGATCACAGGTGTGTGCCACTGTGCCTGGCTAATGTCATTATTATTGATAAGGGGAAGCCAATAGTATTTGTACAGTGTTAGCTTTTTAAAAAAACTAAATACCCTATAATTCTGAATATGCATTTCCTCTGAACTTATTTATTTTTTAATCACCTGTGTACATAATGGCAAATTGAAGTCAGAGAAAAATGTTTGAAATCCTTATCTAGAGGCATTATTAGAGTTTATTGTAACACCTCATTGGAGAATTATTTAATATAATGCATCTATTATTAAAGCTATTATTTACCTCATTCACATTTTTAAAGACCAAAAAAAAAAATAGAAGACTATAACTACCAAATGACAAATCATATATCTACACATTATTTTATTAATCTTGTTTTAAAAACACTTCTTGAAGAAAAGCAAGATCAAAATTTACATTTACATATTTTGGAGCAAATCATTAGAAAGTTTGTATAATTGATTGTGGGGGTTTTTTTGGTATTTTTTAATGGAGCTTTATTTTATTTATTTATTTATTTATTTATTTATTTATTTATTTATTTATATGTGTTGCTGAGGGTTGAACCCAGGGCCTCATACATGCCAGGCAAGTGCTCTACCACTGAGCCACAACCTAAGCCCCTGTATAATTGTTTATTAAATAAAACAAGGGTGTGTCAATAAAAAATAAATAGATGAGTGAAAGGAAGATCAGTAGAGGGTAGAGAATGAAGGGAGGGAGGAGGAGAGGGAAAAGGGGGAAATGTGAACTAAATCGAATTCCATGCTTGTAGGAGCTTGTTGGGATGAATCCAACTACTATGTATATCTACAATACTCTAATAAAAACAACATCATTAAACAAATCAGGGTGGGGGAATGAAATAAAAAGCATTTGTATTTTTATAGTAGCATAATTCTTTTATAAACGAAGAGTATTTCAACTGTAAAATCCTTAAAGATTTAAAACAAATGTTACTCAATTAGTTTGTGTCAAAATTTATATGACTAACATATTATTAAGTAATCTTTCTTCTCAGAATTTCTACTGCAGAAATGTCCAAAGATATATATATATGTGTGTGTGTGTGTGTGTGTGTGTGTGTGTGTGTGTTCATTGTAGCATTGTTACAATAGCAAAAAAATAGAAACAACATGAATATTTAACAAGGGATTAAAGACTTAGTAACTTATGGTATCCATATAAAGGAATAATATGTAAATGAGTTACAAGACAGTATGTTTAGTTTTATCATTTTTTTGAAAAATTAAACAAATATTCTCTGTGCATACAGAATGTAACAAGACTAAGACCTTATTAGTCTTTTAGAGAGATAGACTTTTTTGATAGTAAAATATGTCAATAAACTACTTATGTTCCCAAGTGGCACAGGTGTGGGCTGGCATCAATGTTTCATGAAAGGCTCTGCATGACACATTAAGAGAAACTTGTAACTTAAAAGGAAAGTTCTCCTAGAGCCTTCATTTATTGGAATGCAATTTGAGCATTTGTCCAAAGCACAATATTTGCCACTGTTTTCAAGGTATTGTTTATTCTGTTTGGAACCATTAGTGAAATTTCCTCTCATAGTAATGTAACAATATCCATTTATTATGTTTTGCTTTCCCCCCAATCATCATCTCCTGATGTATCAGATTCTTCTTTATTCCAAGTTTGGCTGCTTTGTCTACTGACAAGCTGGCTGCTTAAGCTCCTTAGTCTTTGTCCCCAACTTTTTACAAACAATTCCAAGAGATGATTTGATTTTTAGCAGTTAATCTATGATTCATGACAGAGAGTCCATCTCATCATTTCTTCGTTCTTCAAAATTCCACAGTTTTACCAGTGTTCTTAGCTAATCAGAATCCTTCTCCTTTTAGTTCCTGACTTCTATTTGTTGTGGCTTTGGGAAGATAAATAGGAATAGATGTAAAAATGAAAGTGATCATGTACCTTGCTGTTTGTCCACAACTCTTCTCTGCCCTTATTTTCAGATCTGGAAATCCAGGCAAGAAAATGTCTGTAGGTCATGGGTATTTTCTTTGGTAGTCAATTTTGGCCCCAAACAAATAATCTCTGAGTTATCCTACATCAGATCCAAGATAACACTTGCTGATGCAAACATCCAGCAACTTGTAAATGTCACACCTTTGAAGACTCTGCTGCAGCAGGCTCTGCACTAATTTTCTGTCTCTGCCCTCAATTATCTCATAATCTCATGAAGACAAAGACAAATGGTTATAACTCATTGTGATATAAGGAATGGCCTCTAAATTTTTTACAGAATGTGCATCAGAGGGAAAGGAGCACCTGATTCTGCGCTGGGAATGGAGAGAAATTCACTGAGAAGTTCAAAGAAAAGGGGATCTTAAAGCAGATCACATGGGATTTCCTCAAGTATCTCCTCCAACCTGGGGTGAGTGAAGGACTGCAGAGTGTAGATTTGTGTCACAGTTTACATAGGGAAGGAGGGGAGATGCTTACCAAGACCTTGAAGGGATTGCTGATCAATGTTGAAGGACAGTTGAAGTGCCAGGGTGACAGAGTTAGACATACAGAGGGAATTGCAGAGTTCACGAAGTCTCTGGCTGAACCATTGGAGTTTCCAGGATGAACAGGAAAGCCCAGATCTAATATATGGGAGGTCCCTGGTGATAGAGGGAGGCACAGTTCAGGCTCGACTCAGTCAGAGCATGATGTTGTGGCATAAGCAGAGCTTATGGAAAGCCTTGCTCTGTTGTTGTCTCACAAGTAAGGAAGGGAACCCGAGAGATGGGTAAATTGCTCCTGATGCAGGAAGGCAGATTTAGGGTCATAGCTCTGCTGTGTGACATTGGGCAAGACTATGGACTTATCCATAAGTCAGTACTGATGGTGGTAACAATCTCCAGGGGTCCCTGTGAAGATCAAATGAGTAATGTACGTAGTACCTCTGGCATATAACCTGGCCTGCACTGAGTTTCAGTGTCAATGTGCTATTGTTACTACTGCTAATGGGTATCACCACTGACTCAAAGCACAGACAAGGCAAGAACCAAAGACTGGTTTGGCATTCTGTCCCCCAATCCTCCAACTCCCTTCCTTAAGGGAGGAGGAGCACAGCATCCTGGCAGCAAGAACCTGTAGTCAAATCACTAGGCCCAAGTCACAAGGGCCAAAGACCCAGCCAGGCCTGGAGCCAGGAGGGTTAGAAGTCCTTAGAGTAAGAGGTTTTAGGACCTTCTTCATGTTCTTTCCTTCTCTTTACCTTCTGGAATTATAAGACTGATGGGGGACAATTTAAGGTGACATAGCTTTGTAGAACTATGGAAGCCACTGGGACTCACCAGCTGTGTAATTCTAGTTGTCCTCAATTGGGGCTTTTGGGCAGAAGGAAGAAGTGGACTTTGGAGTTTCCTTCTACATTATCTGATCTAGGACACCAGGGTAGAAAAATGGGTGGAGACCACATACCAAAAGCTCTGTTCCTAAATGGTGCACAGCCTTATGAGGGACAGATAGGCAGGACACAGGGGTGGGGAAAAGCTGTTAATTTAACGATTGGAAGAGTAATAGATGTACATGACTAAAAATCTAAAACATAAAGTATATACAGTGAAAAATACATCTGTCTTCTACTCACTCCCTAGTTTCTTCTCTCTATGACCAACCCTGGTATTAATCCTAGTTTATCTTTTCAAAGATGTTTTGTGCATTTACTAAGGGGGACACACAGGCACAGGCTATTTATTGTACACAGTTTTATATGCAAGTGCCTTGATACTGCCAGTCCAGCAAGAATTGTCAGTCATTGATATTTCCCCCTTTTTGGGACTTCTGGTTTAGCTTAAACCAGTGAGAGGGTTAATAATAGCCACTTGGAGAGCTTGTCCTGTTTCCCTTAAGAGTTGGAGACTCACTACTAGGAAAACCACATGAGGCCGCTTCCTGGCAAAGCCCCACCAGCAGGCAGCATGATATTTGTGTTGTAATTTCTCGGGTTCTTATTTGTCTTTTGGGCATCAGAAGGTCAATTGTATTCATTCTGTTTTCTTATTTTCTGTGTTCTCAATGCTGTGACATTTGAAGGCCCTATAGACCCAGGGAGAAACTGCTCTTCTCAGGGGTAGCTAATTCCTAAAGAAATAATAATTTGCCTATAAACACAACTTTCATATGCAAATCAATCAATCCTGAGTCTATAGCCCCAACTACCTCTTGTTCTAACTCACATACCAATCCAGTGTTTCCTCGGTACTATGTCATCCCATGGCCCCCAAGACATCTCATGGACAGGTACCAGAGAACTGGGAGAGTCCCTATATCCCCAGAGCCTTTGGAATTATTCAAACTAGCCAGTTCTACTGTTTCCTCTGCCTGTCCTTCAGAACTCCCAGAAAAGGCTTTGACCTAGGCCTTCCCCTGACTCTTGCTTCTGCCTGACCAAACCCAATATCTTTCTTGTGGTCCTACGTAGTATGGCATGTCACATTTTCTTGGAAAATGTAAGTATTAAATTCTCTTTTAATGTCATTGCCCTATTCCCATGTCAGCACTTAGTGGCTGCCACAAATGAGGTCCCATAGGTATTATGCCATGGGCATAATTTTAATACACATGGTAAAACTCACTACTCCAAGGGGGAGGCCTACGTATGTGATTCCTGTGTCTGATATGGGTGTGTGGAAGGGGGCTGGAATTGAAAAGCATTCCAGAAAGAACAGGCTGAAGGTATGGGGTAGGAGGAGTACAGGGGGCCCATGCCGGAGTGTGGGAGTCCTAAATAGTTGGCAGGGAACTGTGTTAGCTCTATCAGGAAAGTGCAGGCAAAGGTCTCCAGCAAACCCCAAAACCATTTCATAAAATGACAAGCATTTGGACATTACTCAGGGGGCACCTAAGCCAGATTACAGTTGTTCCAGTCACAGACCTTTCCAGTTTTCTTCTCTAAGGTCATCCAGAGTGAGTAAGGTAGAAATGGTCTCAGCCTGTTTCTGCTGCTATAACAAAATACCATAGACTGAGTAATTTATAAACAACATAAATGTCTTCCAGTTCTGGAGTCTGGAAAGTCCAAGGTCAAGGCACCTGGAGGTTTGGTGTCTGGTGGGGGCTGCTCTCTGCTTCCAAAATGGTACCTTGTTGCTGTGTTCTCAGGAGGGGTCAGATGCTATGTTTTCAAAGGTCAAAGAGACAGTGTTTTAGTCATATTTGTGTCACTGTGACCAAAATTCCTGACAAGAGCAACTTAGAGGAGGGAGAGTTTATTTTGGGCCCACAGTTCAGAAGTTTAGTCCATGGTGGGCTTACTCCATTGCTCTGGGCCCAAGGTAAGGCAGCACACCATGACAGAAGGGAATGAATGATGGAGGATGACTGCTCCATTCATGGCAGCCAGGAAGCAAAGAGAAGGGGGAAGAGGCTGTAGGGAAGATGAACCCTTCCAGGTAGCCCCATTAACCCACCTCCTTCAGCCATGCCCCACCTGCCTACAATTACCATCCAACCCATTCAACCTGGAATCAACTGATTAGGTTACAGCTCTCGCAATCCAATAATTTCACTTCTGGACATTCTTGCATTAATACAGGAATGTCTGGGGGACACCTCAGATCCAAATCACAACAGACAATAAGATAGAAAGTGCCCCAGCCAGACTCCAGGCCTTCCATTCATTCATTCATTCACTCCACCTCATAATACTGCTACAATGGGGTTTATGTTCCAACATGAATTTTGGATAAGACAGTTTTGAACAACAGCATAAACAGTGGAAAAGTATAAGGGGGAAATAATGAAACCAGCAGGACAGCCTTTCTGGACTTCAGGTTTCTGAGCCTGAGTCATGACTGAGCTAGGGTTGGGAAGAAGCTTGAAACTGGGTGAGATCAAAGCTCAGTTATGAAACTGGATCCAACTTGTTAATACTTGGAAAGTGAGAATATTCACCAGTAACTTAAAAGTGACCAGGAACAGGTCTATCCAAGATTTCATTAAAGTTTAGAAAACAGGGATTCAAGATGGCATGGAAGAAAGGCAGTATTATGAATGATAGACTTTTCCCTGCTACTTGCACCCAACTAAAACCAGCACATTTGAAAAGTCAGAATAGATATTGCCAAGTGGCCCTCACAGATGCTTTACCAGTTCCTCCCTTACTACTAAGGTGTGCCTCACCAGTCTTCAGCAGAGGTATCTGGTGTTTATTACCAGGGGCCTTATTTCTTCTCTGATGTTCTATGAAGTTAACTAAGTATAGGCAAAATGAATTTTATTCCTGAATGTCTCCAATCAATTAATACCAGTTTCCTGACATTGTGTACCATTTTTAGTATGAGTTTGTCCTTCTAAAGTGTTAGCTGGATCAGGAAAGTGCAGGCAAAGGTCTCCAGCAAACCCCAAGACCATTTCATAAAATGACAAGCATTTGGACATTACTCAGGGGGCACCAAAGCCAGATTACAGTTGTTCCAGTCATAGACCTTTACAGTTTTCCTCTCTGAAGTCCAGCCTCCAACATCAAATCTCAAGTGACATCGACTGTTTTACATTCCCAATGGGAATATAAATGCAGGATATAGGAGAAGATACACTTTTAAGATCATCAGGGTGATGAATATCTGTTTGAAAAATAACTCTTTTTAATCCAAAGGCATTAATACATCCTTTTTTAAAATTGACAGATAACAAACATCCTTTTTTAAAATTGACAGATAACAAACATCCTTTTTTAAAATTGACAGATAACAATTGTATATCTTCATAGGGGTACAGTGTGATGTCTTGGTACATTTATACATTTGTAGTGATCAACTCAGGATATATAGGTTATCCATCATCTAAAACATTTTTCATTTCTATTTGATGAGAACATTCAAAATCCTCCATTCTAGCTATCACAAGAGACTTACAAACAATTGTACACTGATAAACTAGAAAACCTAGAAGAAATGTGTATTCTTTGTAATCTGGTAATTGATGCTACTGTGTGAAGAATTAAATAAGAACATGGGTATGTTATATACCTAGTGGTAGAACATTTGCCTAGCATTCATGAGGCCCTGAGTTTAGTCCCCAGATCTGTAAAATAAAATGCAAAAACAACAAAAACATGAGTATATTAAAATTATGCATTCTAATAATTATTTATAAATTGATTCAAATTTAAGTTGTCTTAAAGACTTAAAACTTACTAAGGATTTAGAAAATACAACTTAAGGTGACATATTAAATCTTTTGTAGAATTTTTAAAATAAATCTCTTTTTATAAATACATTACATATTAGCAAGTAACATGTAATTCTACAATTTTATAAACTTAAAATGATTTCGGACTGGGGATGTAGATCAATAGTAAAGCATTTATCTAACATATACAAGGCCCTTGGTTCAATACCCAGTACCACCTCCCCCCACACACACATGCACACACACCCAAAAGAATGAAGGAAAAAAAGATTTCAGAGTACTTGAATAGCAAAACTAGTAGAAGAATTTTAAGAAAAATCAAATCAGGCTTTTCTTGAGAAAATAAACCAAGGGTTTCATAATGTGCTAACATTATTTATATAACATAAAAATGTTAGGAGAAAAACAGTTTTTAAGTTAAAATTATTACATCATGGGCTGTAGTTGTAGCTCAGTGGTGGAGTGCTTGCCTAACATGTGTGAGGCACTGGGTTCAATTCTGAGCACCACATAAAACAAATAAAATAAAGGTATTATGTTTGTCTACAACTAAAAATTTAAAATTTTTTTAAAAATTATTAAATCAGTCAAGTTTGCCCCCCAAAAAAACACCTTGATTAGGAATATTACATAATCTTTCCTCTTGTGCCAACATGTAGCATATATTAGAAATTTAAAATTATTTATAAGCTATTTTTTTCTTACACTAACCAAGGCTATTAAATTCATAATTAAATTTTTTTTAAATTACAGTTTCACCAAGACAAATTTTTGTTACAGACTACATATTTAAAGTATAAGAAGTGGAAAAACATTTTTTAAATTTTGAATTTCTTGTTCTTCCTATTTATGTAGGAGCTTTAAATATTAATAGTAATATTATCTTAGAAAGCCAATCAGAAGGTTTATTCCTTTAGACTTCTTCAATTCTTTATTTTGAAATTATTTAAATATTTTATAAAAATTATAAAAATAGTACAGAAAGTTTACATATGCCCTTCATTTAAATCTCCCTGATGTTAACATCTTACAAAACGATATTACATTTATCAAGACCAAGAAATTGAAAGTGATGCAACATTGTTAACTACACCTCATACCTTATTCAAATATTATCAGTTTTTCATTAATGTCCTTTTTCTGACCATGATCTGCTCCAGGACCTTTAGCTGACCTGTCTTCTTAGTGGCCTCCTATCTACAATTATTCTTTAGTCTTCCTTGATCCTTAATACTTTTGAAGAGCACTCTTTAATTGTTTTATAAAATTCCTATAAGTCTGGGTTTGTCTGATTTTTTTACATGTTTTAACTGAGGTTATGCATTTTAGCAAGAATAGCACAGAAGGATGTCTGTCCTTCACAGTGCATCTCAGCAGAGGGGACTTGGTGTCAGTGATTCTTATTATTGGTGATGTTAACCTTGCTCACTTGGTTAAGGAGGTGTCTGCCTAATTTCTCCACAATATTGAAGAATACACTTCCCTTTTTAATTTAGAAATACCTTATGCAGGGAGACTTTGAGATAATGGAAAAGTCCTGTTTCTCATCAGATTTCAGGGTATCACCTACAACAACTTTAACTGTGATTTTGCCTAATGGCAATTTTCTGTATTTATCACTTGCATTCTTTTTTTAAAAAATTTTCCTCCATTTATTAACTCTATTATTTACGTCATTATGCTCTCATGGACATTTATATTTCTATGAATTTTAATGCAGTAATATTATTATTTATTTGCTTGCTCAAGTTACTGCAGTTTGGCCACTGGATCTCCTTCCAGGTGGCTTCTGTGTCCTTTCAACATGTCTTCCTTCCCTTTTTGAGCACTTTCCCACTTTCTGGTTCCAAATGTCATTTTGGATTCATTTGATATTTTCCCTTACCCTAATACTGGAACCACCCATTTATACTAGTACCCGACTTTGTTTCATTGATCTCTTTTACTGCCTCTGGATTTTGGTTAGAATGGTCTTAGAATGACTTTATGGTCTAACTCTCTTCTTCCCCTCATCAGTGAGATGCAGTATTAATTCCACAGCCCACTTTCCAAAGGCTAGATTTGCCCATCTAAATAATCACAAGGGCCTCAACCAGAAGTCTAATAGAAATGTCAGGGTGAGCGTTCACCTCCAAGTCCCTTCCTTTTGGGGAATCCTGTCATCAGGCCCATATGTCTCTTCAATCCTAATTATCCATTGAATAATATTGACCCCCACACACCATGCCCAAGGAAAGACTTTAATTCTCAAAGACTTTAGTTGCTAAGTTAATATTCATCAGCAGAAACATTTTCCTGAATGGAGCATCAGCTCTGCAGGCCCTTCCCATGATAGACAGGACTTTGTGATGCAGAGATTTGGAAAGTGGCCTTTCTTCTCATTCCTTCTTTCAGAACATGCCTTGGGGCTTAATAAATGTTGGGCTTCAGGGCTATCCACTCTTTAAAAGTAATGCTTTTCTTTATTTAAGGAGAATAGTCCAATTTTTTTCCAGTCTCTAGTTCTCTGATAGTTTCTATAAATGGAAAAGAGATGGTCCTATGGGTATATATTACACTTCTATCAAAAACAAAACTGAAAATGTGATATTGGTTTACAGTTACTTTAATGTTACTGCAAATGAGATAATTAGTACCTATATAATTATACACAAGAAAGATCTATTTTCAGCTTTAGTGTCCACTTTTGTCATTATACCAAAAATACACCAGCATTTATGAAAATACAGAGTTCACCAAAGACCTGTGAATATTATCTAATGATGTTTTTGTTTTTGTTTTTTTGTGTTTTTATTTTTTCTTTTTAGACAAACGGGGAATGAAGGGAAGGGAGGGGAATGGGATTAGGAAAGACAGTAGAATGAATTGGATGTAACTTTCCTATGTTCATATATGAATACACAACCAGTGAAATGCTAATGATTTTTCTTTGCTTTGCTTTTTTTCCTCCATCTCCTATTATTTTTATTTATTTATTTTTATGGGATGCTGAGTATAGAACCCAGTGCCTCACACTTGCTAGGTGAGCATTCTACCACTGAGCCACAATCCCAGCCCCTCTAATGATGTTTTTTTTTTTTAAAGAGAGAGAAAGAGAGAGAGAGAGAGAGAGAGAGAGAGAGAGAGAGAGAATTTTTTAATATTTATTTTTTAGTTTTTCGGCGGACACAACATCTTTGTTTGTATGTGGTGCTGAGGATTGAACCCAGGCTGCATGCATGCCAGGCGAGCGTGCTACCGCTTGAGCCACATCCCCAGGCCTCTAATGATGTTTTAATAGTATCAGAATTAACCAGCTCTGGTCGGTAATACCTAATGCAGGATCTATGTATGTCTGCCTCCTGATCCTTGGGATAGTATTGATGTAGCATGCAAGTTTGCAGAAATATTAATATCCAAGTATATTCATCATTATACACCATCAGTTCCTGTCCTTAGAATCATACACATAAAGGTCTGAGATATCAATGAGAATAAAAAATAATGTTTAGCTGTGCTTGGTTCAGTTCTCTGTAAGATGAAAGATTGAAAGATCATATAGTAAAGGAAAGTTCCTTGTATTTCTAAGCCAATTGTTTTACAATTCCATTTAAGCTGAGTGTTGGTAGTTTTCATTATTGAAACTTTATAACATGCTTAATTAATTTCTATTCCAGTTCTATTTGGTATTAATTTGTATAGACTTTGAATTTTTTTGTTTTTACACATTTATTTATTTACTATTTCTACATGACTTACCTTGGGTCAACCTTTCTAACTGCAACCTTTTGGAATATTAATTTTGTTTGTTGACTTAGGCAGAAACTACCTTTTAACAATAGGTGTATATTATATTAAATCTAGTGTTTGCTACATTTGCTATTAATCTTTTTAATATATAGTAGGCATTTTTATTCTTTTGTTAAAGGGACTATTTTTTCCTCTGTATTTTTAAATGTTTTGGAAGACAATATATATTTTAAAGTCTCATGTAAATATTTTAAAACACTCTATATACATTTCATTTCTCCCTCTCCCTCATCAAAGCATGGTGTTCTCCCCTTTATGAAAGATAAAGGACACCACGCTTTTAGTCTGTACCTCTTAATCCCTGCATCTAATTTCCCATTCATAATTAAGTTTGGAATTTCTCACTTTCTTCTCTTTCATATCTATTTTATGCCTTCTGACTCTTATTTTAAAGAATCACTCCGATATCAGAAATAACTCTTCCACAGTTATCCTTACTTCATTAACAATAGTTGATATCCATAATTATCACAGGTCATTTTAAAGCCATTATCTATTCAAATTTCTTTCTCTAATTTTAGCCTTCACTTCTACATATTGCAGCTTTGAGCCATCTTTTCAAAAGAGGACCCTGCTACATTTTTTAGGAACAGGCAAGTCTGACAGTCTCTCTGTTTCTTCCCTATGCCAATGGCTTGATGTGGTCCATTTTTTCCTGAGTTGCAGTTTATCCTGTCCACGGAAGATGCCATCACATTTCACTTAGCGTTGCTCATTACTATGGAAAAACTCAAGCTAGTTTGCTATTTTGTTCCGTGAAAATGACCTACTTTTTTGTACTTGAAAACTTGCAGAATTCTTTATTTCCCTCATATGGTTTTAAATTTTTATGAAACTGTGTCATGGTGTTGCTTTTACTATTGATTTTCCCAGAGACTTTGATAATGTTCTCATTATTTTTTTCCAAATACTATGTTTTCTCTGAGAACTAATTTTGATTCTTTTGTATGCTTCCCCACCTTTCACCTTTGGAAACATACTTGGAAATTATTTTCTTATTTTTTATCCCTTTCCATTCTAAATATTCTAGTTATGGATAAAGAGGAGAGGAAGGGCGAACAGATTCTCTTAATATAAAGAAACCACACAGAATAGCAATCATCAAGTAGGGAATCCTTGTTTTAATGAATACCAGTAGAAACATCCATTTGGATGAATCAGGGATGACATGGGCAGATGTACCCTTTTGTCCATTTTACAAATATATCAAAGGGTTTGCATCATCTTTTGGTGCAGGTGGTGAACCACTGTAACTAAATGTAAAGTATGTGGAATCTGTAACAGGTCTCACTTCACTATAGTTTTTGAGGAATTCTTTGTCTAAACTGCAGAATAGGCCAGGGTGGTGTTAGAAGAGTGTGTAAGTTCTTAACATGAGAAGACCACCCAAAGAGGACCTTGGAAGTTCTCTTTCGTGTATGAGCCATGCAAAGAATATGGCAGACACAAGCATAATCTGTGTGTGGTTCAGTTGGGCTTTCTGAGCAGTGGGGGAAGCTAAGGAAGAGGGAAAAGCTCACCACTGGGGATTATTCTGTCATTTGTAGGACCTAGGATATCAATCTATGAGTAGCAGGATCTTTTTACCTATTTGAAGTTCATGATGAGCCTCCTAAACTGGTTCCTGGACCAGTAATCTGCTTAGAGTCTTGGCCTGGGGACAAATAGGCACCTGGCTACTGGGCTAGGCTGACCTAAAAGGGATGGAGGGTGGCCACATGCTCCCGGGGACTGGTAGGGGTGCTCCAGGGGAAAGTAACATGGGAGTGGTCAAAGCCCATCCTGGCAAGATGAATTAGGACTGAGATTATTAATGCAAGGTGAGATAATATTCTAGATGGGGTATCAGTGCCCCAGCCAGGAGAAGCTGGGTAATAGAAGTCCTTGGGAGCATAACAGCTATTTTTATGAGTGTGGAAGGACTTATCCTACATTCCCCCTCCTTTATCTATCAGAATTTTTGACAAGTTCCTTTAGCAATTTATGTCTTTTCTATGTATAAATTTTAGAACAGGTCTTTCCTAGGACATTATGAAATTAGATGCCATATTTGTTATAGGGATCTTTTTGAAGATATTGTCAATGGCATATCTCTTTCCATTTGTGAGAGTCATGTGATAAATCCTTTCCAAAAAAAAGTGTGATGTGGAGGAATTACCAGCTCCTCTGGTCCTGTTCACCTTGTATTTACCAACGCTTCCAACACAGAAGCTTGTCCAATTTTTGCTAACTCCAGATCCACTAGGTTTCTCTTTCTTATCTGAGATTCCCTCATTGGAAGCACAGAAACAGGAATAGTTTGAGTTCAGTTAATGATGTAGCCTTAGATTGTCACTTCTAACTTCTCTATGGACATGATCTTCACTGGTGTTATCTTTATACTTCGAACATAAAACAACTAGTTATTTTCATCAAGGAAAACAGTTTGCCAAGTTCATCTCCCATTTCTTGCCATTAAGTTATTCAAATTTACTCATTTCTTAAACCGACTTCCACCTTCCAAAGAGGCTTTCCCATGTCCTGTCACTACTTTTCTGTCACTTTCCTTACCTGCTTAAGTAACTGATTTGATGAGAAAAGTTATTTTGACATCTTATTCGTAATCAGACTATTAAATTTCCCCCTAACCATAGAAAGGGAGATTTTATTGTCTGTGCCTTGCCCTTGTGCATTCATTGCACTTTTCCCCTCTAGGCTCATACTAAAATTTGAAGCTGAAGGTACATAAGAGGAAGTGAGGACGGTATAATAGAAGCTCATTTACTACATCTGCTAGGGAACTCAGGCTTGCTACCTCCTGTCCAGAGAACTCAGAGACTGTCAGGTGACACCAGAGAAAACTGTCTTTAGAAGCAGGAAAGTTCAGAATGATTTCATTTTAACAACAAAAACAGAAGCAAAGTTTTAATCCTTTCTGAGATTTAAAAAAAAAAAAAGGCATTTAGGAGCACACCCACCACTGCTAAAGAGTTCTGCTGGAGTATTTTAAGATAATCTTTGAAGGGGGCTATGGCACATAGTCTGAGTTTCTCACAATCAACAGCTAATATTACCAGAGGGAGCACAAGTCTTCTGGGGAGTGGGAGAGAGTGAGGGAACCTGGGAGGTGCTGTCAGGGGTCAATCAAGAGCCAAGTCCAGCAGGCCTCAATTTGCTTCTGTTTTCAGTGTACCAGCCACCACCACCTTCACCAGCAGTGAATAGAAGAGTCAGTGCAACAAAGATGTGTCCGAATGCAAACCAAATGCTACTCCAAACTGTAAATCAGAAGTCAGTGAGTCCAATCTGACATAACTCTCCTATGTACATATACGAATACACCACAGTGATTCTCACTATCATGTACATCCATAAGACTGGGATCCTAATTAGAATAAGATATAGTCCATGCTTGCATAAATATATGAAAATAGATTATATTGTCATGTATAACTAAAAAACAACCAATTAAAAAAAAGACTGAATGTCATTGGCAAAAAAGAAAGAAAAAAGAAGTAGTCAACGAGTCCTTAAAATTCAATGTCCTATGGTATAGTTTGAGACTAGATTAATTTTTAATAAACTTGTTTCCATTTCCACATCTGGCCCCAAGTCACCTTCCCATGCTTAAAATTCGTGAAAGAGCATAAGCACATTCTATGGTTGGAAAATGTCCCCAAAGTATATGGGTTAGAACCTTAATCTCTAATGCAGCAGGGGTGAGGAGTGGGAGCTTTAAGAGGTGATTAGGTCATAGGGGCTTCTCATGAATGGCCACATGCCATGTGGAGTGAGTCAGTTGTTAAGACAGTGGGCTGTTCCCAAAACAGGCTTCTCTTGTACCCTCTCGCCCTGTGATGATGTCCTACCATGTTAGGACACAGCAAAAAGGCTCTCCCCATAGATCCTGAACTTAGCAACCTCCAGAACTGGGAGCCAAATAAACTTCGGATCATTATGAATTAGTCTGTGGTATTCTGTTAGAGCAGCACAAAATTGTCTAAGGCACATGTCCTCGACTTCTGATTGTCTTGAAAGCATTTAACTAAGTACAAATATAGCTCTATTTCTTTCTGAAGATGAGAACTTAGGAATTAGCCCAGTCTTTCATTTGATAGATAAAAAGAATGAGACTCAAAGTTAAGTTCAATACCTTGCACATGATCACTGCTCTTTGAGGTTAGAACTGCCTGTCTCTGTACTATACCAATTGTCTCCAACTTATTCCAGATACATATTCCAGATATCCTACTCTATCTATGAGGGATATTTTCTGAGATGCCCAATGATTCCTGAAACTATGGATAATAGCAAACTCTGTATATACTGTTTTTTTTCTATACATGCCTATAATAAAGTTTAATTTATAAATCAGGTGCAATAGACTAACTCTTGGTAAATTTAAATAATTCTAACAATATACTAAAAAAAAGTTGTGTAAATGTGGGCTCCCTCTCAAAATATTACATGCCTGTAATCCCAGCTACTCAAGAGATTGAGCCTAGCCTGCCTAATTTAGCAAGGCCCTGTTTAAAAAAAAAAATACAAAGGGCTAGGGATGTAACTCAGTGGTAGAGCACTTGCCTAGTATGTGCAAGGTCCTGGGTTTAATTCTCAACACTTCAAAGTCAAAGCCAAAAAATTTTTGTACTCTTTTGCCTTTTTGTTTAAAGGAAACATTCTACACCTTCTCTTTGGCAAATGCAAATTGCCAGTGTTATTACTCTTGTGTTTTGGAACCATTATTAAGAAAAATAATATAATGTAAAAATAATTAATATTTAAAGATAAATATTACTTAAACACAAGCAATGTGATATGTAATAATCAATATGGCTACCAAGTGACTAATGGATGGGTAGTGTATACAATATAGATACACTAGACAAAGAGATGATTCACATCCTGGGCAGAACATAATGGGGAAACATGACTACTAATTAAAACAGCATGTAATTTAAGACTTAGGTATTATTTATTTCTGGAATTTTCCATTTAATATCTTCAGGCACTCAAACCACAGAAAGCAAAACCGTGGGTAAAGGAGGACTGCAACATACACTTATTTTAACACTTGTGTTAAAACTTGGACTGTTGAATGTTTTCTGGTTATTTGGGTCTCTCTGAAGAGTAGTCTAATGTTTGAAGAATTTCTGACTGAGTCTTCACCTTATATCCCCAGTCCCTCTAGCCAGAAAAGATTTCTCCACCTGCTTTGCACTAGAACACATATTTTGGCTCCACCAGCTGAAGTACCCCACACAAGTCTTCAGTTGAAGCAAAATAAACAGGTACTGCCTGAGTTCCTCATCTTGCCACTATGGCTGCAGAGACAACTGGCTTTTAGAGGCAGTGGTGAACTTGAGATTGGGGTCCTGCAGAGGCACATTCCTGATTCTGGTAGTCATAGCAACTGCTGTAACCTTGAGTTCTTGATGTTCAATTCAGTGCAAACTGGAATATTTGGTATGATGATGACAATGGCTTCCTTATTAAGACAGTGTTGTGGATGGTGTGGGCAATATACCTACAAGTTTGTAACCAAGGAAACTCTTTAAAAACCCTCTAGCTTCAATTGCTCTTTAATGACTTAAAAATCACTAATTTTGGAGGTCACACAGCCAGACAATACATTATTAGTCTCTCACTTGCCTTGTTGTAGGTGGTACCTCTGACGTGTGAGTTGTGATGATAATGGTTGCCTAGGTTACTCTTCAGATCCTGAAAGCTGTTTTTGCTGAAAAAACTGTCTTTACTTGGGACTACAAATGTTTCATGGGTGACTGGAATGGTTTGATAAGGTTTGGCAACTCTGTCTTCACGTTACATCTATCTCCTTAGTAGCCTTGACTTTGGGTCAGATTCTTCTAGACTCTAAATAAATATTTGAGAAATGTTTTGTACAAAGCAATAATTTAGGGTTAAATTGACCTAGACTTGCCTAATCTTCCAGGCAGGGCTAAAAGCACCTACCAGATGCCATGACTGGTAACACCAGATCATGAAAGGAGTGAAAAGAGGTGGCCCCTGAGTTCCTGGAAGATCTCTACCTATACCTATAAAATACATTGATATTTCTCTCCCCTCCTTCAAGATTCCTACCCATATCTGTAATCCCACACCACCTTAGGGTTGACAAGTTGTTTTGTGAAGAAATCTCCCTCTTCTTCATTCTTTGGCCATTGAATCAAGTCTTTCTTTCTGCCCCACTTGTCTCTTGGACATGGGGTTTTCCCTGGTGTGAACCTCCAACCTGGATTCAGTTAAAGTTTAGCTTCCAGCTGGTTATACAGCCTCCCAAGTTTCAATGAGCCTCCTAATAATTTTGTAATAACTCATTTTCTGCTTAATTTGGCCCTGTGGGTCCTGGTGTTGGCAAAACAAACAAGAAGGAATCCAAGTTGCAATCAGAAAATGGCTTTGTTGTTCCCTATCCACTCCCTGTTCCACATATCCTACAAGCTCCTGGATGAAATTCCTCTTAGATAATACAAGCACTCCAGTCCCCTTAAGTCATAAGAATCGGTTCACTGTAGAAAATAATTTGTCTAGCCCAACATAATAACCAAAATTCTGGAATTTATTTTAATTGAAACTTTCTTCCTTTTCCAGCTTAAGTTGACTTCACTCAGAAGAATTTTTTTTTGGGGGGGGGTCAATGGTACATTTTTATTTCCCCCATTTGGGACCTCTACTCCATTCTTGTCAGGCTTCCTCTGCTCTTCTAGAGTTGAAGTGGGCAGGAGGGAGGAGAGGTAGAAGTGAAAAAACACTTAGGTGGCCCCCACAGGTAAATCTGCCTTTGATTTCCTCTGACCACAGCCCATGTTTGAAGAGATCTGAAGGCCCAGTACTACATATGGTAGATGCTCAATAGATATTTGTACTTATTTTCATTAGATGTATATCTGATGTTTTCCCTCTATTCAATTCTAACAGTAGTAAGAATAGGGACTAAATCTAGCCTTTGTCTGTAATAAAGTCATATACTTTATTATGATGTATCCTGTTAAGCTCTATAATTATTGGATTACTGATTAGGTCCCCAAAGCTTAAGCCTCTTAAAACATTACTCTTTGTCTTCGTGTGGTCACAAGTTTCATAAGCAGAGAGCCTATTCTAGTAGATGGATGGCTTTCCACCCAAGACTCAAATGCCCTTTTCATGCTTCAGAGTAATTGTTAGAAGGTGCTACTCAGCTGGGGCCAACATTTTCTAGACTCCCTTGTGTCTGGATGGGAATGTATGACTGAGGTCTGGCCAATGGAATATAGTCAGAGTGTTGTTTGACACTTTCAGGCCTGGCCCATAAACCTTCCCTGTAATTGATCCTGCATGCACACTTTTTCCTTTTAGCTTCTGAGACGTTGGTGCTGGGGTTAGCTGGGAAGATGCTTGTTGAAGATGGCAGAGCCCTCCTCAGTCTAAGTCTTCAAATGATTCTGTGGAGCAGAGCTCTCTGCCTCCAATTGGACTGTACATCAGGGAAGAATTAGCTTTTATCACATTAAACCCAGGGCCATCAAACTTTTTCCACAAAGGGCCAGTAGAAATATTTAGATTTTGCAGGTTATTTCCAGTAGAAATATTTAGATTTTGCAGGTTATTTGGTCTCTCTTGCAACTACTCAACTCTGCCACTGTGGTATAAAAGCTAGTTGCAGACTATACATAAATTAATGGCATGACTGTGTTCTGGTACAACTTTGTTTGCAAAAACAGGCAACAGCTGGATTTGGTCTGTGGGTAGTAATTGGTGGTTAGCTGACTCATATTTAGCCACGACTACTTCATAGTTAATCCATTATCTTAATAAGTTCATTGTTATTATTCCGTCTATGTCAACATTAACCAGAGTGAAGCCAGCACAAGTAGATAGATGCTCACTGATGAACGAATGGAGAGGCTTGAAGCATAAGGCCTGGGGATTTAATGGCCATATGACAAGAAACCATGCTTCAGGCCTGAATGGAAAAGGAACTCAATCTGAGCCCCTTACATAAAACTGGGAGCCACAGAAGGTTGTCCTGTCATAAAACAGGGATAAGAAAAACTTTTTCATTGGCTGTCCATTGTCTTCAAGTTGATTTCCAACATCTGACTTCACATCAAACATGTTCTTGGCTTCTTCTCATAACTCTGTCCCCCTCCTCAGTGCTCCTTCTTCTTTGTTCTGAGCACCAGCTTTACCAAACCAAGTTCCCTAAGTGCCTCATGAGTCTGTATGTTCTGTTTTCTCTGCCAAGAATGCCATCCCCCTTCTCATCTCCCTGGCTTAACTCTGAGCATTGTACTTTCAAGGTCATTTTGTGCTACTTAGACTAAGAGGTGATTCTCCTCCCACATGTGCAATCTCCACCAGAACTCAGTTACAGCACTTATCACACTCATGCATTAATATAGCTGTCTCCCTACCGAATTGAGTGCAGGGACTGGTCTATTTTCCGTTTTCTCAAACCCTACAGCAATACTTGGCACTAAATTGGTTCTTGATATAAACTGGTGAATTAATAAGAAAATTAACATGAATCTAAGCCCTAATGAATAAAGCAACAGCTACATATGTTGAAGAGTTGTTTTTCTCTCTTGGTATTTACAGACACTGGATATTAGATATTATCACTTAACTAAAAATGACATATCTATATAATAACTTACACTGGATTTATGTTTCCTGTAAGGAAAAGTCCATTCCTTTTTCTTTTGAGGTCAAAACCTCCTCAGATTCACCTGAGCCCAAAGCAGTTCAGGTATTTCTCATCACTGAACATAGAACAAAATGGAAAGAATCAGTTCTTAAGTGATCTGTGTTCTGATGGTGACACATTAGTTCTCTAAAAAGTGTACATCTATATGACCCATCTTTCCAGAAAAGTTCCATTTTCAAATGCTTTGTTCTATTTTCTCTACAAATAAGCATACATTTTTAAACTATGGTTTAAGAAAATGTGATTACTGTTACATACCTAATTCCAGCCCTGAGTGGTGTGGTAAGCTCATGATAAGCAACCTTATATTTTATTTTAAACCTAGAATCTGACCTTTAAACACTTAAAAAATTTTACCCTTATTAAAAAAATCTTTATCTCCATCTCTGAAATAAGATCTGGCTAAGCTCAAAAAACAAGATTGCTAAAGTTATACAAGGAACAATGAGTAAAATGCTGTTGTGGTTTAGAGATGAGCTATTCCCCAAAAGCTCATTAGAGGTGAAATTAATAGATCATGAGAGGTATAACCTAATCACTGGCTTAATCCACTAATTAACTGTAGTAACTGTAGACCAGAGGAAGTAGGTCATTGTGTGACCAGAGGAAGTAGGTCATTGGGGGTAGACTTTGGGGTTTATATGTAGTCCATGATGATCAGAGCTCTCTCTGTTTGCTTCCAGGTTGCCGTGTCCAGGAATGCTTTCCCAGGCCCTTCTGCCATGATGTTCTCCCTCACTTTGGGCCCAGAGCCATGAGTCAGCTGACCTTGGACTGAACTTCTTTTCCTCCTCTACATTGTTCTTGTCAGGTCCTTTGATGACAGTGATGAAAAAAACAGACTAAAGCAAATGCATTCCTTAAATTTAGGGGTTTTGAACTAACTATACATCTTGGTCAATTTGGCTGATATTTTTTTCAGGTCCAAGGATTGAATACAGGGTCTTATGTGTGCTAGGAAAGTGTTCTGCCATTGAACTAAATCTCCAACCCTTAATTTGGTTCTTTTTGAATTACGCTTTTGCCTCTGACCCAAAATCATAGTGGAAACTTTAACCTCAGTTGTAGCAAGAAGGATGGAAAATAGGCCTTAAGGCTAAGATAGCCCACATCTAGACAACCCCAGTGTCTCCAGTGCTCACCAGAAGTAGCCCAGGCCAGCTGGCTTGTGCCAGGAGGGCAAGGTCAGTGGTCTTCTGTGGGGAGGAGAAGGTGGCTCCTGTCTGATTTAGCTGGCTGCTATTGGGGATTGGACTAATTTTCCCCAGAAATAGCCAAAAGCAAAATAGAAGGAAGAAAAGAAAGTCTCTGGTAAGAACCCGTAGACCCCAGAGGATATCCCCACCAATTAAGAAACAGAACTGAGGTTGGGGGTCACTCCTTCCTGCCCTCTTTCTTTTCATGCATACCCTCACTCCTGCCCCCCAGAACAATCCAACATGTGAAGTCTTTCCTGGTCACTCTGGCACACTTTGCCACTCTCCAGGACAAACATATGCTTGGCAGTATCAGGTGAAAGACAAGCAATGGAGTGTTCTCGAGATGAGACTCAGAAGGCACTTGCTGTCCACCCTTGCTGTCACACAAGCCCTTATGCAGATGAGTGCCAAAAGCAGATGTGTCCTGAGGAGAACAGGCCCTTACCCAAACAGATAATAGAAGGATACAGGGCGGATATTGAGTCTAACCATATGAAATTGCCAGTTACCTAGGCAGACAAATAGTTGGAAACATAGATATGATTAATGAATAAAAAGAATTATGTATAGCAAGGTAGATACAAAGGCAGAAGTAGCAATGGAAGAGGCGAGTTAAATATGTATAAGTAAATTACAGTATATCTTTTTAAAATACATCATTATTTAAGACACATACATGCCTCCCTCTAGTCAGAAAAGGATAATCTGAGGGAGTTTAGTAAAAAAAGGAAATAGGAAAAAGAAAAAAAAAAAAACCAATGGGAGCAATCTCAGCACTGGTGACAGCCAATTCATACCACAATCCTGTCCATACCTGCCCTCACTTGAGTACTTATTAAAAATCCTTAACAAAACAGAACTTTCAAAAACTGAGCTGCATAGAATTATATGTTCTGCTTAGGCACAAGTGAGATATTTTGTTTAAAATAATCCATAAGTACATTTTAGGGATTTGCAAAATACCTCAAAAAGGCAATGGTTTATAAACTTGCTTGAGCTAACATGCCCCCACAGACTCAGGGCAATTATTCATCACTTTCTCCCAAACTTAAACGTTCTAAGTATTCTGGGCCATTAGTCAAGATGTATAAATAGTTGATCAAGTTTCCTCTTACAGAGTTTCCTCTGAACAATGTATAAGCATGATATTACCTGAATAAAAACACAAAGGAATTCCTTTCTGATCACTGGTCCCTAATGATATATGGTAAGCATTATAACCAATCAATTCACTCTTTCCATATCTTGTTTTTTCAATTCATCATGAGAGCCAAATATAATAGATAGCCCATTCTTCTAAGAACCCTAGGCCTATGTAATCTTTCAAAATGCTTTGCCCTCTCTCTGCTTTCTGGCTGCCATGAACAGTGCAGCTTTCCTCCTCTGTATCCTTCCACCATAATTTTCTGCCTCATCTTTGAATCCAGAGCTATGGAGTTGGCCAACCATGGACTGAGACCTCTGAAACCATGAGCCAAAATAAACTTTTCATCCTCTAAGTTGTTCTTGTCAGCTGAATAAAACCAAAACTGATACCAAGAATCAGGGTCATTGCTGTGACTAATCTGACCATGTGGTTCAGAAGCCTTTGAAACTGGTTTGCAGGAGGAATTTGGAAAAGTTTGGAGGTACAGAGCAGAGAAGGCTTAGAATGTTGTAAGCAAAGCTTAATGGGCAATTCTGGTGGGAGTTCAGGAGAACAGAATGTCAATAGGAATGCAGATGTTCCTATGTGCTCATGAGGTTTCAGAGTCCACAAGGACTCTCTGTTGGGAATTGGAGTAGAGGCCATTGTGTTATATTCTGGTGAAGAATATAACTTGTCAATGTTTTGCCCATGTCCTGAGACTTTGTGTGAGGCTGAATGTAAAGATGATGGACCTGTTAATCTGGTGGAGGAAATTTCAAGGCAGCGAAACATTCAGACAGTGTCATAGGTGTTGCTGGCAGCTTTTAGCCAGGTTTACAGTAAGAATTGAGAGAAAAAAGCAGAAAGGAAAGGTTTGAAAATTTTGCAGTTTGGCCAGAGAAGAAACACACATAATATTAGGGCAAAGGAAGGTATGGTTGCTGAAAAGACTAGCACCACTAAGGAGAAACTAAGACTTTGCAAGAAACAGTGGGAAAGATGCCTTGAGGGCATCTCAGGAATCAGCAAGATCATACCCATGGCAGCATCAAGGGTGTAAAAATAACAACTCCTTTGAGAATAGACCTTGGGTGCAGTCTGCTCACATAGGGGACCCTAGAAAGCTGCTTCCCCAGGATTTGTTTCACTGTGCTCAGCTGTCCAGGCACTCAGAGATCTCTGCAGCCATGATCCAGGAGGTCCTAGCTACTACTTGAGTTGGCAGCAGACCTTGGCATCATCCACATAGTGCTGGTTCTGTAGGAATGCAGGGTGCTGGATTTAGAGGGTCATGGAGATTTCCATAAAAATTTCATAAGAGGGCCTGGGAAGCCAGGCAAAGTGTAGCAGTGTCAGAATCCCTACAGGCAGTCTCAAGGTTAAGCAGAGGCTGGAATGGAGACAGTTTGGAATGAAGACATGCCAGTAACATGGAATGTCTGTTGAGGAAAGGTGTGGTCAGAGCTGCTTAAAAGAGAGGCCATATGGGCTGCAATCAAGGCCAAAGGGGTGGGGTTGCCCAAGCCCTTTGGAGAACATAACTCACCACCATGAGCCCTGAGAGCTTGATGTGAAACTCCAGAACCTGGTGTTTGCCCAGTTAGGTTTTAGTCTTTGGGGAGTGGGTACTCTTCTTTCTATGCCCCTATTTCTCCCTTTTAGGATGGGAATGTTTACTCTGTGCCATTATAGGATATACATAAAACCTGGTTTTGATTCTAGAGACGCTCACAGCCAAGAGTTTTCCCTTTAGTCTTAGAGGAGATTTAGTACGTGGACTTTTGGACAATGCTGGAACTGTTAATACTGGGAAGACTCTTGGAGATGGACTAAATGCATTCTACATTGGGAGATGGACATGAGCTTTGGGAGGCCAAGGATGGAATATTATGGTTTGGATATGAGGCATTCCCCCCAAATTCCTGTGTTAATGCAGGAGGTAAATGATTAGCTTTTTGAGAACTAGAACCTAATGAGGTCATTGCTATGATCCAATGGGAGGTGCAATTGATGGACCATTAGGGTTTGAATGAATTCAAACCATAGGGTGGTAACTATAGGCAGATAGGGCATGACTGGAGGAAGTTAGGTCACTGGGAGCATTTCTTTGGCATTGAGATTTTATACCTGTTTCACTAGCACACCTCCCTCCCCCACTCCCCACACCCTCCTTCTTGGTCTCCATGAGCAGAGAAACTTTCCTTTCTGTCATGATTTTCTTTCTTTTCTATTTTTTTTCCTGTGGCACTGGGAATTAGACCTAGGGCCTCATGCATGCCAGGCAAATGCTGTAACACTGAGCTACATCCCACCATGATTATGCTCCCTTCCACCATGATTTTCTGCCTCGCCTTGGGCCCAGAGTCAGCTGACCATGGACTAAGTATCCACTGAAACCATGAGCCAAAAATAGTTTCCTTTCTCTAAAAATAAATAAAAATTGTTTGCTGTCTTCATCTATGGTGGTTTTGGTTCCAAAGTAGATTGCACCAGAGGATAAGACCTGAGATCCTGTCTGTACCAACTAGATCAACATTTACTGCTGTATCACAGCACACTTCCAAATTCACTCACAGCCATTCTTGGGCTGTGGGAACATGCCTTTGTTTCGTTAATACTCTCTAGAGCAGCATTTGTAAGTTACAATGCCACACCTGGAAAACTTGAACCCTTGATGTACCCTGAAGTTGATCAGACTTGGTGATTTTCTTTAGATGGATGCCCAGGTCCTTCAGTTCTCTTTTAGAGTCAGATTTCACAGCATCAGTTGCCCAAATGGATACTGAAGGATCCCAACACAAAGATGAAGGAGGGAAAAGTGTCTCCAACTATAATATCAGAGAAGAAAGTGCCATCACTTTCTCCCACCAATTCACAATGAAAAAGAAAAAGAAAAAAAAAAAAGAAAAGCCAGAACCAATCAGAGATTTATTTGTAAGAGCTCTACTCAAAACATCTGCACTCACTTTACTATGAAGGTAAAGCAATTTAAAACAATTTTTTTTTTTAGATTATGAGGTAGAGCACATCTATGATGGAGTTCACAAAACAAAATGTTCAGCAAGCACAGTGATTATCTCAAGATTAATACTTGCATAACCTCCCAGGGTGGTGAACAGATTTGCCCCATGGTAGTCTTTCTTTACAATCCACCCTTCATTTTTTGACCAACATGGCCATTGCTGCCTTGCTTCTGTTTATTTTTCTACTGTCTAAGCACCAAGTGTATCCCTAAGCATGTAGGGTTTAGTGTTTTGAGTTTAGTGTTTTATTTTAATGTTATATAAATGCAAATCATAAAATATATTATCTTTTGTACATTTTTACAATTTTACTTCATGTACATTTAAATATATATATATATAGCCATGTTAATGTATATATTTTCAGCTCATTCATTTTCATATTGTATGTGTTATATGCCTAAGCCATAATTTATTTATATATTCTAGTACTCATGGACATCAAATTGTTTCAGTGAGAGTTTATTATAAACAGCTACAGAAGTGCAAATAGTTCTGTTGCCTCTGTAATACAAGTAGAATTCCTGTTCCAATCTTAAGTAAACAATTCCATAGAGGTGGTATCAATTTAAACTTCCAATATTTTCAGACAAGCTCTCTCTAAGTTGCTGATAGCTTCCTGCTTATCTTGTTTAAAATATTTATATGTATATACATATATATATTAGTTGTCCATAGACTTTTATATTTGCTCCATATCTTCATCAATACTTGTTATTGTCACATTTTCTGTAACATTCCAGTGTATCTCTGTGTGTTTTTTTACCCAAATTTCCCTGACTACTATTATTGCCAAATACCTTTTCATGTTTATGGGGCATTTGGAAATGCTATTTTGTAAAATGTCTGTTCCATTCTTTTGCTCTTTTCTTTCAAGTTAATTGTTGATTGAATTTTGTTTCACTGTGGCTTATCTTTTTAAAAATATTTATATATTAAAATATATATATATATGTTTTGGTTGTCCATGGACCTTTATTTTATTTATATATTTGGTGCTGAGGATCAAACCCAGTGCCTGACACGTGCTAGGCAAGCACTCTACCACCGAGCCACAACCCCAGCCCCGTGGCTTACCTTTTAATCCTGTCTTCTGTGTATGTTGTGCTGGAGATTGAACCCAAGTCTTTGTGCATTCTCGGCAAACATGCTATCACTCAGCTATATCCCCAGCTCTTTTTAAAAATTTGTATTATGAAACAGGGCTTTGCTAAGTTGCTAAAGCTGGACTCAAACTTGCAATCCTTCTGCCTCAGCCTCCCAAGTAGCTGGGATTGAGGGAATGTACCACCATGCCCAGCTCCTTTTTATCTTTTTAATATTTTCTTTAGATGAAAAAGAAGCGGTTAATTTTATGTAATCAGTCAATTGTTTCACTCTTTTCTGTATGGTTGGCATTCTTGCATCCTGTGAATCTTTCCCCACGGGAAGGTCATAACATATTTTCCTATATTATATGTTAGAAGCTTTATTGGACCTTGACCAAGTTGCCCCAGGCAACCTGGATTTGAAATCCATCAAGAGGGGATATGGACTATATTGCTGCCCTCTCAGAATGCTCCTGGGCTCCTATGCAAACTTGCTCACTCTCTGGCGCCCAGCCATGTCCAAGTTTCATGTGTCAGTACTGGTTCACATGCATACCACCTGTATTCCCCACCTCTCTGTCTCTGTTCTCTTCCATCCAGAAACCACAGGAACTTTCCCCAAGCCCTGATGTTGGTGTTTATTCCCTGGTAGCTCCTGTAGAGCAGTCTGCTTCCTTCTCTGGCCTCCTCAGTTCTGCCACCCTGGCCCTTACCTTCATGGTACAGCCAACCTACAGATCTGTCCTTGTTGAGAAAAGGAAGGAGGGGGTAAATGTTCTGGCTCTACATTTGGGGCCTGACTTGGTTATAACATCCAATCCCAGGACCTAGGGTTCATCTATCTCTTTAGCTCCCCCTACACACTGGGGATGACCCACAGGCATCTACCACTGAGTTACATCCCTGCCCTTTCAGACAAGTTCTCTCTAAGTTGCTGAGACTGGCCTCGAACTCGCAATCCTCCTGTCTCAGTCACTGGGATTACAGGTATGTGCCACTGCACCTGGCCTCCTTAGCTTTTTAAAGTCATGAGAACAGAGGGTTAGATTAATTTTCCTTACTTCATGATACACACTTATTACTGGTTTGTCTAAGTTTCCACTCTTACTTATTTCTTTTTATCCCCACTTTCACTGTCATTTCTCTCCCCAAAGATAACCACTCTATACACTTGATTTGTATCTTTTATTTGTCAGATTTCTGATTAATAAAATATATAGTCATTTTGTTTGATACTTTTTTACTTATATAGATGATGTGATGTAGATTTCATTCTGTTTCTTGCGGCACTCAGCACGGGGTGTGTGTGTATGTGTGTGTGTGTGTGTGTGTGTGTGTGTGTCTGGGTGTACATCCAGGCCATTGCATCTCATTGTCTCTTAGCACAGCAACCAGAGCCTCTGAAAGCACTACTCATAGGGCACAAAAATAGAGTTGGAGCTGAGACTTCTTGTTGTTGTTGAAGGCAATGATACATTCAGAAATCGTTGTACAATGCTGTAAAAGCAAAGAAGTCAGTTTGAAATAAGCAGACCCATCCATCAATATCTAAAAACCAACTATGCCCAGCAGAACCAGCAGTCTTGGGAAAATCTAGACTTCCCTGTGAGGTCTCTCAGTGCTATCCTTAGTTTTCCTCCAGGCCAACCCTTCCAGGCCAAGGACCTCTCCACACTTAAGGGCGGGGGGGTTACAAAAATAAAGTTGTAAAAATGGGATAGGAAATGTGCGAGAAACGTTCCTTCTGTGAGAACATGAGCCTCCCTAGAACTGGTACCTGAAGAGGTAGTTGAGGCCTTTGAGCTTTGCAAAAATAAGAGACGACCCAAAAGGCTTTGCAGCAAGAGAGAAGTAGCACATGTAACGGCACCAACTTGCACACTCTGGCAATGCTGTGCCAGAATTGGTAGTAACAAGCAGTGGTGGCACCAGCAGGAGCTTCATTCTTTAGGCAACCTTGACAGAGCCAGAAATTCCCTCCATGTCCAAGTAGACCAGAGACGAGGAAAGGTTCCCACCAACCATGGACAGCCATTGGAAGATGCTAACCCACACCTACCCTCACATGGGTTCTAAGAAGTAGAGAATTACATGGAAGAAGACAGGTGGGGGTGAAAGCCAGGGCCCTCTTCATAATACTAATGTTAATTAGAGTACAAGGCTTTCTACACCCTTCTCTCTAAATTGGAGGTAAGGGGCCAAGTAGGACTGACCTGATGTACCCAGCAAGTTTCAGGTAACACGTCTTCAACTCAGAGCAGACACCCGGCTGGATATAGCAGAGGCAAGGCCTGCTTACTAGGGACTAAAAATGTCTCTTGAGCCCACTATGCTTAGGTGCAGGTGGTCCAAGGGGAAGAGAGAAAAAAGAGATACCTTGCTTCGCAAACTGTCATCAGTATCATGGAGTTATCAATTTAGCTTCTACTCATGCTGTAGGAGGAAGTAAAGAGGGAAGTGGAGGGTGAGGTGGAGATTTCCTCACAGCACTTTTGTAAGGGCTGAGCTACTGTGTGAAGTTCCTTCTATCACAAGCAAAAGAAAGCATGTTCTGGGCTGGGGCTGGGGCTCAGTGGTAGAGCGCTTGCCTAGCATGTGGGAGGCACTGGGTTTGATCCTCAGCACCACATTAAAAAATAAAGTTATATCATGTTCATCTACAACTAAAAATATTTAAAAAGAAAGAAAGCCTGTGCGGAGAAGATGAGAAAGGTCCCTGCTGCAGAAGTCTGTGAAGGCCAGATGCAAATGACCGGTGACTTAAAAATCCAAGTGGGAAGAAACCAGTTTGATGCTCCTTAGAGCAGCTAGGTTGGAATCAAAAAGAAAATTATAATTTATGACTCTTCTGATGACACTTCTTTTCTACACACAGACACATTGTGGTAACCTGGAAATTTTAACCCATATTTTGGAAACCCTACTGAAGGGATTCCAACCTTGTCAACTCCCATACTCCCTGGTGGGTATGGGATTTTCCACTTCTCAGCTCCAGCATGATGCATTTTTTATGGTGGCCAAAAGCTTTGTGACAATGGCTTTGAGTAACACTGGGCACTTCATCAAACTGAGACACCAACCAGGAGAGAGGCCAGCAGAGAGAGGCCCACCTAGTACCATGGCAAGTTGTCTTAGGGAACGGCACAGTGTGAACCCCCTTGAGAAGAGTCAGGAATGTTCTTGAAGCTTGTCTGAATGGGGAAACTCATAGACACTGACGTGGAAGAGAAATCCAGGCAGAATCCACTTCCTCACTCCCCAGAGACCTAGGAAAATATTCCCTGGAATAGTACTAAAATGATAGAATAGTCAGTTGGCCAGGCAAAGCAGCCTGGGACAGTAGCTACATTGAAGAAATATTCCAGAAATAGCAAAATTATGAGGCAGAAAAAAACAAAAACCATAAGCTAGCAACAGGCTCAGAGGCTTACCTGGGTGGCTGGGAAAGAATCCTTGAAGACCCTGGTGTGCATTTGAGCACATGGCGAGTAGCTGGGATCTAAACTCTCAATACCCACAAAAGCAGAGATGAAAACCTCAGCATGTGCGTTGATCATGAAAACACCCGCAGGAGCACAGGAGAGAAGGCCAAGCGTGGTCAGGGGTGAAATCAAATGACGGCTACAGGATACTCAGAGTTTGTGTTTTATTTGTTGTTTGGTGGAGCTTTAGTTTTTAGATCAAATTGGTCTGAGAGGTTGAAGCAGATAAAAGAGAAGATGGCTTATGAAATGAGGAGCTTCTGAAATGAAGGGTGGGAGAGGATGAGACCCAAAGTGGATATGAAAGAGGGGTGCCACACCTCTCCCACTGATCTGTGAGCCCAGGCCAAGGACAGAAGCAAATGCAAGTAAGTTGTGGATGGAGTGCGGGAAATGGAAGGAGTGCCATCTCACTGCTGCTGTCTTCTCTGTGAGGGCTGAGGCCATTGCTTAGACGAACAGGCGTGAAGCTGTGGGGAAGAGCAGCAGCAGCTTACATAGCCATTGGGGAAAACAGGTGAGGCCCTGGGACACTGCGCCAAGGGCAAGCAGGGTGAGGGAAGGGTCATGGAGCAGGAAGTGCAAGGAGTATGACAGGAATTGGACTGGAAAGGACACTGTACATATTGGTAAATCCTGGGGTCTGGTGCCTTTTGAGGGTCACCGACCTCTCTAGCTTCTTTGCTCCCTAATAAGAACTGGTTAGGGCTTGCCACATGACTGAGGTCAACATCTTGTGATGGTGACAGGACTCAGAGTGGCACATGCCAGGGAGGGCTGGAATCTTTAAGACCATCCTGACCTGGAGGCCAAAGACACCAAATGGTATCTCACAGAAAGTCGCGTGGTTCAGCTCCATATTTAACAGCTGAGGAAACTGATCCCGGAAAGGTAAACATGGCGGTCAAGGAGGGTTCCTTAGCAGATCTTCCTTTCCTAATCCCAGATTATTTCCAGGGGGAAGGTGGAGTCACTGGCCTTCTGAGGGATGAGGTGTTGGCTGCACTCCTGGATGATGGGCATGACATTTAGTTCTCTGCATCCCTACTCTCAAGGTGAGGACTTCTCTCTTCCAGGTTCTCAGGATCCAAGGACTATGGACAAGTGTGGATGCAGTAGCTCCTGAGAATGCGAACCATACAGGAAATGGGCCACGGAGGCAGGAATATGTTTATAGGCAAAGCAGGTCCTCATATTGGCTAACCACACCAGGCAGTAAGTTAAGCATTTCAAAAGCTTATTGCCACTTAAAAGGGGAAAAAAAAATCACACCAGCCTGGAGAACTTAGCGAGACTCTGTCTCAAAATCAAAAACAAGGGCTGGGGTTTTGGCTTAGTGGTAGAGTGCTCGCCTAGCATGCATGAGGCACTGGATTCAATCCTCAGCACCACATAAAAATAAAATAAAGATACTGTGTCCACTTAAAACTAAAAAATAAATATTTTTTAAAAAGGGCTGAGGGTATATCTCAGTGATAAAGCACCCCTGGGTTAGGTCTCCAGTACCAAAAAAGTATTCAAGTATTCAAGTAAAAAGTAATTAAGTATTCAAGCTCAGTAACTCTCAGCAACAACTCTGCCCATCACCCATCATGCCATCTTCACTGGCTCTGTCTGCGATTCTACATGTGAACCAGCCCCTGGCACCTTCAATACCACTGAGGGCCTGGCCTTCCTTAGCTCTCCTTCCCAGTCACTCTCTGGTTTCTGGGTAGAAGTACCATATCTGCACACAAAGCTACTGCCTTCAAAGCCTTAAGGAAAATCCAGCTGCCTCAGTGTCCCGCCAGTGATGTACTCGCAGCTGGTGAGTATAGGTAAGACATCAGAAAGAACAGAACTGAGATCTCGGCCATGCTCAAACAGCCTGACCTCTCGCCCTGCGCTCTAGACAGGGGCCCAGCACACCCTCCAATCCTGGACCCCTTGTCCCAGGCCCTCAGGGGATGGGGCTCCATGGAGGTACATGGTGACCCGCTCCTCACCAATCCCACCTTCTGGGCTGTGCAACCCCAGACTCAGTGAGAGGAATGCTGACGAGTGAGGATAGAGTCAGAGAGCCCTGTCTCCTCTGGAGAAGACTGCCTGCCTCTGCCAGCAGAGAGTTTTAAAGGGCTTTGGAAGATTGTCTTCAACCTGAAGAAACCCAGAGTATCAGAGCTAGATAGGACTGTGAAGGGGACACAGAGAGGTTGCCATGGCAGATGTGTGGCTCGGCAGATGACCCTGCCCAGTGCTGAGGCTGAGGGTCCCCTGAAGTGCTCCCAGAAGAGAGCCCTGATTCTGCCACAGAGAAGTGAGAGGCTGCTGGTCTCAGAGGGCCAGGCTGGGGAAAGCACAAGGCGTGGTGTGGATGAGTCCTGGAGATGTGCTGTTCCCCGGGATGCCCTTTGGTACCAGCTCCATATATATAGCCAAGAACTTGGTGAGTCCCAGCAGAGCAGTTTTGCTGGTGGCATAGCCTCCAGCCCCTAAGAAGGAAATGAAATGGGAAAGGCACCGCCACTGGGAAGAGGGTCCTTGCCAGACCCCCAGGTGTGGAGGCTGAATATGCGGGCTCTCAGGCTTGCCCAGATGTTCCCCACCCCACCCCTGGGAAACACCAAGGAGCAAAATCTGAGCAGGAGTGGGAGGAAGCCTGGGCTTAAAGAAAACCATCAAAGCAGAGGCTGCTTGCCCAGTCTTGGCCCAGAGAGAAGTACTTATGGCACAAGGTCAGAGAACTAGACCAAGGACACCCAAGGTCATACCCCTGCTTGGCCATGGACTGACTGCCCTTGGACAAGTCATTAAGATCTCCCAGCCTCAATTTCCTCATTTGCCACACTGAGTTAATAAGTCCTGCTCCATGACAGTCACCGGAATGTCATGCAGAGGCACTGATAGCCTATGGTGCCCCCTGGTGTCATTTTTAAAGAAATCTTTCTTCTGAGTTCACACAGCCCTCTTGGTACCTGACATCATGAGTGAAAATGTTAAAGCCACCCCTTTCCTCAGGCTCATGTAGGAATTTGCAGAGCCAGATTATATTCAACATGAAGAAATTCAGAGGTTGAGTGCTAGACAGGAATAAATAATTCATTAGGGAAGTCAGGGAACATGGCTTGGCAAGCAGAGCATGGACTAGATTTCAGCTCCCACTTGTTTCTAGACTAGGTACTCCTGTGCAGTGAACAACTTTTACAACCATACATGGCAGCTTAAGGGTTGTGGGGACTGAATAAGATAAAAGCAATGACAATTATTTTACATGTGGGAAGGGCAGAGGTACAATGTACACCCTTAGATTTTATTAGTATCAAGGTGTAGAGGAAATACATACAAGATCAGCATGTATTTCCTCTACACCTTGATACCCACTTTACTGCCCCTTCTCAACGTGCCCCATCACTGTCTGAGATGCATAGGCAGCAGCAGTGGCCATAAGCATCTCCAACTTTCTCTGTGAGAAGACAGACAGGTGTGAACCAGTGGAGCCAGAAGCCTTGTTATCCTGCAAGTGATGAGGACACAGACTGAGAAGTGAGGGAAAGAAGGGAGGGTGCAGTGTCTGGGGAGGAGTGAGCTCTTTGCAGAAGTTAGACCCAGAGGGTCCTGACACCGTGTCTCCCGCTAGAAAACCCCAGAGCTCCCTGGAATCACACAAAGCGTGGTTGGGCAGTAACTGGATCTCTGGGGCACAAGACCTGGGAACAGGAAGCCATCAGTGCGTGGCTGGGGCAGTGGTTGCCACCCTGGGAAGGGCCTCTCCCCAGTGGAAACCCCCATGCCACCTATTTAAATTTGTCTGGGTTCCAAATCTCACTCTCCAGCTGGTGTGACGGACAAGAAGAGCAAACACGGGGATTGTCTCCACCACGAGGACTGAGGAGCCCCGTTCCCTGCCGCTGCCCACACCCAGCCATTCTCAGGGGACAGAGCATATCAGAGGTTATAGGGATTCCTATGGCTTTGGAGTCTGATGGCCACACTCCCTCCAAATGTTCCCTTTCAGTGTCAATCACATTGCCTGTGATGACAGGGACCAATGAGCCTGAAGATGTGGTTTGGGAAGTGATGAGAGAGAGAGAGAGAGAGAGAGAGAAAGAGAGCGAGAGCATGATCCTATGTGCTCTCCTTGGGATACTCCAACTCCCGGCCCCTTTCCAAGTGTCTCCCTGGAGGAACGAGAGCCAGGCAGCTTCAGAGCCATTGCCACCCTCACCCCTCTTCTCCATGAGGGGCCGCAGCAGGCGGGTCCTGACATTCATGCTCAGGGTCTGAAAGCAGAACATGGTGGGGGGCCAGCCCTCTGCCCATCTAGAGTCCAGGGCCAGGATGACTGTGGGAGGAGCTGGGGGTCAGTGCTGCTATTCTCCATGTGACCCCGGAGTTGTGGAGAAGGGGCCTGAGGGAATTTTCTTCCTCCCCAGGGATATACAGAATTCTTGGTCTATCAGCCTCTTCATGTCATGGGCTACACAGACTGTCCCCAGAACACAGCATCGTCCAGAAAAGCAATTCTGTGGAAACAGCATGGGGAGGGGTTTGAGGAAAGCCATTGGTGCCTTAGCGTCTGCTCTGAGGCGTGGAGGTGGGAGGTCACATGGCATAAACACCAGCCCTGCTCAGGACACAACTCAGGGACAAGTGCTGAAATATGAGTTTCTTATAAAAGTCAGAGGAGGCCTGGGCAGGGCCCTCCACCCAGAGCTGTGTCAGATCACAGGCCCATTCTCTGCTTCCAGGGCCAGAAGGGGACTCAAGACTGACCCATCTCAGGTGGGCCCATCAGGACAGCAGGAACAAGAACAGCAGGAAGATACCCAAAGTGCCCAGTGGCTTCTGGCTGGGACCACAGGCCTAGGTGGGGATCCCTAGTGTCAACTGTGCCTGTAAACAGGTAAAGCGTCCCTGAAACAGCCCAGAGGGGCTGCTTGGAACCATCAGACTGGGTGCCAGTAAGTCTAGTTGGCGACAGCCTCAGACGCCTGAGCTGGGAGATTCTTCAGGTCTAGGGCTGTGTCAGACCTAGAGAGAAGTTCCCACAGGCCACTGGGCAGACTGTCCCAGGTCTGCTCTGCCCAGTGGAAGCAGCGCTGTAGCTTTATAGTACTGTGGGTGGCAGCTGGGGCACAAGCAGGAGTGTGGATAGAGGTGGGAGATGAGAGAACCTCACAGCCCCATGCTCCCCAGGCCCACCTGTCTCCAACCTGCTCGCTGCTGCACCCGAGGCCCTTTCGATTAAGGCACCGGCCCCTGCCATGCACGTCGGGAGGTCCACACACCCGCATTCTTCCCTGACAGCAAGAAGGGGACATTGCAGACCAGGGTCGGGGAGTGAAAGAAGTTTGTGCTTCAGTGGGAGGTGACTCCTCTTGGACGTCCCTGGAATCATGCCCCGGTTAAACCCAAGCAGAGGAGAGCAGCACCAAGTGAGGACCAAGAACCACCTCCCAAGTCAAACTGAAGTATCTCTGCCCAGACCTGCTGCTCTGTAGACTGGGGGCCCCTGGAGTGACCAAGCACATGGTCGGCCTTAATTCCTGTGATGGAGAATTCAGTCCGTTATGGTTTTAAAATAACCACCGTTCCTCCTTCCGCCCCTGGCCCCTCACCACGGCCACCAGCCACTCTGGGTCCTGGGTCTTCCCCCTGTGGCACTTAGTGCTGATCACACTCAGCCCCACCCTCTGCTGCTTCTCCCAGCTGACAATCACATGGGCCCTGTGCCTGGCCAGACTCCCAGCAGCCGCTTAGCCAAGATTTTAGTCAGAGCTGGGGTGATGGCTTCAGCCCTTCCCACCCTCCTCTTAGGAACCTGATTGTGAAACATGAATGTGTTCCCCAGTGCCCCAGCCCCCAAATCTCCAAAGCAGGAAAGAGAAACTGGCACTTGTCGAATACCTACTATGTGCCAGGCTTTCATATTACCCCATTATAGAAGTATTACTGTCATATTTTACAGAGATGTCCAGGTCAATCTGCACATCGCCCATGTAAAAAGTCTGGAGCCAGCATTCAAATCCAGATAAAAGTCCAAACACTCTGCTCGTCCACCATCTCACTTTGCTTCCTAGAAAATGGGAATTTAAAGACAGAAGCTCACCCTTGGAGCTGGGTGAGGTGGCGCATGCCTCTAATCCTCGCACCTCAGGAGGCAGAAGCAGGAGAATCGCAAGTTCAAAGCCAGCCTCAGCAACTTAGCCAGGCCCTAAGCAAATTAGTGAGACCCTGTTTCAAAATAAAAATTTTAAAAAGAAGGGCTGGGGATGCTGCTCAATGGTTAAGCACCTCTGAGTTCAATCCCCGGTACCAACAACAACAAAAAGGAAGAGGCTCACCCTTGGAACGATGCTCATTCCCAGAGCTGAGTCATGGGAGGTGGAGATGGGGAGGGACATGAACATCCCCTGGACACATGCAGGCCAGGGACTCCTATTTATCCACCCCTGCTGGGACCCAAGGACGACAGCCAGGGCACAGCTCCTATCCACCCTCCTTCTATGCATTCTTATGGAGAGAAGAGCCAATAAGCAAAGAAGACCCCAAAGTCCAGCACATAGCCCCCAGCATGGCAGCCAGTTGTCAGGTCCCAACCCTGCTGGAACGAACCCTGGAAAGAAAATCAGCATTGGGGAAGGTGTGTCTCCATGGGTCCTTTGTGGTGGTACCTCCCAACATCACCAGTCCCATCAGGAATATGCAGAGCTTTTCTCAACCCATTTCCAGACCATCTTCCCCCATCCCAGTGGGCCATTCCCTCGCCAGAGCAAACAGGGCTGGGCACAAGGCAGGTACCCAAGGGGTTCTTTGCTGACCACCAAATTCCTTACAGGGTTGTAACTCCATATCTTGAACTTATTCCCTCCTTCCCTTCTCATCCATGACCTGGTCATGCCACTTGTTTCTACTTAATGTCTCCAGTTTCTGTCCTTCCTTTTATATCTCAGAGCTACAACTCTAGGCTCAGTCCCCATTGTCTCTCCGGCTTATTGCAAGCCCCTCTGCGCCCAGGTCCCACCTCGCCCCAGATCCCAGACGCACCACCTCTATGGCTATGCTGTTCTGCTCCTCTCTGGGGGTTCTTTTCCCCTCTTCTGCAGGGCGGCTTTGGCAGCCCTTCAGCCCTCCTCCCCTTGATCCAGGCTGCTCCGTCTGTACTTCTCAGGCACGCAGCTCTCACAGGAAGTTGAGCTTGATTCTCATCAGCTTCATCTCAGACAATCTCCTGCTCCTGATGCAGTCCTGGCTTTGCTCTCTTTTGTTCCAGCATCCTCTGCTCCTTCAGAAGACTGAAGAAGGTTAATAATGATAATAAGGGCTGCATTGAGCATTTAGGTGGCAGAAAGCACACTAAACACTCTAAGGGCATTTCCCTCTGTTATCTTCTTCTTGTCTATGTGGTAGGTACTATTATTATAATCCCCATTTTAAAGATGAGGATACTGAGGCTCCAAGATGGAACTAACTTTCTCAAGCTCAACATGAGTGAGAGAGGAGCTCTGGCTCGAACTATGAACCCAGAGTCCTCCATACTCTTACCTTAATCCTTTCTCTCTGCCAGTCGTGGAATCCTTGCATCTACTTTTCCTGAAGTGCTCCAAATTATATTTGTATCCTTATTTCCTTAAACGGTCACTTAATTTTGATCTGTAGAACATTTATGGGTAAAGGTCTATAGAAAACAAATTGTAGAAATTTGTTGATCAGGTTGATTGACATTTCTAAAATGTATTTAATTGCCTTAAGGAGCGTCTTCCCTTTTATAGATTTCTCTCCTGCCTCTTAATAAGCCAGGCACATGCTCAGCCCTTAGCATGTACATTTCAACAAGCAGGGCCTAGGGACAAAACATATAAGGCTCCCCTCTGATCTGGTGACGTGTAGGATCTCATTTTGGAAAATGATCCTATGGAAGTGATTAGATAACAACATGACAATAAATAGTTGTGTGTCTACTTGGCTAATATAGGGACAGGAGCAATCTTCCAGGCATGGAGAGGCAGGAAAGCACCCATGAAGGAGCTGGGATAGTCTTGACACCAGAGGTGGGAGTGTTTGGAGAGGGGGCTGTGGAACACTCCAGGAGCTGTCCACTTGTAGAACGGTGAAAAGTCAAGGGTTCACTAACTAGGATGGAGGGGCAGGGTGAGGAATGGTTCAGTGAGCTGTAGGATCAGGGGCTTCTGCTGTGGACAATGGAAAACGACTGGAGATTTTCACACTTTAGGATATATACTTAGCTAGAGATGATCTTTCTCAGGGAAGCACAAATTTCCTTCAATGTGATAAATGACAAATCATCACAAACTTTATTCTAGGTTCAAATTAATAAAAGTGGCAAATCACTCTTATTCTATTGTCCATCTTTCATTTAGTTTAATTTTCTTCCACTTTATGACTGGTCTGTAGCAGTCTTTTTAAATACTCGTGAGAATGCTGTCCAAGTATAGACTTAATATTTGTAATGTAACAAATGCATTGTCTGAAAGATCCTGAGAGGTTCTTGATTATCTGAAGAAAGATCTGGGTCCAGACTCTCCCATCTCCCAATGAGAGAGGCAGCACCTAAGCTCAGTTCCCAGCAGGGACAATGGCTTCTGCAACTTCCCACAGGCCTCAAGCTTCCAGATCTGGAGGAGCTGGCTGTCCCAGACAGCACTCAAGAAAAACAGGTACCTAAGCCTTTTGTGCCTAGGCCCCCATCTTTTGACAAGCTAATGGGTCAGTTCCTCAACCTGCATATAGAAGCAAGGTAGCAGAGGTTCAACGCCACTCCACTGGAACCCAAACCTACTGTATCAGCAGCAGACCATCCCAGCTTCAGCTCATCTTTCTATGAGATGCTGAATAGATGGGACACAGCATGGATCTCTCTTCTTCTTACTGACTCTGTTTTAGTCAGCTTTGCATCACTGTGACTGAAAGACCTAACAAGAACACCTTAGAGGAGGAAAAGTTTATTTTGACTCATATTTTCAGAGATTAAGTCCATGGTCAGCTTACTCTATAGCTCTTGATCCAAGATGAGGCAGAACATCATGGTGGAAGGGTGTGGCAGAGGAAAGCAGGTCAGAACAGAGAGCGCAGCTCACCAGGGACAAAAGCATGCCCTCAATATCCTGCTTCCTCCAGCCACATCCTACCTGCGTATAGTTATGACCCAGTTAATCCATATCAGTGGACTAATCCACTGAGTAGGTTATGGTTCTCGTAATCTAGTCATTAAGTATGAATACTCTTGGATTCCCTCACACACGAGCTTTGGGGAACATCTTATATATAAATAATAACATACTCTTACTTTGGAAGTTTACCCTATAAAGCCTGGCTCTAAACCTCTACAATGTGATGTGGTAAACTTTGTTGGTTGCATAGAATGTGGTGAGAAGGAACTCACCTTCCATGGCAATAGAGATTCATCAATTTTCCAAGGAATAGAATCCATGGGTTCTCTGGATTATCTTCTTTACCTGCTTTTATTCCATCAGTCATCCCAATATGCATGCCATTTATAGGCAGAGGATTCCCAAATATGTCTTTCCTTTCTCTTGAGCCCCAGGCTCATATAATTAAATGTCTGCTTGACATTTTCACTGAAATGACTCATAAATATCTCAAACTTCATATAGCTGTGATGGCTTTAAAATATGTCCATAATCTCCATAATACTCTTCCTTCAAGAAGTGGAGACTAGGGCTGGGATCGTGGCTTAGCGGTAGAGCGCTTGCCTAGCACGGGCTGGACCCAGGTTGGATCCTCAGCACCACATAAAAATAAAAGAAGTGGAGATTAGTCAAATGGAGATCAGAGGAGTGGAGGAAAGACTGAGGGAAGAGAATGGGAGGGAAAGGGGAAATACTGGGAAATGCTATTGGCCAAATTATATTGTACTGTGTGTATGAATAAATATGTAATAATGAATCCCAACATTATGTGTAATTACAATGCATTATTTTAAAAAAATATGGAAAAAAATAAGTGTAGCCTAATAGCCTTGCCCTTCAGTGTGGGCTGGTCTTAGTGATTCCCTTCTAAAAACTAGAAAGAGATAAAAGTGATGGTATGTAACTTTAGGAACCAGGTTTTTTTAAAAAATCCCTGTGACTTCCATCTTGGTTTTGCTCTTTCTTAGATCCCTTTCCCTGGAAGGGCCCACATACTGAGGAACTGAGGTCTTCTGCAATAGCTGTTGAGAAATCCAAATCAGAGTGGAATTTCAGCCCAATCAAACTCCCAGAACCTCCAGCCCATGTGGACCTCCTGAACGGAAACTTATGAGGAGCTTGAGCCAGAACGACCCAACTAAGCAACTCTTTACTTACTGACCCACAGAAACTGTGAGATAATAAATGGTCATTGTACTAAATCACTAAATTATGTTTGTTTGTTTGTTTTTTAACATACCAATGGGTAACATATACAGTATCCAAACTAAACTCCTCGGGTTTCCCCTAAACCTGCTCCATCTGTATCATTCCCCATCCCCACAAGTGGCCATTCCATCTTTCCAGATGCTCAGGCTTAAGAGTTTGGAACCATCATTCATTCTTCTCTTTTTCTTACACTTCACACTGTCCAAAAACCCTGTTGATATCTTCAGTGTACATCAAACAGTGACATTTTCACCACTTGCTCTGTTACCAAATGCAGGTTCAGAATCTTGCCACACAGAAAACAAATATCGGAAAACAAGTATTTGGGGAAAAGAAAGTAAGCCTTATTAAGGGTGCTAGCAAGTGGGAAAGAGGCAGACTGATGTCTTCAATATCGTCTTCCCCATCTTTAGGGAAGTAGGGGATTGACATGAGGACAAGATGAGGTACTGTCTGCAGAAGTAGTGTTTTTCAGGGGCTTGTATTAGTCTGGCACTAACAGGAGGTGGTGAGCTCCTGAGGATGGCGTTGTCTTATTGTAAGGCAGATCTCTCCAGTGTCAGGTCCATTTTGTGTTTAACTGTCAGCTCCTGAAATCAGTTCAGAAAAACAAGAAAGATCACCAGAATGCAGAGTGAAGGCCACCATAGTTGAGAATAAGAAAGGAAACAGAAATAGAGCAAGAAGTTTTGCTGAAGAAAAATGTGTTTGTTTTGTTTTGTGGTACTGGAAACTGAACCCAGGGGCACTCTACCCTTGAGCTACATCCCCAGTGCTTTTTTATTTTACTTAGAAACAGGGACTTGCTCTGTTGCCCAGGCTGGCCTTGAACATGTGACCTTCCTGCCTCAGCTCCGGAATAACTAGGATTATGGACATGTACCACCACAGGCCCAGAAAACACTTTTAACCCAATTAAACGGCTTCAATCAAAGGTGTAGTCTACAGCAAAGCCAGTGGGAGACAGGATGTATTTATCAGCTGTATGATTTCCAAAATCAGTGATTTTTTAAAGTCAACTAAAAGCAAGTGAAGCTAGAGGGTTGTTTAGGTCCCCCCTCAGTTCCACCACTAATGACACCTTAGGAGGACCACCGTTCTCTCCCTCCCTGCCTCCACCCTTTCCTGTCTAAAGCTCAACCTCAACCCAGGAGACTGAGTGCAAGCAGAGAAGGTGACATTTTTACGTAGAAGCCTACAGTAGCTTCCACACCTCTCAGAGTAAGAACCCAAATACTTACAATAGCCTATAGGGCCCAAATAATTTGTGTTTCTCCCTTCCCTCTCAGACCTCTAAACTGACACAGAAAGATAGACTATACATAGGCAGCCAGGAAAAGGGTCTCAGAGAAGAAAAGGAGGAAGAGAGGATTTGGCAATCAAGCTTCTGATCCCAGCTACTCCTAGCCACAAAGACAGTTCCTTAACAGTCCCTAGACAAGATGGACCACAAAAGGTACTTCCTCTTATGCCAACAGACTCTCACCTCCACCCTTGTGCTAATAAAGACTTAAAAGTTACTTTTATCAGATTTTCTGAAGAAGACAAAATAGAGAGAGTTGACTGGCTCCTTTCTGAATCCCATCATCCCACCAATCAACTATAGGGACAAATCAAGCCCATAAAATAAATTAAAAAAACAACAACAAGAAAACAGATAGCCATTGGCATCTCCTAGGGACACCTTCCCCTTCGGGACTCTTTCTTTCTTTCTTTCTTTCTTTCTTTCTTTCTTTCTTTCTTTCTATTACTCTTAAATATCCCATTACTTTGCTCTCACCTTTGGATCCATGGATTACATTCTTCAGATTATGAGACAAAGAACCTACCCATCCACACTCCCTGTTACATATCTAGACTCCCCACCAGCCACCTGGGCCTCCTGGCTGTTCCTCGACTATGCCAAGCATTCTCCTGTCTTAAGCTTGTGCCCTGGCCCTTCCCTCTGCCTGAAATACATTTCTACCAGATATCAACACACCTATCACCCTCTCTTCCTTGAGTCTTTGCTTAATTGTCACTTCTCAATGGAGCCCAACTTGACCACTGCAAACTACCCACCTCTCCCCTCTAGAGCCCTCTTACACTGCTTAATTTTTCTTTTTCCACCATATTTATCACATTCCAACATACAATGTAATTTCCTTATCATAATATCTATTGCATCCCCCACTGAATGTGAGCTCCAAGATAGCATTCAGGTGCCTAGGACAGTGACTGGCACATAGAGACAGCTCAAATGTTTGTTGAATGAACCAATAACTCTTCAAGTCCCTAGATAAGACCTTCATGCACTTTTAATCTAAAGCTAGTGATTTCAAAATTATTACAAACTTGCTTTTTTTTTTTAACCTGAGGGAGAAAGACTTAGGAATGCTCTTGACCACCTAAGATCAGTTCTTGCTAACAACATTAACCTTTAACAAATGGGAATGCCAGGTAGGAGGGCAGGAAGGAAATAATGAACCTTTGAATTTTCAAATACTCAAATCCAAAGATAGCAAAAGAGCTGCTGTTGATACAGATGCAATAAATTGCATCATTGCAGCACTGGGAATATTAGGAAACTCATAGCAAAGTGCTATAGTAAGAGAGGTAAGAAACAACTACACCCATGGTTTCATAATCCTTGATATTTTAAGTCTGGCATAAAATCAAACAGTGCTGTCCAAAAGAAATATAATTTGAGCCACATATTTCAACATGTACTCTGTATAAAAGTTATAAATGTGCTGGGTGTGGTGGTGCACACCTATAATCCCAAGGATTTGAGAGGCTAAAGCAGGAGGATCACAAGTTCAAGACCAGCCTGGGAAACTTAGAGAGACCCTGTTTCAAAATAAAAAAAATAAAAAGGGCTAAGGATGTAGCTCAATGGTAGAGTGCCCCAGTGTTAAATCCCTTGTCCTGGAAAAAAGTTATTAATGATATACATCACATTCTTTTCATACTAAGTCTTTAAAATTCTATTCTATTTTAAATTAAATTTTTATTCTATTTTACACTTACAGCAGATCTTAGTTTGGACTAGCAACACTTCAATGCCATAGCCACATGTGGCTGATGACTTTTATATTGAACAGTATAAATAGACTATTTCAAACCAGGATCATGCATGAGATGCATTTCCATCTTGGTCCAGGAATTGTTATAGATTGGTGATAACTCACCCTCCTGAGAGGGATGTCCACAAACTTTACATTCTACCAGCATCCGTGAACATCTACGAGGCTATAATACTTATCCAAGTCCAGTATGTTCCTGATAAAGTGTTGTCCTGGTCTCCTAGTTTTCAGCAACACATGATCTAAAAGAATGGCAATAGTATAGAAAAACCTGTATGTTTTGAGTACATGTATCATTTTTCTAAAATTAGAGCAAATCCTGGATGACTTCTGCTGTTTGCTGGGAAGCTAAAAGAATCTCAGCACTATACTTAAAACTATAGTCAAAATTTTTAAATAGACAAAACAGTAATACCCAAAATTCCAAATAGGGAAATTTTGGAACTTTTTTCTTATTGCAATATTAAAAATAAAGATTTAAAATAGTTTATAGGGGTTGGGAATGTGGCTCAGTGGTAAAGCTCTTGCCTAGCATGTGTGAGGCACTGGGTTCAATTCTCAGCACCAAATAAATAAAATAAAATAAATAGTTTATAACAGTTTGGGGGAAATGATTAGGTTATAATCCTCAGAGAAAAACCATGATACAAAATTATGTGTGCAAATATTAGTCAACCAAAATTATGTTAAAATCAAAAAATACATGTAGGAAAAAAGCAGAAAGTAAATATATTGTAATGGAATAAAGATGATAAATTAAGCCTCAATCCTGCCTGTCCATCCACTATATATTACTAAAGTTGGTGAGAAAGTTTTAAAAAAGAAAAAGGGAAAAAATCAATAGAGGCATATGAAAATATGAAGTGGTATTCTTGATGGACCAGAATTTATGAGGAATGTGTCCTACTGAAAGATTAATTCATGCCAGAGTCCTAGAAGAATGGACAGTGTCAGATGGTGGGAACAGTTGTGGTGCTCTGAGCAGGACAGCACACAGACAGGTAGCAGAAGAACACAGTGGAAGGTAGGCAGTTGGTGGGACTGGCCAAAGAGGTCCCTTCCCATATCAACCCTTGTGCCAGGCTGCTACAGCAAAAGTGTCATTCCCACCATGAACTACAATGAGAAGAGTGGAAGGCCATACATCCTATATGCCAACAATCAGGAAAGTGGTAACAATGCCTTGTCACTGGAAACACAAGGAAGTTTACAGGAATCAGTTGAAACATATAAATAATTCCAATAAATGTGAATGAATTAAAGATGAATGAAAGTAATATATTAAAAGAAAAGTCTTTGTGTGTGTGTGTGTGTGTGTGTGTGTGTATATATATATATATATATATATATATATATATNTATATATATATATATATATATAGTGTGTGTGTGTGTGTGTGTGTGCACCAGGGATTTAACCCAGGGGTGCTTAACCACTGAGTCATATTCCTAGTCCTTTTTTATATTTATTTAGAGATAGGGTTCCACTGAGTTGCTTGGGGCTTCGCTAAGTAGCTGAGGCTGGCTTTGAACCCGTGATCTTCCTGCCTCAGCCTCCCAAGCCCCTGGGATTACAGGCAGGCACCACCATGCCAAGCTTCAAGTTACAGTTTTAAAAATATAGTTGTATACAGTCTACAAAAGATATACCTAAAATAAAATAATGCAGGATATTTGAAAATAAAGGAATAGAGAAAGATGTAAGTTAAATGCTAACCAAAAGACAGTAAGTGTAGAATTGTTAAAATCAAGAAAAAAAATAAAAATAAATCAGAGTAAAAAACATGTAAAGGACAAATAATAATACAGCTTTTTATATTGGCAAAAATTATATTTCCAAACATAATATGTATCTTTTGGGACCTGGCAACAAGCTTAACAATTGTCAAATTCCAATCTTGGTACCTGAATTTAACACACCTGTCTCTGGAATTAACCGTTCTAGTGAAAAATAAGACTTAATGAAATAACTTAGTGAAATTATAGATAAATATAATGTGAGCCACAAAAGCAAGCAAAGCACACAATTTTAAATTTCCTAATAGTAATATTTAAAAAAAAGTAAAAAGAAATAGGTGAAGCTGTGTGCTATGGTGCATACCTGTAATCCCAGCAATTCAGGAGGCTGAGGCAGGAGGATCACAAGCTTGAGACCAAACTAGGCTTCAAAAATAAAATAAAAAGGGTTGAAGATGTAGCTCAGGGTAAAATGCCCCTGGGTCCAATCTACAATAAAAAGAAACAGGTAAAATTACTTTTAACTCTTTATGTAACCAAATATGTCAAAACGTTACCATTATGTAGGTAATAAATATAAAAATAATTAATTTGTCATACAAAGTCCTTGAAACTGGTGCTTAATATGTACTTAAAGCCTGTCTCAACTTAGTAGTCACATTTCAATTATCCTTAGCCACATGTGTCTAGTTGCTATCTTATTGGACAAAACTCCAGATAATTTAATAAAATTTTTGTCAAAATACTCCTATTGAAAAAGGAAGTTATGACATAAATTACAATTATTTAGAAATGAACAATAAGAGCATGTCACATTTTTTAAAGGTGTTCAATATGGCCAAAATAATACTCAGGAAAAAAGCCATAGATAAACAGGTAAATTAATTGGAAATCATTAAGAAATATGGAAGATTACAAAAGTAAGTTTCAACCCAAGAAGCTACTAAAAAAATACCAAATAAACTCAAAGTAAAAAGGGCATAAAAAGATAAAGGTTGAAATTACTAAAATTAAAATGAAATTTACCAAAACATCAAAAGTAACTTTCTCTGGGTAATAGTGCTTCCAGTGTTTTTTTTTTTTTCTTTCATAATATAAAAATTCTTTCTTTTTTTTTTTTAGAAAAAGTCCTATAACCCTGCAGAGGATTTTGAAATATTATTTATTTTCAAATGGCAATATCTATTAAATTTCCAGTAAAATCCACTTATAAATTTTGAACAGATTGCACACAAACAATTGGGTGAAGTATGTGGAAGCTGGACTACTCGTGATACTGAAAGCTCAGTCCCTGTCCCTGATACTGATCCAATAAGAACAAGGTTTTGAGAAAAAGGGAAAAGAAGTTTATTGGTTTGCTAGCAAACAACACTCAGGGGACTCCTGTCCCAGAGGTTGGTTCTCACTGCCAGGAGGAAAGTGGCCTTTAAAGAGGGGATACAAAAGCTAAGCTCCAGTGTAGAGTCAGAATTCATAGCCAAGTAGTAGCCATGAGATAGCCATCACTCCTATGTCTGGATTTCTTCATTCCTGTGGTCAGAGAGCCAAAACACAGATAACTCTGCCAAGGAGAGGAAGAGAGTTAATCTTACTTCCTGGCAGTTAGGAAAGGGAGGAGGGAGAGGAGAAAGGGGGAAAAAAATGTCAGTTTTAAAATAAGCCACCAGTGGTCAAACAGCAAGATTTATATTCAAAGCACGAAATAGACCCCTGTTATACTTGCAGAGCTGCTGAAAGATTACTAGAGTCCAAATCTTCTGGGGAAACCTGCAGTCACATTTCCTGGACCTAGAGATCAGTGGGAGGCATCTAGGAATTGCCTAGGGGATAAGGACAGGCCTGATCTTTCTCACAGCCGATCCTTTGGAAGCCCTGTGGTCTGAGAAAAGGAAAGACCCAGGCCTCTGAGAGCGAAGCTGGCCCACTACTACCTTAGGCAATGTCTATCGACTTGTGCAGTCTGAAGAGAAAGTTGGCCTTTTATCCTCCAGCTGGTTCTGTCATACCCAGAGCCCTTGTCTTGGGGTAGGGTGGGAAGAAAGGCAGAAATGGGAGTCATAGGATCATATAATCCACTATGGTACATTATGTAATACTGACATATTTCCCTTTATCATATATCATATCTTATATATGATAGTGGAAAAGCCCAGAGTTGGAAAGGTTGGAAGATAATGGATCAGCTGTTGGAAGATTTTAGGAGATATTTGCAGCCCTTATGAAGAGTGGTCATTTGATGCTTAAGCCACCAACATAAGCGTGATTCTCCTTTTCACTCAATGTACTTTAGCAAAGACTTTAATTATCTATTTTAGTGGTAACGTGCTTAATCTGTATTTCTCAGGTTGCACATGACACATGAAATTCCCTCAGGGCAGTTACCATGCTTATTTTCAGTGATGTATCACCAAAACCAGAACTTTGTTGTGCAATTCCAACTGACAGATGAACAGAACAACTGTGTTAAGTAAAGGGACCCACCTATTCACTGCAGAAGCACTGATGTCCCTTTATATGGTAAACTTTTCCACCACCTTTTCCAAAAACTTCTAGTCTATACATGTTTGCTGCTGATCCTATGTTCTGTGATGCTTAGCTTAGTTTTGTATCTAAAAGTTTGATGAGATATTACAGTAAGTTCTAGCAATAAACTTTGAGCTTACAAATTATTTTACAGTGCAGTGCTTGAAGTTTTTAAATCCATGGTTTTTGTGTATTTGTTGTTGTTTTTATGCTTGAAATTGTATCCTGGAAACTTCTCATGAAATTATTTAATTTTTAAAAATACATTTAAAAAAATTAAAACTCTACTAATTTTTAAACTAATACATAAAACTTAAAAGTTGTACATAGTTATGGGGTACAAGGTGATGTTTCAATACATGCATGCATTATGTAATATTTTCAAGTTAAACATATTAGAAGGTTGATCTCATAGAGGTTACAGATGGCTGGGGAGTCCCCAGAAGGAGGGGGGAAGGGAGGCTCTTAGTAGTTACTCTATTAGCCAGCTTTCCATCACTGGGGAAAATACCTGAGATAATCAGCTTATAAGGAATAAATATGTAATTTGGGCTCATGGTTCGGGATGTTTTGTTGCTAATAATTTTCTCAAATCTTGGATTCTATTTTTCCCAGAGAAGAGTCAATAATGACACCACAGAACAACCAGTCACAGTGACAAGCATTTATACCAGTGAATAAATGAAGGGGAGAACCAGGAGTGTCCACTCCCAAAGCACCCCACCCCATGCACACACACAGTAAGCAAAAGGAACAAGATTATACAGAATTAGAGTGGGGAGAGACCAGCAGGCAGATGAATGGGTGGAACCTTCATGAGTTTTCCAGAAAGTTGTCACTGTATGTCCAAGAACTCTCCCCCTGCTTAACTGTCCACATCTGATGAGTCATGGGGGTTGCCATAGAAATTGTGAACTGTCATGGTGATAGCAGGTGGGAGTTTTTCTAGGGAAATGCATTGAAATGAAGTTTGGAGGGCAAGAGGGCATCCAGGCCAGCTTAGGCCCGTTTAGCCTTGCTGAGCCAAACCTCCATACCTGCAGGTCCCTTGGTTTTATTTCTTGCTTTTCTATAGAATCCAGAAGTCTCACATATCGGATGCAGATCAGGCATTCTTGGCACATGCGCAGATCACACTTGATGCAGGAAAAAGGGAGACAGATGGTGAGGCAAGAAGAAGGGAAACAGGAGGGTCTGGGAAGGGGCTCGCTAACAGTTTCAGTGAATGATCATTTGGTCCCTCATTTTGGGTCTGGCAGCAGAGAATTTGTGACTGAGGATGCTGCTCACCTCATGGCAGCAGGGAAGCAAAGAGAGACAAGAAGGAGCTGGGGTCCTAATATCCCCTTCAATAGCATGCCCCCAATATATATAACTTCCTTCCTCTAGGCCCTGCCTCCTAAACCCGCCAATAGCCGACTGGCAGGCAACCACACAAGTAAGTAGAATTGCTGAACAAAAGATAATATTCTAAAGTTCTTAAAAGAGCTTTAAAACTGCTTTTCAGAAAGCCCATACCCTTATATGCATCTAACATATAAGGTCATACTGTGTATTTAAATTTTGCTTACATGGGAATTGCTGTGTATTGAAATTCAAAGAGGTATATAAACCCTTTCTGGCATGTCTGGGTTACCGTGGATCAACAAAAATGCAGCAGGCTGCTTTGGTTTGGGGGTGTAAAAGTTCATGCCAGTTATTATCTTCCTCAGGACTTGTAAACTGTTTTCAGTTGAAGGTTCTATGCCTGAGAACTCACTGCAAAGCCATCAAGGAAGTTCTGGGAAAGTCATCCACAATGCAGTGCCACACTGCTGAACTCTCTGGGAAACTGCTTTTGGGAGGTGCATGGGGAGGTTCTGTGCCACAAGAGCCTGCTGGAACAGGAAGAAATGCCCCTTCCTCCCCTGAGGTCACTGCAGCCAGAGACAAGGAAGTTCAATGCCACAGCTGCTGGCGAGGAGGCACTATTCCGGCACCACACACAGGCAACCAAGGGAGGGGAGCAGAAAGGCAATGGATTTAATAAGTGGCACAACCTCTAGTCAACGGATACCTCATCTCATCCTATTTGCTTCACTGTGCTATGGATTTTTTAGTATTAACATATTATTATTTCAGTGATCTAGTGAAGATAAAAGCTGTGCTCAGTCTGACATCTTGGACAGGAAGTTTCATTTTAAAATGTCTTTAAAGCAAGAATTGGGGAAATATGAAACACTGGCAGTAACATGGCTTTTGAAATTAGGTCAGTTGAATTTGAAGCCCATCACAATTAGCTAAATGGTTAAGTTGTGGAGCTGAAAACTCAGATAGCTTAGCTTCAAAAGCCATGCTACTATATTAAAAAAAAAAAAAAGCCATGTTTCTGAAATGCTTTCCTGAAAACGGAGCTGAACTGAGTGATCTAATGGTGTGGCGCAGTGCCTAGCATGGTACCTGAGGACAGGAGGTGCTGATAGATGAATAGCAATCAGTAAGATATCCTCCTGACAGATGTGGCTGCAATGGCTGGCAGGCAGTTGACAGATGCCAAGTTGTTCTTCCTTTTACAATTTGGTTAAGATTGGTGAGCACTTAATATGCACAATAATCTTAATAATCCAAGTCCTAGGAATACACAGAAAAAGAACTCAAGTTCTCGTCCCTCAAGAAACTCACATTTAATGAACAAGACTGATAAGTAAAAACCTATTTCAACCTGCATGTATATAGAGGCAAATGTAAGCTGTGATTATAAGGCATAACCTGTAGATTCATCCTGACTTGGCTGCAGTGCTTTTGGGTTATAGCTACCATGCATAACTCTGGTCTCTTTCCCCCCACAGTTTCCCAACATGTCATAAATAAATAAAGTGGTACATGGAGCTTTACAACTAGACACTATGCTGTCAGCACCAGGAATGTGCCTACAATCTTTGGTATTAGCTTGAGATAAGCTAGGTACACTCCAGCTTGCATCAAGTCACTTTTGTCCTGGTCATAATACATGCCCCTACTTCTGACCCAAATTGTGGGGATCCAGCTAGTCTTATTGCTGTCATGACCACACTTCTGTCAGCAAATTCCTAATAACCTGCACTCTGCGTGATCCTGGATCTGTCTTCCTCTTTTCTTTGGTCTCCCAGCACTTAGAGAATTGTTCTTACCCACTGGGACAAGGTTGTTTCCAAGCATAGGTAAGATTGCCAACACACACTAGTCTGAAATGTTAATCCTGGGTTTAACCTGGGTTTTAGTTATCTTTTGCATCACTGTGATCAAAAGACCTGACAAAAACAATTTAGAGAAGGGAAAGTTTATTTTGTCTCACATTTTCAGAGGTTTAGTCCATGGATGGCCGACTCCATAGCTCTGGGCCCGAGGTGAGGCAGAACATTATGGCAGAAGGGTGTGGTGGAGGAAGGCATCTCAGGACATGGCAACCAGGATGCAAAGAGAGATCTCTGCTCCCCAAGGATGAAATAGAAATCCAAAAGTGCACCCAGATGACCTACTTCCTCCAGCCACACCCTACCTATCTATAGTTACTGCTCAGTTAATCTGTATAAGAGAATTAATTCACTGATTGGATTACACCTCTCCTAATCTAAGAATTCCACCTGTGAACCATTCTTTTATTGTCCCACACATGAGCATTTTGGGGACACTTCATGTCTAAACCATAATGATACGTAAAGATAAATAAGAGTTAGAAAATAAGAGAAATTGCCTTTTCCAAAGTACCAGAGCACTGAGCAGGATAAAGCAAGTTATATTTGGGGAAGTTGAAATAGTCAATAAGGCAAAAACATTGAAGGAGAGATGAAGTAGTGAAAGATGAAGGTGGGAAGGTAGAGCAAACAAGGGGCTTTATAGCAGAAAAGTGATATGCTCCCATTTAGGAGAAAAATTTTGCCACATTTAGATAAAGTATTAATGAGAAATTGATGTGGGAATGTTAGGAAGCTGCAGCAGTAACATAATTGAGAAATTGTGAGGGCCTAAACCATGACCACCACCCGTTAAGACTTCACTTAATGGGGATCCATGCTCCTGAAGTTATACCATGCACAGCTTGCAGAATCCTGGATCTAACTCAGACAACCCGAGGAGGATGAAAATGTGGCTACAGATTTGAAAAATATCTGTGAAATGCAAGTGACAGAATTTGATTAAAAAGCAAAGAGGAGACAGCAATGATACTCGATTTCTTACAAAAGCAAATGCTTACACACGGCACCAATCATTGTGATAGGGAGCATTAGAAGAACAGCATAATTGGATGAATGAACGATGAGATTAGATTTGAGAAATGTTGATTTTGAGATGTCTGAAGACGATCTGAAAGGATACATTCAGTAGGCAATGGACCGCAGATCAAGAGGCACTGGTCTAAAGATTAAAATCTTGAAGTAATCCATGTGTAAAGCAATAGAAGCTACAAGATGAGCCAAGTCACCCAGGGAAAAGTTGCAAAGTGAGACAATTAGGGGGTCAAGAACACCCCCACTTGAGGAGCAAGTCGTTTTAGAGATAAGCACTAGCTTAGAAAATAAGATAAATTTTAAAAGTAGGAACAACAAAAAACATTGTCTCTCAAAAGTCAAGGGAGGAGGGCTGGGGCTGTAGCTCAGTGGTGGAACGCTTGCCTCGCACGTGTGAGGCACTGGGTTTGATCCTCAGCAACACATAGATAGATAGATAGATAGATAGATAGATAGATAGATAGATAGAGTTCATCTACAAATTAAAAAATAATTTTAAAAAAGGTCAATGGAGGAGAAAAAGAGTCATAAACACCACAAAACTCAATAAAGGTATCCAGGACAGTAAAGATAGATGAGGATTCATTGGCTTTAGAGACCACAGAGTCAACAGGACTGGTGTGAGCAGTTAGAAGTGGTGAGGACAAGAGCTGGTTTCAGTAGAGGGAAGACGGACTGCTTAGTTACGATCTGTATCAGGACCCTTTCTGTCACAAGTGTCAGAAACCCAACTCAAATTCTCTTAACAAGAGAGGGTCCTACTGTAAAAATGTAAATGGAAATTACAGAAGTAGGGTCAGCTTCTCTCAAGCTATCAGCGTATCTAGGGACATTTAGAAATTGCTTTCAGGAGATGGTCTGTATCTGTCTGCAGCTGTAGCTCTACTTATGAACTTTTTCTCCCCCCTCCCCCCTCCCGCCTTCATCTTTTAAATCTGCGTAAATCTGTGTATTGCCCTCATTCTCTCTTTCTTCAGATGGACTTCTTCTAAGAAGCATCATAGTTAGCCACCCAGTTTAAGTATTCTCAGAAGTGCCGGGAGCCATCCATGACCCATAGGTCAACTGAGCGATGTTGAAGCCATTAGGCAGGGCAGCCTGATTCTGAACTCCCAGTCAGAATCTACTGGTTTGAGAACACCCGATCCATGTGGTGCTCTGTTCTAGCTCACTGCTCAAGTTCAAGCATAGCCTTCCAGAGGTAGGTACTGCAGCTTGTCAAATGCCAATCAATCTGCTTACAGCAAGACCCCTGACCACCAAGAAGCAAGCAGGGGAAAAAAAGATTCCTCCCACTGAAACCTTATCCCTGCCTTTGATGTACTCCCTCTTAAATAAAGAATTGGAGCCTTTTTCAATTCCAACTCCCTGAAAGACCCATCAGATGCTCCTATTTTTAAACCTAATTTCTGGCTCTGTCTTTCTTACTAATTATTTCAGACTTTTTATCTTCCCAGGCAGCTCACATCTCCTGAGCAGGAACCTACCCTGTCGGAGTGCTGGCCATCCCATTATACTCCAGCAAAATAATCTACTGAGAATCAGAAGATTGATCCATCTTGAGTCCTATACTCATCCCTGAGCCAACCTCTCTGCCCAGGTGAATGGGGAGTCCTAATTGCATAGCCTTTCTCAGGTAGGCATCCAGGATGCGGAGCAAACATAACAGCCAGGATCACATGGAGTAGGTAAAGAGTGTTTCCCCAATAGAAGAGATTACAGAAAAACCGTGTGTCCACTATATTCTACGCCTTGGCTGTTTAGCACTCCTGCTACACACATACACACAGTATCAAAAATGTCCCTGCTTAACATGAAGCACGTATCTTATTTACAAGTGGAAATAACACTAATTCTGAAAGAAAAACAACCAAGTGTTATGTCGTTATTGCATCCAGTTCCACATCCAGATCCTTGAAATATGTGTATTCTTTTAGTTTCAAGACTTTCTCCTTATGATTGTATACCCTATGACTAACCGTTTTTAGTCAGCTGTTTCAAGGCTGTGACTTAAGGACCTGACCAGAACAATTGTAGAGGAGGAAGAGTTTATTTGGGGGCTCAAGGTTTCAGAGGTCTCAGTCCATGGACAGCCAATCATGGCAGAAGAGTATGACAGAGAAGCAGCTCACCTGATGATCAGAAAAGCAGAGAGACTCCACTCTCCAGATATAAAATATATACCCCATAGCCATACCCCCAATTAACCACTTCCTCCAGACACACACCCCTGCCTCCAGTTACCACTCAGTTAATCCCATTAATTTATTTATTAGGTTAAGGCTATAACCCAATCATTTTTCCTCCAAACCTTCTTGCATTGTCTCACACGTGAGCTTTTGGGGGACACCTCACATTCAAACCATATCACTAACTGATACATATAATCTCCCCCAACAGATATAAATGATGGAGGGAAATATAAAATTTTTAATTTAAAAATCCTATCATTGGCTGGGGTTGTGGCTCATCAGTAGAGCGTTTGCCTAGCACATGTGAGGCACTGGGTTCGATCCTCAGCACCACATAAAAATAAATAAATAACATAAAGATATTGTGTCCATCTACAATTAAAACTAAAATAAAAATAAAAATCCTATCATCAATGAAAGTAAAGAAAAAGAAACAAGGAGCAGCCATTGATCCAAAGTATATTTCTGAGCAGAGACAGCATGGAGTTCCTGTCTAGGCAAAGTACTGAGTTTATTAGCCAGTGACACTGCCCACAGTCCCACCCACTGGGTAAAAAACTTCTTTTATCAATTGTCCTCTATATCCATGCCTGGAGGGAGACAGAAGAGGGTCACAAGAGAGCAATACCTTCCAGAGACCCCCTTCTTTAGCATCCCACTTCCTGTCAACACACTTATGAGAGGTGCAGGCCTAGGGCTGCCTTTGAGGCTGAAGAAGCACAAGTCCCCACTTTGTCTAGGCTGAGGTTTCACTGGATACTCAACTCCTCTGAAACCTCAGAAGGCTCTAGAACCTTTGGGTTCACAGATCTGCCCCCTATGGCCCCTCCCACCACCATTTTGGTCTCTTCACTGTAGCCTTGGAATTTTGGCCTTAGCGTTGGGCCTAACTTCAGTGGTTTCCTTCTCAAAAGAGCACAATAGGTGGAAGCAATAAACTTCAGGTGAATAATAAGTGAGGCAAAACAATCTGCACTCATGATGGTCTAAAGCCACTGTCTGAATAAACTCATGATGGTCTAAAGCCACCGACTGGCCCTGACAAGTAGAAAGGTGACTTAAGCCCCATGTTCAAGGAAGGAGGATGATGGAAGAGTGCACTCTGGTTTCTTTAATTTCTCTGGCCTCTCAGATGTCCAAACTTCATATCCCTGCTGTGTTTCCCACCTCCTTGCCTTTTATGCTAATTTTAGAACAGAGCAGAAATTTTGGTTTTGGCAGTTCTACAAGAAGCATGATTAAGAGAACCTCAGCAATGTCACCCATAGGCAGAGAGGTCCCTATACATGTATATTATTTTCTTTCTGCTTTCAGGCTGGCCAGTTCAGATTAAAGCCTGTCTTTTTTTTTTTTTTTTGTAAAACCTTACTAAAGATCACAAGAAACAAGCCAGTATTTTTTAACATTCTGATTCTTTCCTGCCAAGTTTTCTAAAGGTCTAACTTCATCAGAAATTTGGTTTGAGACAGCTTAGTTGCTGTATGGAAGAATCCAATCAGCAATGTCACTATTAGGAGCTGAGTGTTGTGGTGTGCACCTATAGTACCAGTTAACTCAGGTGGCTAAGTCAGGAGGCTCACCAGGCAGAAGGCTCAGAAATTTGATATCACCCTGGAAAACAAAGTGAGAATCTGTTTAGAACAACAACAACAAAAAAAAGCAATGTCACTTCTCTCTCTCTCTCTCAGCCAATTTAACTGCCCTTTTAAATCTTCATTTGACTCAAAAGTCTTTCTTTCTGGCCAGGCACATTGGTGCATGCCTATAATCCCGGTGGCTCAAGAGGCTGAGACTGGAGAATCATGAGTTCAAAGCCAGTCTCAGCAACGGTGAGGCGCTAAGCAATTCAGTGAAACCCTGTCTCTAAATAAAATACAAAAATAATAGGGCTGGGGATGTGGCTCAGTTGTTGCTCCTGATTTCATCCTCAGTACCCCCCCCCCAAAAAAAAGCCTTTCTGTCTTATTTTGGAAGCATGGAATAATTTGTAGTACAATGAAATGTAGCATTTAATTGAGCTTTAAAATTTTAAACTTTTTTCAAGGCTACTGACAATGATGAACTTTGTAGATAGACTTGTAATCTAGGTCCTATATAGAATATTAGATGGTGATAAGGGATAGAAAGAAAAATGAAGCCAAAAAAAGAGTTGGGTAGAGAGGCAGTTTTATAAAGGGGTCACTACAAAGATAACATTTGAATATTCACCTGAATGAGGTAGACAATTAGACAATGCAGGTATCTGAAGGAAGGATGTTCCAAGGGGAACAACAAATGTGATTGTCCTAATTCTGGAGCAAGCTTGGCCTTCTCAAGAAACAGCAAAAAGCAAACAGCAAAGAGCTTGTCCTCTTCAAGAAACACACCTGTAATCCCAGCTGCTCAGGAGGCTGAGGCAGGAGGATAACAAATTTTAAGACACTCTGGAAAACTTTGCAAGAACTATCTCAAAATAAAAAGCACTGGGAATGTAGCTCAGGGGTAGAGCATCCTTGGACTTAGTCCCCAGTACCTCAAAAGATGGGATGTGGGAGAGAAATAAGAGAAGAGGAGAAAAGAAGAAAAAAAGAAGAAAGAAAAGAAAAAATAAATAGCAAAGAGGATGATATAGTTGAAGTAAAGTAAGCATGGGGAGACTGGTGAACTACACATAATTTGCTGAAAATTCTCCTTATTTGGAAATATTCCAGCTATTTCTAATGTTTTGGTTTTATAGATAATTTTATACTCAACAATTCATTAAGTATTTCTTTATTAGAGACTCCTGTAAGTGGAAATATTGGATTAAATGGATTTAGTTTCTTGATTCATAATGCCCAACTGATTTCCTGAAAAATTATAGTTTCTACTTCCACCAAAAATGTGTGAACATCCTCATTACATACCTTGTAACTATTAAGTATTGTCATTTTGATGCCAGAGATGGGAACTTCTACTTGGTGATGGTAGATATGAAATTGAGCCAATTGAGTACAAACATACAGGCAAGTCTATAATTGGTGCCTCAGATGAAGGGAGATGACTGTTCAAGAGGGGAACCAGGCTGTTCCCCAAACAAAGGGAGATGTAAGCTTTTTGTTGATTTTATGGGGTAGGCTAAGTCTGGTAATTCTCACTAGCTAGAGGCACAGTTTTAAAAAACTTTTTTTTTTCTTGTGCAAAAATCCTGGCCTTGAGGAATGGGTGAGTTACTGGAGTCCTTGAGCATAGGTGCTAGCCCCATTGGTTCCAGCAGACCAGGTTTGGCCACCCATTACAATATGCCAATCAAAGAGACAAGTGGTGTTGAAGGACAAGAAAGGAGCTTTAATCAGTATGGACATGGTGGGAAGAGCATATGTATGTGTACAGTGACCAAATACCTGACTTCAAGAGACTGATAAAAACTTTGGGGTTTTACAAAAAGAGGGAACAAAAAACAAGAGTTGGGGGCTTGCAGGGCCAGGGGTTTTGCATAGCTGACAAAGAAAGTCATTCTACAGACCATGGTCTGCATAATCATTCTTCCAAGACTGGTTCTGTGAGGTGGCTCTGGAGAAGTCCTTCTCACTTGAGGGGGCAATTTGGTCCCCATGAGATGATTACTCTTGCTCAGAGGGGCAGTCACGAATCCTGCCATGGGGTAATTGCTCCCACTTGTGGAGGTGATCTCATCATGGAGTGATCTGTCTGTAAGGCTCCACTATTCCCAGAATCCAAAGTAATGCAAGTTTAGGGTAATATTATGGTTTGAATATAAAGTGTTCCCCCAAATCTCCTGAGTTAATACAGAAACATTCAGAGGTGAAATAATTAGATCATAGAGCAGTAACCTATTCAGTCCATTCTAATTTGAATGAACTAACTGGGTGATAACTATAGGCAAATGGGACATGGCGGAGGAGGGGGACCATTGAGGATATACCCTGTATGTGTTCATCTTCTTTGCAGCCCCATCTCCCCACTCTGTTTCCTGGATGCCACAAGTGGAGCAGTACTGCTCACCATGATGTGCTGGCTTATATTGGGCCCAGAGCAATGAAATCAGCCAACTATGAACTAAAACCTCTGAGCAGTGAACCAAATTAAACTTTTACACCTCTAGTTATTCTTGGCAGGTATTTTGTTACACATAAATAGGTATTGAAAAGTGAGGGCATTGTTGTGGTCATGTGGTCAGGAGTTTTTGGAGCTGGTTTGTGGGAGAACTTGGCAAAAAAATGAAGATGCAGGCTGGAGAAGCCTTAGAATATTTTAAGCAGAGCTTACGGGGTGATTCTGATGCAACTCAGAAGACAAGAATGTTGAAAGGATTGTAGACAAAGACTGTGCTCATGAAGTTTCAGAAGGGAATGAGGGTTCTATTGGAAATTGGACTAGAGGTCATTCATACTGCATTGTGGCAAATATTGTCTATATTTTTCCTATGTCCTCAGACTTTGTGTAAGGTTGAATTTAAAAGTGATGAACTAATTAATCTGACAGAGGAAATTACAAGGCAGCACAACATTCAGTCAGTGGCATGAATTTTCTGGCAGTTTATATCCAGGTTTACTATGAGGTCAGGAGCAAAAAGCAGAACTGAAGGATTTGTGAAACTTGCAATTTGACCAGAAAAAAATGCATGTAAAACTGGGGACAAGGAAGATGTTATTATTAAAAAGATTATAGTCATGAAAGAGATGGCTAAGTACTTTGCATTGAGACAATAGGAAAAATGTTTTGAGGGCATCTCAGGAATTTGCAAGACCACATCCACTGTAGTGTCAAGGTATAGAGGGGAAAATTCTCTTTTTTATTTTTTTTGGAGAGAGAGAGAGAGAGAGAGAGAGAGAGAGAGAGAGAGAGAGAGAGTTTTTTAGTATTTATTTTTCAGTTTTTTGTGGACACAACATCTTTATTTTTTTTATGTGGTGCTGAGGATCGAACCCAGCGCCACGCGCATGCCAGGCGAGTGCATTACCACTTGAGCCACATCCCCAGCCATTTTAATTTTTTATTCTAAGTTGTTATATATGACAGTAAAGCATTACATCTCATATTATACATATAAAGCACAATTTTTCATATCTCATATACAAAATATACTCACACCATTCATGTCTTCATACATATACTTAGGGTAATAATGATGTCCATCTCATTCCACCCTCTTTTCTACCCCCATGTTCCATCCCTTCCCCTCCCATCCCTCCACCCTATCTAGAGTTCATCTATTTCTACCATGCTTCCCCTCCCAACCCCACTATGAATCAGCCTCCTTATATCAGAGAAAACTTTCGGCATTTGGTTTTTTGGGATTGGCTAACTTCACTTGCATTATATTCTCCAACTCCACCCATTTACTTGCAAATGCCATGATTTTATTCTCTTTTATTGATGAGTAATATTCCATTGTGTGTGTGTATCTATAGATAGACAGATAGATACACACACACACACACACACACACATATATATATATATATATATCACATTTTTTTTTAATCCATGCATCTACTGAAGGGCATCTAAGTTGGTTCCATAGTTTAGCTATTGTGAATTGTGCTGCTATAAACATTGATGTGTCTGTGTTCCCTGTAGTTTGCTGTTTTTAAGTCCTTTGTATATAGACCAAGGAAATGGACAGCTGGGTCAAATGGTGGTTCCATTCCCAGTTTCACAAGAAATCTCCATACTGCTTTCCATATTGGCTACACCATTTTGCAGTCCCACCAGCAATGTATGAGTGTGCCTTTTTCCCCCATATTCTCACCAACACTTATTACTTGTGTTCTTGATAGCTGCCATTCTGACTGGAGTGACATGAAATCTTAGAGTAGTTTTGATTTGCATTTCTCTAATTGCTAGAGATGTTGGACATTTTTTCATATACTTGTTGATTGATTATATATCACCATCTGAGAAGTGTCTGTTCAGGTCCTTGGCTATTTATTGATTGGGCCATTTTATTTTTTGGTGTTTCTCTCTTTTAGTTCTTTATATACCCTAGAGATTATGGTATATATCTGATGTGTAAGTGGTAAAAATTTTCTCCCAAGCTGTAGGCTCTTTATTCACCTCGCTGATTGTTTCTTTTTCTGAGAAGACGCTTTTTAGTTTAAATATGTCCCATTTATTAATTCTTGATTTTAATTCTTGAGCTATAGGAGTCTTCTTAAAAAAGTAGGGGCCTAATCTGATATGTTGGAGATTTGGGCCTGCTTTTTCTTCTATTAGATGCAGGGTGTCAGGTTTAATTCTAGGTCCTTGATCCACTTTGAGTTGAGTTTTGTGCATGGTGAGAGATAGGGGTTTAATTTCATTTTGTTGCATATGGATTTCCAGTTTTCCCAGCACTATTTGTTGAAGAGGCTATCTTTTCCACAATGTATGTTTTTAGCACATAACTGTAATTATGTGGGTTTGTCTCTGTGTCCTCCATTCTGTGCCATTGGTCTACCATTCTATTGTGTTGCCAATACCATGCTGTTTTTGTTACTATTGCTCTGTAGTATGAAGTCTGGTATAGCGATGCCACCTGCTTCACTCTTCTTGCTAAGGATTGCTTTAGCTATTCTGGAGTCTCTTATTTTTCCAGATGAATTTCATGAATCTTTTTCTATTTCTATGAGGAATGTCTTTGGAATTTTGATTGCAATTGCATTAAGTCTGTATAATGCTTTTGGTAGTATAGTCATTTTGACAATATTAATTCTGCGTATCCAAGAACAAGGTAGGTCTTTCCATCTTCTAAGGTCTTCTTTAATTTCTTTCTTTAGTGTTCTGTAGTTTACACTGTAGAGGCCTTTCACCTCTTTTGTTAGGTTGATTCCCAAGTGTTTTATTTCTTTTGAGGCTATTGTAAATGGGGTAGTTTTTCTCATTTCCCTTTCAGAGGATTTGTCACTGATATACAGAAATGCCTTTGATCTATGGGTGTTGATTTTATATCCTGCTACTTTGCTGAATTCATTTACTAGTTCTAGAAGTTTTCTGGTGGAGTTTTTTGGGTCTTCTAGGTATAGAATCATATTGTCAGCAAATAGTGTTAATTTGAGTTCTTCTTTTCCTATCTGTTTCCCTTTAATTTCTTTCTTCTTGCCAGTGTTTCAAGAACTATGTTAATAGAAGTGGTAAAAGAAAGAAAATCTGTCTTATTCTAGTTTTTAGAGGGAATGCTTTCAATTTTTCTCCATTTAGAATTATGTTGGCCGGGGTTTTAGCATAGATAGCTTTTATGATGTTGAGATATGTTCCTGTTATGTCTAATTTTTCTAGTGTTTTGAACATGAAAGGGTGCTGTATTTTGCCAAATGCTTTTTCTGCATCTATTGAGATGATCATATGGTTTTTATCTTTAAGTTCTTATCTTTGAGCTACAGGAGTCTTCTTAAGAAAGTAGGGGCCTAATCCGATATGTTGGAGATTTGGGCCTGCTTTTTCTTCTTGATGTGATAAATTACCTTTATTAATTTCTGTATTTTGAACCAACCTTGCATCCCTGGGATGAATCCCACTTGATCGTGGCACTATCTTTTTGATATGTTTTTATATTTAATTTTCCAGAATTTTATTGAGAATTTTTGCATCTATGTTCATTAGAGATATTGGTTGTTTTCTTTCTTTGGTGTGTACTTTGTTTGGTTTTGGGATCAGGGTGATATTGGCCTCATAGAATGAGGCTGGGAGTGCTCCCTTTTTTTCTATTTCCTGAAGTAAATTGAGGAGTATTGATATTAATTCTTCTTTAAAGCTCTTGTAGAACTTGCTGTGTATCCATCCAGTCCTGGACTTTTCTTGGTTGGTAGGCTTCTGATGGTGTCTTCTATTTCATCACTTGGTATTGGTCTGTTTAAATTGTGTATATCATCCTGATTCAATTTGGGTGAATCATATGACTCTAGAAATTTTCAATGCCTTCGATATTTTCTATTTTATTGGAGTACAAGTTTTCAAAATAATTTCTAATTATCTTCTGCATTTCTGTAGTGTCTGTTGTGATACTTCCTTTTTCATAATGTATGTTAATAATTTGAGTTTTCTCTCTCCTTCTCTTTGTTAGCATGGCTAAGAGTTTGTTGATTTTATTTATTTTTTCAAAGAACCAACTTTTTGTTTTGTCAATTTATTCAATTGTTTCTTTTGTTTCAATTTCATTGATTTAGGCTCTGATTTTAAATATTCCCTGCCTTCTACTGCTTTTGGTGTTGATTTGTTCTTCTTTTTCTTGGGCTTTGAGATGTAATGTTAAGTCATTTATTTGTTGACTTTTTCTTCTTTTAAGGAATGAACTTTCCTCTTAGTACTGCCTTCATAGTGTCCCAGAGGTTTTGATACATTGTATCTGTGTTCTCATTCACCTCTAAGAATTTTTTTAATGTCCTCCTTGATGTCTTTTGCAACCCATTGTTCATTCAGTAGCATATTACTTAGTCTCCAGGTGTTGGAATAGCTTGTATTTTTTACTTTATCATTGATTTCTAATTTCATTCTATTATGATCTGATGGAATGCAGAGTAGTATCTCTACTTTTTTATATTTGCTAAGAGTTGTTTTGTGGCATAATATATGATCTATTTTAGAGAAAGATCCATGTGCTGTTGAGAAGAAAGTATTCGTTCATTGAAGGATGAAATATTCTATATATGTCAGTTAAATCTGGTGAAGTTTTTTGGGTCTTCTAGGTATAGAATCATAACTATTGATTATATTATTGAGTTCTATAGTTTCTTTGTTTAGATTTTGTTTGGAAGATCTATCCAGTGGTGAAAGAGGCCACCCAGAATTATTGTGTTATGATCTATTTGACTCTTGAACTTGAGAAGAGTTTGATGAACATAGACCCTCTATTGTTTGAGATATACAAATTTATTATTGTTATGTCTTGTTAATGAATGGTTCCTTTAAACAGATGAAATATCCTTCTTTATCCCTTTTGATTAACTTTGGCTTGAAGTCTACTTTATGAGATATGAGGATGGAAACCCCTGCTTGCTTCTGCAGTCCATATGAGTGGTATGATTTTTTTCCAATTTCGCCTTCAATCTGTGGATATTTTTTCCTATGAGATGAGTCTCTTGGAGGTGGCATATTGTTGTTGGTTTGTTTTTTAATCCAATCTACCAGTCTATGTCTTTTGATTGGTGATTTTAGGCCATTAACATTCAGGGTTATTATTGAGACATGATTTGTATTCCCAGCTATTTTTGTTTATTTTTGGTATTTAAGTTGACTTGGTTTCTCCTTTGATTGGTTTTTCCTTTAGTGTAATACCTCCCTTTGATGATTTTCATTGTTGTTTTTCGTTTCCTCTTCATGGAATATTTTGCCTCGGATGTTTTGTAGTGTAGGCTTTCAAGCCGTAAATTCTTTTAGCTTTTGTTTATCATGGCAGGTTTTTATTTGGTCACCAAGTCTAAAGCTTAATTTTGCTGAATATAAGATTCTTGGTTGGCATCCATTTTCTTTCAGAGCTTGATATATGTTGGTCCATACATCCTTTCAGGGTCTGAGTTCAAAAATCTGCACATAATCTAATTGGTTTCCCCCTATATGTAATCTGATTCCTTTTTCTCATGTCTTTTAATATTCTCTCCTTATTCTGTATGTTAGGAACTTTCGTAATGTGCCTTGGTGTGGATCTGTTGTGATTTTACTTCTGGTATCCTGTAAGTCTCTTGAATTTAGTTTTCCAAATTCATTCTTCATGTTTGGAAAATTTTCTGGTATTATTTCATTGAATAGATTGCTCGTTACTTTGGTTTGGAACTCTATACCTTCCTCTATCCCAATCTTAAATTTGGTCTTTTTATGCTATCCCACATTTCTTGAATGTTTGTCTCATGGTTGCTTACCATTTTCACTGTGTGGTCTACATTCTTTTCAAGATTATATATTTTATCTTCATCATCTGAGGTCCTGTTTTCCAAGTGGTCTAATTTGTTGGTGATGCTTTCATTGAACTTCTAATTTGATTTTTTTTTTTTCATCTCAAGGATTTCTGTTTTTTTGTTGAGAGCCACAGCAGAGTCGGAATGGCCCCTGGCATTTTGCCAGAAGTAATGGTTGAGAGGCGAGCCATTAAGATGATGCTGGGTTGATTCAATTGTATATTAGACCTTTACTGTCCGGTAATAGGATGGCTCTTGCTGCCTGGGCGCCCGCTACTTCGGAGTTCCCGTTGAGTTCTCGAGGGGTTCTGAGAGTGAGTGTGCACTCAGCCCGGTGTGTTCCGGGAGGGAGGTCGGGGGGGGGTTCAGGTGTTGGGGGGGAGTTTGGGTTGGTGTGGGGTGTCGGAGGAGCCGCGTCGGTGGCATTCGGGAGAGTTCCTGGGGAGTGTGTGTGGAGTGCTGTTGGAGTTCAGGCAATAAAGTTTCCTATTTGAACATACAAGTGCTTTGTGGCGGCTCAGTGATTTGTGCCCAGCCAGACGGCGACATTTTTTGGTGTTTTTTTCTTTTCTTTTTTTAGAACCTCTGTCTCCTTATTAAAGTAATCTTTTGCTTCCTATTTGTTTATGTAGCTTTTTGTCAAAATGATCTTTTGTTGCCTGTATTTGTTCTCTTATAACATCCTTTAATTCACAGAACATTTTAATCATGTATATCCTGAACTCCTTCTCTATAATTTCTTCTGCTGTGCTGGCCATGGATTCTAATAATGTGGTATGTTGATTTGTTTGGGGCACTTTCTTCCCTTGCTTTTTACGTTACTCGTGTGTCTTCCCTTCTAGCTCTGTGGGTCCTAGGAGTTATTATTTTTACCATAAAGGCTTATAGTGCTCCTTAGGAGTTCTAATACCTCTCCTTTGAGGGGAAGGACAGTGTTAACAGATTCCAGTATAAACAATATATGCCCTAAAAACAAATATTTGCTATTAAGACTTTTACAGCTTGGTCTCAATGTACAGAAATGGTGAATTCAATTATTATTTATAATATACTCAGTAGGTTTGTAAAAGGGTATATAGTTTCTGATAGTGGACGAGACATGAGGGTGAGGAGTAGGATGATATGCTGAGGAGGTAGGAGGTGAGGATATAGAGTTATTATATCTTAGGAATTATGAAAGAGAAATCTAAAGAAAGGAAGTAATTTTGGGTAAACAAGTAAGTGGGAAGACAGTAGAGTACATAAAAAAACACACATATATATTAAGAAAAATTTTAAAAGTTTAAAATAGTAGAAATTGGTGGGGAAAAGAAAAAAAATAGGGAAAACAAATAAACAAAAAATAATATACAACACAACTGTAATATACTATTCAGACATCCCAGTCCTCAAAAATCCTAATTCACGCAAAGTACTTGGTTTCATATATGTTAGGGATGTGAAGGCAGGAGAACAGACAGGGAGAAGAAAAAAAATCTTAAAGGAAGAAACAGGATTGTTTTGGTTGGAAATCTGTGTCTTTCCTCCTTCCCTCTCATCCAATAGGTGGGGTCATCTGTTGTTAGCTGGTATCTCTGCCCTCAGGATGGTGAAGGTAACCAAGGTGTCACTGTGCTGGGCTAGCAGCTGCTGGGGACAGGGGGCAATTATAAACTGGGTACCTGGCCAGCCAGAGTTCCAAACTGGGAGTTGCCCCCCACCAAAGATGGTGATGAATGTGACTCAAGATGGAGGAGCCTGCTTTCAATGGTGGGGTGTTGGGTCAGGTGGGGGAGCCAGGTAATGGCATTGGACAATGATTTCAGAGATGAGCTCTGTGGCATGCAGTGTATGGCTGTTTTTTATTTGCATAGGGGCTGACAGTCAAGAGTTTGCCTTGAGTCTCAGAGCACACTTTGGACTTGGACTTTTGGGCTATGCTGGAACTGTTCATCTTAGAGATGAACTGTGAGATGGACATGAACTTTTTGGTTCAGGAGTTGAATGTTATGGCTTGGATATGAGGATTTGAAAGCCCCTGTGTTAATGCAAAAATATTCAGAGGTGACATTATTAGATTATAAGCGCTATAACATAATCAGTTCATCATTTGAATGAACTGACTGAGTGGTAACTGTAGGCAGATGGGGCATGGCTGGAGGAGGTGGGTCACAGGGGGTATGCCCTGGAAGGATTTAACTTCCCTGCAGTGCCCCCTCCCCCACTTTCTCTGTCTGTTTCCTGGCTGCCATGAATGGAGCAGTGATCTCCCACCATGCCCTTCCACCATGATGTGCCTCACCTTGGGCCCAGACCAATGGAATCAACTGTCTATAAACTGAAACCTCTGGAATCATGAACCAAAATGAACTTTCCCTCCTCTAAGTTGATCTTGTCAGATATTATGGTCACAGCGATGCAGAGCTGACTAACACAGGTAATGACTGGAAACTTTCAGGCTCCATTCCAGAAATCCAGTTGTTGAATGTCACTACAAACCCTGAAAATATCTTATTAACTCTTGTATCAGTATCCTAGGTCTTGAAGAGGAATGAGATAGATTCAGTAAATTTGAGGTTAATAACCTTGTATCGTGCTCCTTAAATGATTAGTTAACATGCCTATACGCAGAGGTAAGTGGAGAACTGACCCAAAGTTTAAGGTAATAAAGGAGGCAAACACTAAATGGATGTAGAGACATCAAGCTTTATCCTGCTTTTAGTTATTCATTGGGCATCTACAGACCCAAGTGGGAAATCTGTGCTTTTAGCAAAAGCAACTTCTTCCAGTCCCTGTTATAGGTGGTTAGTTTATCCTAGAAACTACTGTCATTTCGTTTATTGGGGCTGCCATTCTGCACAAACAGGATGGCAGTCTTATGATAAGGTTGGGCTATTGTAGCTGCTGAGAGTTCATGGGGAGGGGAGAACACACACACTATGCTTTCAACAAGTAATAGGGCAAGGGATCAGGAGTCTGTTTGCAATTCTTTTCTTTTATGGTGATCCCAAAGTCTCATTCTCTTGTTTAGTTTATTCTTAGAGATTTTTATTGTCACTGGAGGAGTTCCCGGAGAGGGAGACCTTAACTCAGGATAAGTGGGGTCTTTGCTGTGCTTAACGAAAGGGAATTTCAGCAGGCATCAGTCCACCAAGACACAGATTTGTTTAGGAAAGCAGATATACATTCAAGGGAGAATGCAGGCAATCTGCAGAAGATAGAGGAGGTAGCTCCTCAAACCTCCATCTTGGGAGGCTCAGGAGTACAAAGGGATTTTGTAGGGAGGGAAGGAATGGAAAGGAGGAGCAAGACAGGAAAGCTTCAAGCTTCATGAGGTCTTCATTATCCAGGGTGTGTGTCTCATGTTTTCTTCTTTTCCAGAACATGAGAACATCACAGTGTGTTCCCACTCAGTGGTTCTTATGCTGTCTCTCCATCAGAAGAATTAGACAACGCTGCAATGGAACCAAGACTCTATTGGGACTTCTTGCTTAAGGAGAAGGGAGACACAACAGTGACCAAAATAGATTAAGCAAGCAGATACGAAAATTTGAGAAACATAATTTAGGGGATTATGTATTGATCAAATATGAAGACCACACCAGCTTAAGGCTCCTGGGAATGATCAGACAACCATCAACTATCTTGAGAGCCTCAGACTGATATCAATCCCACATCACAGAGGAGGCCTGCTGGGGCGGGAATCAAAGTGGCCATCAGGATCCACAGTCACCAGTTCTCATGATCTTGCAGGATGGATTCCAGACAAGCAACACATAGCAGCAGGCATGAATTTATTAGTAAAATGGAGAATACAGACATTCAGGACAGATTGAATGGGTCACCTCAGGAGGCTGACACGACCTTGACAATGTTGGGGCCTTTTAAGGGTTTTGAGTCTGCTTGTTCTTGCCTCAATTTCTCATACCCCCTTGAGTGAATTATCCCCCCTTTGAATAGCCTTCAGCAAACTTTCTGGGTGAAGGTCATGATGTCCTTGTTACAAAGGGTGCTTGGGTAGTTATGACATAGCTTTGTGATAAGGGAAGGTCATGGCAACCTGGTCATAAGAGATAGTGATGACACAGTCTAGGAACAGTAGTTCCCTTCACATATTATAATTAGCTGTGGCTGGAGGAGATTCTGACATATCAGGCCCCATTTTCCTGAAGATTTTCAACTTCTATAATGTTCCCCATAAATTAAAGTAATAGTTCCTTTAAGGGGTTATAATTTTCTAGAATGTTGTACATTCCAGCTCCCCTTCTTCAGAAGCTCATCAGTTTTGATAAAGTTTTATTTATCCCCAGTCCTGGGACCTATGGGCTCTCTTTGATTCCTATGTCCTCTACCCACCATCTCATGGCTGGCTAACCTACCTAGCACCAGCAGACCTTCCCAAACCCAGCTCTCACCATGTTTCCCTTAAAAGTGATACAGACAGAGAAGAGCCCAGAATCCAGAAAACGTGTCGCCCACTCTTGAGATGGCCCACATCCTCCCTTGCATGTGTGTTCTTTGCTTTCCTACATAAATCTCTGTGCCTCTACTGACAGAAACTGAAATTCTTTTCTGTCATGTTTTTCAGGGACCCTACTGATCCTGAGTTGTGTTTCCTCTCTCTGAGAACCCTCTTCTGGAGATATCTCTTCTCTTATGACAAATCATAGCAAGTAAGAAGTTAAGGGCCCTGGGAATTTGCTGATTCAGTGACTCCTCAACAGTTTCATCCTTTATGCTGTTTATCCTTGGACAGTGAGAGAGTTTCTTGGCATTAATGATATACCTGGTTTTGTTGTTGGTGGTGGTGGTTTGTTTGAAGCCCATAAGACTGTTCAAGAGTTAGTGAGTGAAAGGGTAGAGGAAAGCACATACCACTTAATAGCTAACAAGCTATGAGTTAAGGACCAGGAATGCATTTGCCCTTTGTCCCTGTGGTGACTCCTGACTGTCATTCTCTGCTCAGAGTTTTGACTCCCTTAATCTTATAAGGTGCTACTTTTCATGAAGGTCTCTGAAAAGATTTTCTAGCTCCTCAGGCCAGCTCTGGCAGTTTTTCTTTTCTTTTCTTTTTTTTTTTTTTCTAATTTACATGCTTCGTGTTAGTTGATACATAGAACCAAAGACTAAGGAGGTATACTACAAAGGTCATCAGATGTTCTAGGTTCTACAAATCTAATAAAGAAGGATTTGTAGTTAACATCTTAACCATCCTGGTGGGGCTTCTCTTCAGCAAATGGATCAGGGAGGGGCAGAAAGGCAAAGGAAGGGAAATAGAACAACCCCACAGGAGTGGCCGGTTGACATACTGCAGTATGTAAAGAATCAGGCTCATGCAGCAAGTATTAGACTAATTTCATCTCTCCCTTCTGATACCAGCAATTCATCCTGCCTCCTTCCTCCCACTGTCTTTTCTGTCACTCAGTTCCTTCCTCCTTCAAGTTCCGCTCTGTTTGCTGCTCACCTCGCCAGTCCATATTGTACAGCAGTCTTCCTCATTATAAAGTGATTTTTCTCCGCATACTGTTGAGCCTGTTTCTATGGTGATACCAGAGAAAATCTGTGCAGAGATGTTACAGCCAGAAGTCTTCAATTTGAGAGCTCATTAAAGCTGGTTGAGGTGAAGGACTGGCGGAGATTCTCAAAGTGCTTAGCGGAGGTCAAAACTTTGTAGCATAGTTGAGTTGGTGGGACACCCAAAGAACTCTTTAGTGTCATCGTGGTTACCTGGATGTCATTGTGATTGCCTGGCACAAGCACAAAACTTTCCATGCCCTTCTTACATCAACTTGATATATTCACGGTATTTTTCATGTACAGCCTCAGATAGTTGGTCTGAGACAACTTTTTAGACAACTTTTTAAACTACTTTGTTGAGGAAGCTCAGTACTGATTATATGGTGGCTACAGAATGATAAAGGATTGCTGGAGAGTTTTCTCTGTATAAAAAAGAAAAACAAATATCTTTTTGTGTAAAGGGTAAACAAACAATAGGGAAGGGGAAGTTCTGCAGAATAATTAATAAAATTGGTTCTGCAAAATCTAATATCCTCTTCTTTTGTCACATGCACCCAAAAGCATTATAGTTTTCAAAAAGATAATATCATATCTCTCATACAAATATAAAATAAATAGGCATCAAACTTTTATTTGATTCATTGATTAACAGGGGAACAAATAAAATGTTGCAATCAATTCAAAGAGCATTTGAGAAGGTAGGCATTTATAGGAAATATTAGAGTAAGGTTGCTGTGTTAGACACACAACTTGTTAATGTCCAACAAGAAAATAAACCCTGACCTTTGGGATCATCTGTTCTATTGGACAGAAGAAATTACTTGTATCTCTAACAATCAAAAACAGCACATTGACCTCTAGCCAGAGACAAGAGAAAATCCAATGCAAGACTGCACTGAAATGCCCTGTTGTCTCTTCTACCTATTTCCACATTTCCAATAATTTTTCTGACATAGAGTAAAAGCAATTTTGTAATGGAGGAGGAGGACACTAATTCTCTGGAAATAAGGGAATCAGGAAGAAGAGATCGTCAGAAAGGGTTCTGGGAGCTGCAGGGAGCAGGCTGTGCTCTGCTCTGAGTTCCTCTGGGTTGTATTAGCACCGCAGCTTTCAGGCTGTGCCTGGCCCTGAGCCATCCATTTGATAAGAAAGTGGTCTGTGAGGGGAAAGGGAAAAAAAAAAAAAAACAAGGGAGAGAAATGAACTACAGTAGATAGTAGATAGTAGAGGGGGTAGAGAGAGAAGAGGGGAGGGGAGGGGAGGGGGGCTAGTAGAGGATAGGAAAGGCAGCAGAATACAACAGACACTAGTATGGCAGTATGTAAAAACGTGGATGTGTAACCGATGTGATTCTGCAATCTGTATACGGGGTAAAAATGGGAGATCATAACCCACTTGAATCAAATGTATGAAATATGATATGTCAAGAGATATGTAATGTTTTGAACAACTAATAATTAAAAAAAAAGTAGGCACAATGATAGCTCTTAATTACACTCAGCAGAAAATAGATGGAAAGTGAAACCAATCTTATTTGCACGTTGTTTCAAATACAACATTATTAAATATATAGCATTATTTTTTGAGTTCATATTCATGATAAAAGCTTGAATCCTCAACCCTGGGGACCAAACAAGGCTTTTTATCTTGTGGAAGATAGATTTAGAACTTTTGTAAGTCTACATAAATATAATTCAGGTTTTATATAATGGAAAAATATTATTGATAAAATAAGCATTGCCAAATAATTTTCATACTACTTTTCCATGTATTTCATTGCATTACTTAATAAACCATAAGTCTATTATACCACAAAAAAAAAAGAAAGAAAAAGAAAGTGGTCTCCCCCCACCCCACTCCATTTTGAGTGCAAGTGCTACGGCAGTATGACTAGGTATATTGTCTGGGCAAACAGATAACCACTGGATGTTGAACATACAGGAAGGACTTATCAAAAAGAAGAATCCCCAGTTGCTCAGTGGAATCATAAGGCACAAACTGATAAATGGATTAATCATGATAATGAAAAGTTATCACCTGTGAACTTATCAGTTAAGTCACAGGCCCATGGACTAGAGGCATATCAAACCCCTATCAGGAAAACCAGGCCCATGAGCTTATTTGACACACTAGACCAATGAATGCTGTAACTCCCTCACCTGAAATTCATAAAGGAAGATGCACCTAAGATAGTGGTGGTATGGTGGCACGACCTGTCTTATCAGACCACTTGCTGTATGCCTCCTGAGATGACAGGTGACAAGCTCCAGACTCTCCCTGGGGCTTCAGCTCAGCTCAGTCTCTTGGAGAAACTGCACCTTCCCTGAACAGCTCTGTGTCCTAAATAATTTCCCTGCAACAAGTTCCTTCTTGGGTTAGAACCTCATCTGACTTCCTGCTGTGACTTTTTTACATCCCTATCAGCTCTCTCCCTTTGCTTTCACTTCTGACTCTAATTAAACCTGTGGCCACTGTTAACCCTTTCTTAGCCATTCTGTTACCTATACATCATTGTGGAAAGTGTGATATATGACTTGAATGTTAAAAGTATTACTAATTAACTTTGGGATAGAATAAAAGAACTTGTGATTGCCCTGCTCATGGCTACCAAGTGAACCATGAGAACTGGATGAATTAAAGCTGATGAAGTTGATGTAGCTTTTGAGTTTATTGTTATTCAATAAATTCTGACATTGTAGAAAAACACAAACACGTTGGGTGTATGTTATTAACAGAGCTAACTCATGACAGGAGCCCATACATCTTTCCTCTTGACTCAGGAAGGGAAATGACTCTGCCAAAAGATTTCTAAACCAGGAGTGAGCTAATGCTTGCAGCGCTACCCCCTTGATCAAAGGGAGCAAAGGAATATAGGCACTAAGATGAAGAATCCATTAGTGAGCATCCCTGTTCTCCCAGTCGATAGCAGGAAAATAATTGCATGAAACATCTGCTCTAGGCAAGGATCCCACAGTGAACAGCAGAGGCATAAACAAAACAAAAAAAAAAAAATAGCATGAAAATTATCTTGGGCTGTTGGCATGGCTGTACAAGCTCTCTGAGATATATGGGACCACATGTGGTAGATTAATTTTGCCACTAGAGGTATCAAAGGAACAGACAAGAAAGATAATATCTGATAGGTCAAGAACCCCAAGGAGGTGAGAAGGGATGCCTAGCTAGGAACCTCCAAAGATTGTGGTGAGATGGACAGGGAAGTGGAAGAACATCTGTCTCAGTTCATTCTTGCTAGTACACAAAATACCTTAGTCTGGGCAATTTATAAGCAACAGAAATTATTCTCTCATGGTTCTTGTGTCTGAGAAATACAAGATTGGGTTTCTGGCAAATGGGAAAAATAGTAAAAGCTCTCTCAGCTTCCAAGATAGCACCTAATTACTGTAGCCTAAACAAACAAACAAACAAAAAATAGCATGAAAATGATCTTGGGCTGTTGGCATGGCTGTACAAGCTCTCTGAGATATGGGACCACATGTGGTAGATTAATTGCTCTGGGTTAATTTTGCCACTAGAGGCATCGATCATTTCACCTCCAAACATTCCTGCATTAATACAGGAGCTTTGGGAGGACACCTCATATTCAAATCATAATATGTTCTAATCATGTCTAAAGGCCCCCACCTTCTAATACTGTTGCATTAGGTACTAAGGTTCAAAATGAATTTTGGAGGGACACAAATATTGAAAGTATAGCAACAGTTTGAACTGATGAGAGGGAATGAGGAAAGAGTAAAATTCCTCACAGTCAGATTCATAGGCAATGTATGATTATAAATGATTATTTCTGCCCCCACTATGAAAACAGAAGTTATGGTAGTAAAGGTGCAAGCTTGAGAAGAGAGGTGTTATTAGATGAATTGTATCTTCCACTTCCACTCCACCCCCATTCATACATTTAAGTCCTAACCCCTACTACCTCTGTATGATTGAGGTGGTTTATTTGTTTGATTTGGTGGCAGGGAATCTAGGGGTACTTAACCACTGAGCCACATCCTTAGCCCTTTTTATGTTTTATTTTGAGACAGGGTCTTATGAGTTGTTTAGGGCCTCACTAAGTTGTTAAAGCTGGCTTTCAACTCAAGATCCTCCTGCCTCAGCTTCCTGAGCAGCTGGGGTTACAAGTATGCACCACTGTACTCGGCATGACTGAGGTTCTTAAGAGAAGAGGGGATTAGGACACAGACACACATGGAGGGAAGACTATGTGAAAATAAGGGGATAAAATGGTCACTTATAAGCCAAGGAGAGAGTCTTCAGAATAAATAAACCCTGACAAAACATTAATCATGAACATCCATCTGCCAGAACTGAGAAAATAAATTTATGTTATTTAAGCCCCCAGTCTAATGCACATCGTTATGGTAACTTTAGCAAAGTAGTTCAGTTGGTGAAGGTTTAAATATGTGCTGAGGGAAAAGGGAGATGATCTTGAGCAGAATAATGTACAAAGATTACTAGATAATACTAAAAGTGAGTATTATATTGGAAGCTATAAGTTTTTAGTGATTTTCTCCAATCTATTCTCAATTCTGCCTAGAAAATACCAGACATGTAAGAGGAGTGCCAAATATGCGTGAATGAATGAATGGACAAATGTATGAATGAATGAAGTTTGGGGGCAAGAACATCAGAAAAATAAAAATATCCTCTAGCACCCAGCTGAAAATAATTTATTTGTGATGTTAGCTAAAATCTGTTAGATTTGTGAGCTTTGCATGGGATTTCCTCAGTCTGAGAATGTAAGCAGGAGAATCACTGAGCCAGAAAGAGATGGCAGATTTGTTTAATATATATATATAAAGAGATTTGTTTAATATATATATATATATATATATATATATATATATATATATATAGAGAGAGAGAGAGAGAGAGAGAGAGAGAGAGAATCTTTTGTGTGAATATCCATGAATAAGACTGATGAGGTGCATGGTCCTATGGAACCTACATTTGAGGGGATTTGATTTAAAATTAAAATGAACACATCAGGTATAGTGTCACATGCCTGTAATCCTAGCTACTTGAGTGGCTGAGGCAAGAAGATCACAAGTTCAAAGCCAGTCTGGACACCTTAGTGAGACCCTGTCTCAAAATAAAATAAAAAGGACTTTGAAAGTGACTGGCGTGGGAGGAACATTTACATAAGGTGGTCAAGAGAGATGTCTCCAAAGAGCTATAATTCTCTCTGAGAACTAGATAAGGGGTGGTGGGTTATATGCTATGGAGTGTGTTCCAGGCAAAGAGAAAACACATGTGAAAAGATTCTGTAAGAGTGGACCTGGTACCTCTTTTGTGAAGTGGCAGCTGAGGAGACTCCGGCGCTCACCATGGCCAACGAAAAGCCCAAGGAGGGAGTCAGGCCTGAAAACAATGATCATATTAACTTGAAGGTGGCGGGGCAGGATGGTTCTGTGGTGCAGTTTAAGATTAAGAGGCATACAGTAAACTAATGAAAGCATATTGTGAACGACAGGGTTTTTCGATGAGGCAGATCAGATTCCAATTTGACCGGCAGCCAATTAATGAAACAGACACACCTGCACAGTTGGAAATGGAGGATGAAGATACAATTGATGTGTTCCAGCAGCAGACAGGAGGTGTCTACTAAAAAGGGAACCTGATACTTTACTCCAGAACTCTGTTCTTACAGACCAAGAATACATTCTCAATTAGAAAACTGCAATTTGGTTCCACCACATCCTGACTACTACAGTATAGTTTTCTTTATTCTTTCATTTTCCCCTTCCCCATTCCTTTATTGTACATAAAGTAACTGGTGTATGTGCACAAGCATATTGCATTTTTTTAAAACTAAATGGCCAATGATATGTTTTGATTGACATCAAATGGAGATGGGATGGGGAAAAATACTGGTTCTGTGAAAATATCCCCTTTCTCCATTAGTGTCATGCTCATTCAGTTCTTATCTTTATATTCCAGTAAGTTATTTTGCTCTCACTGTTTTAACAAAAAACAAAAACAACAACAAAAACCTGAACAACATAAAAATCCTTGCATACCTTGTTCGATTGGAGAATTTTAATGTTTTTCATTTATCATTGTAAAACCAAGGACAATTTTATAACTTTTTTGTACGTAGCTGTTACATGTAGGGCAATCTGTCTTTAAGTAGGGGTAAATTACTCTTAAAAAAGATTCCTAGATAGTTTTCCCTTCAAGTCAAGCGTCTTGTTATTTAAATAAACTTCTTGTTTAAAAAAAAAAAAAAGAGGCCCTTGTGAGTGGAACTTAGTAAATGAGGGAAATGTGGTAGGAGATAAAATCAGAAGGAAGCAGCAACTGGAGTATGTAAGACTAGAGAGGTGAGGGAATCTAGGATGAACTATTGTGGCAGAGATTGGCAACTTCACTAAAACTTATTTTTATTTTCTTCCTGGGCATATGGATAGTATATATTTCTCAGCCTTCCTAGAAGTTAGATACAGCCTGGAATTTTGACAGGTGAAAAATATAGTCACTTAAATGAAAACATCAACAGAAATTAGACACTGCATAAGATCAGAGAATTTTAAGAGACAGCAAAACAATAAACTCAAAATGAAACACAGAGAGAAAAAAGCTGAGGGAAATTACAGAACTTCAGCAACCTGTGATATCATATGAAGTGGTGTAGTTGGAGTTCCAGGAGAGAGGAAGAAAGCAAAGAATGAAAAAATAACTTAATTGGTAAAGGTTGAAATTTTATAAATTCGAAGAAACTATAAAACTCGTACAACCTGAGAAAATCAACCTCAAGAAGAATAAACACATGCGGGAAACTCAAGACACATCAAAATCAAATTGTTAAAAATCAGTGACACAGAAAATTACATCTTAAAATCAGGCATAGAGATGGGAAGGTGAAAGCGAGGAAGACACATTACAGACAAAGATAAGAACTATCCAGACTTCTCAAGTTACACAAGCCAGAAGGAAATCACATCACCTCTCTTAAAGTATTGGGGCGGGGG
>NW_025999900.1:34586150-34618743 GCF_001458135.2 Marmota marmota marmota
GGGGTGGGGTAGGGGGTGGGAATGGCTAAATCTTGAATTTTACAACAAGCAAAACATTTCTTGAAATATGAAAGTACTATCCGGGCACTAGTGGCGCATGTCTGTAATCCCTGAGGCTCAAGACGCTGAGGCAAGGAGGATTGCAAGTTCAAAGCCAGACTCAGCAACAGTGATGTGTTAAGCAACTCAATGAAACCCTGTCTCTAAATAAAATATACAGTAGAGCTGGGGATGTGACTCAGTGGTCAAGTGCCTCTGAGTTCAATCCCTGGTACCAAAAAAAAAAAGAGAAAGAAAAAGGAAGAAAGTACTTAGAAGAATACAAAGACAAACCACCGGTGGGGAGAAAATATTTACAGTATATATACCTGATAAAGGACTTGTATGCAAAGTCTATGAGAACCCTTAAAACTCAACAATAAGAAATAAACAATCCAATTAAAAAATGAGCAAAGCATCTGAATATATACTTTTTAAAATATTGTATACAATAAAGATGAGAAATAAGTGTATAAAAAAATGTTCAACATTATATGACATTCGGAAATTGCAAATTAAAACAATAACAAGATGCCACTAATGCCTATTAGAATGGCCATAATCCAAAACACTGACAACATCAACTACTGTCAAGGATGTGGAGCAATAGGAATTCACAGTCCTTGCTGGTGTGAACGCAAAATGATATTCACTTTGGAAGACATTTTGGCAGTTTCTTACAAAACTAAACATTCTTTTACCATATGATCCAGTAATCACACTGCTCTGCTATGGATTGAATGTTTGTGTGTCCCTTCCAAAGATTGTATACTGAGTCCCTAACCGCAAATGTGATGAAAATTAGAGGTGGGAATTTGGACATAATTAGATCAAGCTGAGGTCATAAATGTGGAAACCCCAGGATGAGATCAGTGTCCTTACAAGAAGAGGTAGTCCCTCATCAGGGACTACCTAATCTGTTAACAGTTTAATCTTGACCCAGATTTGGAAAATCCCCAGCCTATCCCATGGTGCAGAGAACACCAAGGGTGTGGCCATATGACAGAACCAGGGACCTAATCAGCCACCCAAGTAGAGAGACCAAAAGATCTCTATTTCTCTCTTCACCATGTGTGAACAGAGCAAGAAGATAACCATCTGCAAGGCAGGAAGTGTCAATTTCCTCCTGGGACCTCCTGACCCTCACCAGGAACCTGACATGTTGGCGACCCCCTGGTGTTGAACTTCCCAGACTCCAGAATTGTGAACAATAAACGTCTGTTGTTTAAGTCACCCAGGCTATGGTATTTTGTGATAGCCACCTAGATTGACATATGCCTGTGTATTTATCCAAATGAGTTTTAAAAAGTATCCACACAAAAACTGCAAACGAATGCTTATAGCAATTTTATTCATAGTTTCCAAGACTTGGAAGCAGCAAAGATAAACTAGCACAGGTGAATGGATAAGTAAACTGTGGTACATACACACAATGGAATATTATTCAGTGATAAAAATACATGAGCTATTTAAGTCACAAAGAAGACATGGAGAAATCTCAAACATATATTCCTAGGTGAAAGAAACCAGTCCAAAAAAGCTACATATTATATGATTCTAAAAATATTGCACTCTAGAAAAAGGCAAAACTATGAGGACAGCAAAATAACCAGTGGTTGCCAAGAGTTAGTGGAGAGGGAGACATGAATAGGAGGATCGCAGAGGATTTTTAGGGCAATGAAATTATTCTTTATGATACCATGAGGGTGGATACCTATCATTATACATTTGTTCAAATTCACAGAATAAAATCAAATGCAAACTCTGGACTTTAGACAATTATGATGTGTCAATGTAAGTTCATCAATTCTAAGAAATGCACTACTCCCAGCAGGGGATTCTGATAATAGAAGAAGATGTACATGTGCAGACTATATAAGGAACTGAAACAACTTCATAGCAAAAGAAAATCTGGCTTTAAAATAAGCGAATGAGCTAAGCATAGTGGTACATACCTTTAATCCCAGCGAAGGCAGGATTGCAAGTTCAAGGCCAGCCTCAGCAACTTAGTGAGGCCCTAAGCAACTTAGCAAGACCATGTCTCAAATAAAAAATAAAAAGGACTGGGGATGTGGCTCAGTGGCCTTTGGATTCAATCCCTGGTACCAAAAATGAAGTAAAAAATAAAATAAAATAAGCAAATAACCTACATAGAGATTTCACAAAGAAGACATACAAATGGCCAAAAGGTATATGAAATATGCTCAACATTGCTAGTCATCAAGAAATTGCAAATAAAAACCCCAATAAAATATCACTCTAGTTAGAATGGCTGCACTAAAAAGACAAAAGGTAATGAGTGCTGTCAAAGATGTGGAAAAAGAGAACACTTACACATTATTGATGGGAATGTATATAAGGACAGCCATTATAGAAAACAGTCTCGCAGTTCTCCACAAAATTAGAATAGAACTTTTATTGATTGGGTTATTTGTTTTTTTTTTTTTTTGGTTTTTTTTTTTTTTTGGTGTTCAGTTTTTTGAGTTCTTTATATACGCTAGAGATTAATGCTCTATCTGATGTGTGAGGAGTAAAAATTTGCTCCCAAGATGTAGGCTCTCTATTCACCTCACGGACTATTTCTTTTGCTGAGAAGAAACTTTTTAGTTTGAGTCCATCCCATTTATTAATTCTTTTTTTTTTTTAATATTTATTTATTTATTTAGTTTTTAGTTTTCGGCAGACACAACATCTTTGTTTGTATGTGGTGCTGAGGATCGAACCCGGGCCGCACGCATGCCAGACGAGCACGCTACCGCTTGAGCCACATCTCCAGCCCCCCATTTATTAATTCTTGATTTTAATTCTTGATCCAAAGGAGTCTTATTAAGGAAGTTGGGGACTAATCCCACATGGTGGAGATTAGGGCCTATTTTTTCTTCTTTTAGATGCAGGGTCTCTGGTTTTATTCCTAAGTCCTTGATGCATTTTGAGTTGAGTTTTGAGAGATAGGGGTTTAATTTCCTTTTTTTGCATATGGATTTCCAGTTTTTCCAGCATCCTTTGTTGAAGAGGCTACCTTTTCTCCAATGTATGTTTTTGGTACCTTTGTCAAATATAAGATAACTGTAATTATGTGGGTAGGTCTCTGTGTCCTCTATTCTATACCATTGGTTTACCAGTCTGTTTTAGACACTTCTCAGAAGATGATATATATGAAAAAATGTTCATCATCGCTAGCAATTAGAGAAATGCGAATCAAGACCACTCTAAGATTTTATCTCACTCCAGTCAGAATGGCAGTTATTATGAAGACAAACAACAATAAGCATTGGCGAGGAAGTGGGGAGAAAGGTACGCTCATACAATGCTGGTGGAACTGCAAACTGGTGCAGCCAATATATGGAAAGCAGTATGGAGATTTCTTGGAAAATTGGGAATGGACCACCATTTGACCCAGCTTTCCCTCTCCTTGGGCTATACCCAAAGACTACTACAGGGACATACTACAGGGACACAGACACATCAATGTTTATAGCAGCACAATTCACAATAGCTAAACTGTGGAATCAACCTACATGCCCTTCAATAGATGAATGGATAAAAAAAATGTAGCATATATACACAATGAAATATTACTCAGCAATAAAAGAGAATAAAATCATTTGCAAGTAAATGGATGGAGTTAGAGAAGATAATGCTAAGTGAAGTTAGCCAACCCCAAATAACCAAATGCCAAATGTTTTCTTTGATATAAGGAGGCTGATTTATAATGGGATAGAGAGAGGGAGTATGGGAGGAATAGAGGAACTCTAGATAGGGCAAAGGGGTTGGAGGGGAAGGGAAGTGGGCATGGGGTTAGAAATGATAGTGGAACATGATGATCATTTTATCCAAAGTACATATATGAAGACAAGAATTGGTGTGAATATACTTTGTATACAACCAGAGATATGAAAAATTGTGCTCTATATGTATAATAAGAATTGTAATGCATTCTGCTGTCTTATATAAATAAAAAAATAAAATAAAATATAAAATTTAAAAAAAGAAAAAATTAGAATAGAACTACCTACCACATGATCCAGTAATTCCACAACTGGTATACACACAAATGAAAGAAATCAGTGTGTTGAAGAGATATATCTGTATTCCCATGCTTATTGAGGAGTTACTCACAACAATTAAGATATGTGAATCAACCCAAGTGTCCATTAGTGGATGAATGGATACATAAAATGTGATATAGATATAGATATAGATATAGATATAGATATAGATATATAGCTACTTGGCCATAAAAGATAAAATCCTGTCATTTGCAACACTATGGATGGAACTAGAGGATATTACACTAAGTGAAATAAGCCAGGCACAGAGGGAAAACTACCATATGATTTCACTCACATGGGAAATCTAAAAAATTCAATCTCAAAGAAGTAGAGAGTAGAATAATGGTTACCAGAGGCTAGGAGACAAGTGAAGGGGAGATGTGGATTGGTCCGTCAATGGGTACAAAATCAGAGTTAAATAAAGAGAATAAATTCTGTACCAGGAGTGGTGGCATACACCTGTAACCTCAGCTACTCAGGAGGCTGAGTCAGGAGGATCACAAGTTTGGGGGCAGTCTGGGTAACTTAGCAAGACCCTATCCCAAAATAAAAATTAAAAAGAGCTTGGGAGTGGGAGTGGGATAGCTCAGTGGTAGACTACTTGTCTAGCATGCACAAAGCCCTGGGTTCAAGAAAAAAAAGAGTAAATTCTAGTGTTCTAACGTACAGTAGGATGATAGTAGTCACTACTAATGTGTTGTACATTCCAAAATAGCTAGAAGAGAGAATTTTGGATGATTAACCACAAAGAGATGTTAGATATGCCAATTACTCTGATTTGATCCTCACACAATGTATACATGTATCAAAACATCACACTGTACTCCACATATTTGTACAATTTTTATGTTTCAGTTAAAAAGGTTTTAAATGTAATTTAAACAAAAAGTAATTACGAATGAGTGGACAGAATTTAGCATATCCAATAAGGTATAAAGCAGCACCTCAGGGCCAAAGGCAGGCCTGAAGGACAGGTAGGCGTGGTTATGGAAATCTACCTGCAGAAAGCTGCAGACAGAATAGCCCATATATGGCAATCAGAAGGGAGGCTGAAAAACAAATTATCTGATCTCACTCTCCTCTGCCTTCCAATCTCCTGTTAGTGCCTCCCATTGACCAAACCCAGATGCAGGCCAGAGGTTTAGGGACCATCAGTGCAGGCCACGGGTCCTCCTAAGGCACTGAGTAGACAAGCATAGACAAGTAGATCTGGAGGGAAAGATGGGACGTATACAGCCCAATTTCCAACTCCATGGGAAAGGAATGAAGGGAGGGAGGGAGGGGTAAAAATTCTTAGGGATGAGGGACAGAGAAAAGGGAAGAGACTGATCAAGGAGTGGCTTCTAGATCAAGGGGACTGCTCATGTATTACTAGCCAAAACAGGAGTGAGCTCAGATTAGATGTTTCAAAATGTTTATTTTCACATGAAAAGTTTCAACACCTGCCTTCTAGTTTCCTGAGCAAGTTTCCCGATCTGACCCTGGATGCTACAGACTCTAAGGCTCCCCACCTCCCTATTCCCTGCCAAACCCCTCATTTTCCACTGAGGACCACAGCCCCACTTTCTTAGCATCACACTCTCTTCACAGCTTAGGAGAGTAGCCAGCCACTGTGATGTTCTCCCCAGTGATATAGCTGGCGTCTGAAGAGCACAGGAAGGATACAATCCCCGCACAGTCCTCTGGCTCCCCAAGCCTGAATAAAACAGAGAAGAGCTGAGGTCACAGCCTTTGCAGTATTGAACTGTGACCTCAGGTTTTGCTGGGCCAGAGGTGGCCTAGCATTCACCCCAATAAGCCAATACCTCACCAGGCTCCACGGATGGTCATAGTGAGCTCACATCCACCCTTCTGCCCCCAACCCAGGACTGTGCTGTGCCCCCCTAGAAAGGAGAACAGCCAGTAGACTGAAAGAAGATCAAGGATCTGTCTCTTCTTGAAATTGAATTTCCCTTGAGGTAGACACTGACCTCTAAAGCCCCAAACCCCACCTACCGCTGCAATCCATAGATTTTGTTCAAATCAGATGGCGTGTACGACAATGTTTTCTCCTAGGGAAAGATTTCAGAGTCAGCAGAAGGATATTAGTAGGGGTGGGGATGGATTTGGGGGTGGGGGGATGGGAAGAGCATCATGGCCCGCTAATGCCTCTCTGGGGGAAGATCCTGTTCTGGCAGTGAGGTAGGGCTCTGGTCTGCTCCCCACAGAGGATTAAGACCCCCATTCTTCTGCAGGAAAGGGGGGGCTGCTGGTTCTGAAGCCAGAGGGCACAGCCTCTCAGTGATGAGCCTGGACTGAGGCTCTAGTAGGTATGTGGTCTCTGGGGGCCCAATTCCGACAGGAGCCCAGCCATGGAAAGGACCACTGAGACTGTGGTTGTGGGGACTGGGAGCAGAAGCCATTGTCATAGTCACCATTTGAATAAAGTCGGTCTTGATTATTCCTGGTACTATGCTGTTCACTCGGATGCCTTTTGGAGCCAGCTCCACAGCCAGAGACTTACAGAGGCCCAACAAGGCCGTCTTGCTGGTATTATAGACTCCCAGCTTCTATAAAGCAAAAGGAAGAAAACTAATAGTTCTGCATGGGAAGAAGGGTCTTATTCAAACAAAACTGTGACCCTGGGTCACAGACTAAGAAGATATGCCTGACTCTAGGCCCCAACAAAAATTCCTCCCCCACCCCTCAAGTCTTCACAGAGATTTTCAAGGAGTGAAATTCTGAGATGAAGGGGCTCTTCATACTTAAGGAAATGTCAGCAAATTGCTGCCATGTGTGGCCAAACTTGACACAGAGAGAGCAGCACTGCACTTTAGAACATCCACTTAGGAAACTGGAATTAGGAGATCCAGGGTCCAGTCCTTGCAGTAATGCAAACTAACTATGCTTACCCTGACTAAATGGTCTAACACCCTGGGTTTCAGAGATAACGTGACAGAATGAGAGTATAATACCCGGCCTGTAGCATTCAGGGCGTTAGGCTACTGGTACACATCTCAAGCCCACTTTACCTGGTATCAACAGCCAGTTCCCCCTCACCCCACTGCAGGGTCTCACAAGAAACCAATTCAGATGCCCCCCAAGCTCCACCTGAGGATCTCATACTCACTGATATTGGCATATAAGCTGCCACAGATGAGACCAGAACCACAGAGCCTCCCCTATGAGGAGAAAAGGAAATAGGATAAGATGACAGATGAGGTCAACTAAGAGATTATATGAGCCAGGGAACTATACTCCCACACTAAAAGAAAACCAGCTCGGCATTCATGGTGAAAAGCATAAGTGTTAGGGAACAATTTGGAACACTGGGGAGAAGCTGGACCTTTAAGTTAAATGTCAGTACCACCCAATAAGCACAGCCAGAGTGGTGTCCCTTGGGGCCCTGCCTAGTGAGAGGCAGCACTCCCAGAAAGCAGAATCCCAGTAATGTTCATGTGTCATAGAGACTCCTGTGGGGTCAGGGTGTCACTCATGAGTCCCAGCCTGGCTTGCCTCTTGGTGGCCACAGGACACAGAAGAGCCAAGCTCTGCAGGGGAAGGTGAGAAAGAGCAAACCCACAGTGTCTCTGACCAGAAGGGAAACAGGTGAGATGGCCCAGAGAGGAGGGTAAGAGTTAGGGAATCGGAACAGGGGACCCCAGGCTGCTTCTCTCTGGAAACTTTGTTCCTGCAACTACCACTCAAGGGGCAAAATCCCTGCCATTTTCTGTGATGTAATAATCTAAGGGTTCGCGAAATATCCTTTAAGGAACAGAAAGGCAAGTTCTGACTCCTCCCAGCCAATGCTTCTCTTCAACACAACTGTCACATCCTTGGGGAAGGAAGGTAGGTCTGGAAACAGAATGTTTCCCAAAAGACACACCTGCCATCTCTCCCATAATCCTCTACTTCATGGGCCCCTGTCCCAAGTGCTTTCTTGGGGTAGGAAAGACCAGTGTATGCCCCACCCATTCCTCTCATGCCCTCACCCCCTGTTCTCCATGTGGGGCAGCAGCTGGCCCAGCAGCAGGGCCGGGGCCTTCACATTCACGCCCAGGATCTGAAATCAGAAAGAATATAGGGAAAGGCAGTGGGGAGAGAGCAATTCCATCTGCTCAGGGCCCATTCTCCCTGGTCACTTGGAGATCAATGGTCAGAGCAGGAATGAAGCTCCATAACTGTGGCAAGTAGCCAGGGCACTGTGTTTCTTGGGACAGCCAATTTGAGAGTCCAGATTGTGATAGCTTCAGACACCTGAGCTGGAGAGGGTCTCTGCCATGAACAGATCCAGAAATCTGGCATCTCAGGACTTTACAGCTGGGACCAACACAAAGAGAGTCCATATAGGGGAAGTTTCTGAAGACTGGTATAGGATGGACATGGTCAGTGCCCATTGAGCCTACTGATGGCTCCAGTGAGCCCTAATCCCATCCACTAGAGCCTGTATTGATGGTGGTATATGGGAGCTGTGTGCGCACATGCATATGTGCAAACATGTGGATAGTGTGCCATGCAGGATGGGTAAAACCCTACGCCCAGTCCTTACCTTGTCCCAGACTTGCTCACTGGCTCCCAGAGTGCTCCCCACCAAGGGATTGACCCCCGCCACACACACCAGGAAATCAATGCCCTTATGGTGCTCTAGGGCCTGTGGAAGAAATGACATAAGCTGTGAATGAAGGAATGGATAAATGGTAAAAATGACCCAGAGGAAATATCTAACCCCTGTCTGGCCATCCTGGAGCTGTCCAGGAGCAGAATCAGATCCTGGCAATCAGAAGTGGACTGAACTGATTATGCCTCTCCTCTTTAGAAACATCAGTTTTCTGCCCCCATAGGACACCTGGTTGGTCCCTGGGCCCCACTGACCCAGATCTTCACTTATGAAGTATCCCCACTTTCATCTCTTCCATTTATAATTATTTCCTTCTCTTTGCTTCCTCTGCTCTGAAAGATTCTTCCTTCGATCTAACATATCAAAAGCATATGCCCATTCTACATCCCATCAGGTTCACAACTTGTCTCTTCTAAGGGTAGTCCCATAGGAAAATCTCCTACCCCAGAGTAGTCTAGCAAACTCCTAACTCAGCACACATAGGTACTAGAGCTGTGCTGCTTAGACTTCAACATGAACTTGGATTAACTTGAAGATTTTGTAAAAATGCAGATTCCAATTCAGCAGCTCTGGCAAGATCTGAGGTTCTGAGTCTCAAGCAAGAGCTGTGTCATGCCCAGCTCTTGGTCATCAGATTGGCATGGCTCTAGTCTAACCATGAAGGTTCCCTCCTGTCAGCAAACTTCTGGTGTCCATTTGCTTATTCTCTGACCAGGTCCCTGTCCTGGGCTGCATATGTTATTGGCCTAGAATCCAGTGCTAGAGACCCCGACTCTTCTTGCCAGAGCTGGATCTGCATATTCCCATCTGATCCATTCCTCAGCCTCTCACCTTAGCCACCAGTCTATCTCGGTCTTCAGCCTTCCCCACATGGCACACAGTGCCTGTCACGCTCAGTCCCTCCTTCTGAAGAGTGGCCACTGCCTGGTCCACGTTCCACTGCTTCCGGCTACAGATGACCACATGGGCCCCATTCTGGGCCAGATGCCTGGCGATGGCAAAGCCAATCCTGCAGATAGAGAATAAGATGACCTCACCTCTCCCCAAACTGCTTTCTCAAACCTGATACTTAGATGCAGATTGAGTTCCTGATGTTGTCTAAGAGCCGCCTCCAAATCCTCTGAGCAGGGAAAAGGAATTATTTAATGCCTACTACATATCAGGTCTTCACAAAAGCTCCCTCATTTAATTCTCACAACTTTATGTACAATAATAATATTTTATAGATAAGGATATTTCCATATCAAATTTGCTGAAAGGAGCTTTAAAAAGTAATGTTCCATCAGAACAGTTGTAAACTTGCTGGGCACCAGGCCTAAATTGTAGAGAGTCTTTTTAACTGCCCAGCATTTTTTCCCTTTGTTCTAATCAGAGAGTTCTGGCATAAATCGTGATTTCTCTAAGCCTAACAGCTTTGCTCTGCTCTGCAACTTAAAAACTTTTCTGCTGAAGAGCATGCTCTCTGCCTGTTTCCTTACATTAAGGAGGGCTGAGCACTCTTGACTTGGTCTGGTTAAGATAAAGGAAGGGCACAAGGCATGTTCCCACTATCCTGTAGAAACCATCCAGGTAGCTTGGAATTTTGAAAGTATTCATCTATTATGGAGGCTAAGTATTGGGAACACACACAAAGGTTTAAAACACCACAGGGATCTGGGAAGTCTATAATTACTAAACAATTCTAAAATACAGTGGTTTAAATTGGTGCTATTATAGACCACAAAAGGTCAAAAGGAAGATGATGCCCCTAAAGCACAAAATCCAGAAACCTCCCCTCCTTCTACCTGTGGTAAGGACTTATTATAGACTGCCGCTCATTCTGGCAGCCAGAGCACATGAAAGCATGGCTTCTGTCCCTTCAGAGGATGGCTTTGAAGGGACACAGGAAGAAATGAAGATTTGTCCATGAAAACTCTTGGCACTGCTCTTGAGACATTGCCCTGCCTATTCCCCAGTGCCAGTGGGCATTCTGCTGTCACTGAAACCCCTGAGTCTGAAACACAATAGGAATTGGGCTTCTCTCTATTAGATGAGGATGCCAAAAGACCGTGGCCACGGGGCTATGAAGGATGTGGGCAAGAGGGCTATCCTGGTGGCAATAAGTTAAATATCTGGGGATTACCCAGCCAGTAAATGGTAAAGACTATCTTCACAGCTGCTCTGATTGACTCAGTATAACTGGTTTTCTGACCACCTCATTCTTGGAGCTCAGAAACCAGATATTTTAGGGAGAGATGTGGAGTTAAATACCAAAGCTGTGTGATGACGTAGGGACCCTGAGCAGGCAGGGATACCTGAGATGAGCATGACTTTAGTGACATCTGGTCATGAGGCAGTCAGGGACTTCCATTCACCCACCCTTTAGTAGATCCGGTGATCACCGCCACTTTATCAGCCAGGGAGCGGCTCTTATCTGCTCTTTCACTGAACATTCTTGTTGATAGAGGGATGGAGGAGCAATGAAGACCCCTCAAGGTCCATGATAACGCCCTGAACATGGGTGGAAGTTGTTATCTGGCAATCTTCCTGAACACAAAACTTCTCAGGGGAAGAACCTGGGAAGACATTACATTACAGAACACATTAGGACCTGTGTCGTCCTGCATCCTCCAGGGAGACTCCACTGAAGTCTCTGATAGGTGTCCCACCATCCTCCAAACTTACCAGGAAGCTATAGAGCCATCCATGTCCTTTCTGTGGCCAACTCCCCAGGCAGGCTCCCCTGACCTATAGTGAACTACCCCACTGAGACAGACAGGGCCAAGCATGGCAGTGGCTCATGGTAGAAGCCTAAGGGGTACTTGCCTAACCCATCTCCACACCTCCAAATAAAGACTATCACCATATTCTTTTGTTTTTGTTTTGTTCTTTTTGTGATTCTGAACCTCATGCATAGTGGGCAAGTGCTCTATCCCTAAGCCATATCCCCAGTCCTTTTTAGTTTTCATTTTGAGACAGGGTCTCACTAAGCTGCCCAGCCTGGCCTTGAACTTGAGATCCTCCTGCTTTAGCTTCCTGAATAGCTGAGATTTTAGTTGTGCACCATCATTCCTGGCTTTATATTCTTCTCAGAGTTACCTCTGTACTTCCTCTACACAGCCAACATTGGAACATTGAACTTGTATATTTAAAAAAAAATTTTTTTTTGGTGGTTCTGGAGATGGAACCCAGGGTCTAGCACATGCTAAGAATGTGCTCTACCACTAGGCTATATCCCCAGCCCTTGAGCATTGAACTTGTTTTTTTCTCAACATCTTCGGTTTCTGACATTTCCCTAGCCTGCTGCAACCTTCTTTCTCTTCAGGTCCTCACCTAAAGAAACAGTAGTAGCCTCCCTGTCAGAGATCTAAACTGATAAGCATGTCTGACAGGCAAGTTGCTTCCCCTCACCACACATGACTCTCAATCAACTCTAAATAAAGTCCAGTTACTCCCTACGTTCAAAAAACTTTCATAGATCATCTATCCCTGCTTCCTTCTGACCTCCAGTCCATACTGTCCATGCTTACCTGCCCAAAGATCTCATGGCCTTGTGTCATTGTAACCACATCAGTCTCACCTCATACCTGAAACAGCTGTCTCTCAGCTCACAACATTCACCTCAAACCCCTCACCACCTAATGGGAGACCAAGGAGCAATAATTATCTAAGGCTTCCTTACTTACTGTAAGGCAAGTAGTTGTTTTGGAGGTGGCCCTGAGAAGCTATGCTAGGAGAATGAAGAGAGTGGGATGAAAAAGAATTTAAATGACCAAGGACACATAATCAAATACGTTATCTCTATGAGCAACTGGAGCTCAATCCTACTAAGAAATTCTGAGCAAGTGTTTCAAATTTCAGAGTTAATCCAAGGGAACTGGAGACTTAGGGTGGCCAATTATCCCAGTTTCCCAGGATTACAGGTTTAGCACTGAAAGATCTGCATTCCAGGGAACCCCAAGCAAACCAGAACCACTAGCCACCTCCATGGGTTATATTTCCAACTCCCATCAGTTACTGGTGAGGGCTGCTTCTGAGCAGAAATAGTTTGCAGGCACAATCTTGGCTCTTGAGACACAAAAGCCTGTTCCAAAGAACTGATATATCATTTATAAGGACTGAGAGTGGCAGCCCAGGGCTGGAGGAGGGATACAGGGCCTTTGGGGGAAGTGGGATGGTGCTTGGGACTATAACAGCCTGAGAAGCTATCCAGGCATAGAATCTAGTGAGATTGGGCCTGTAATGGAAATAGAGAGGTGACCAGCATAGAAGGGACCTAGATAAGGTGGAATAAAGAGTGAGGCCAGGGATGAAAGAGGGCTCCTGGAGGTTTTAACAAATTAGTAATTTTATGTAAATAAATGACAGTCATGCTCAGGAAGACAAACTTCTTTCTGGGCCCTAATGTCTAGAAGAGGTAATCATTTCTTTAGTGCCCATTTTTCACCTTGATTTAATTCTTATTCCATTTTTTGAGTGGTTTAGGCACCATTAAGTAGGGAATTAATACAGAAAGCTAACCTGACCTTTCCTAGAGGGAAAAAAAAATCATAAGTCTCTAAAAATAGACAAGTTCACATCAAAGCTTTAAACAATCATGCACTTTCTATCTAAATCTCTGGCTTTCAAAGCAAGTTCAATCTTGTTCATCTCAAGGAGTGTTGGAGTCTAAATCATGTCCCCTCACTAGTCATATGTCCAGGCCCTAATCACCAATGCCTCAGAATGTGACCATGTCTGGAGATGAAGCCTTTAAAGAAATTATTAATAAACTAATATAGCTGGGGTGGGACTTTGCAGAAGAACAAATGCCACGGGACATGATCAAGGCAATTCCCAGAGAAGAAAATGCAGCCTTAAATACATTTCTTTTTCCAGAAAGGAAATAATTTAAAACAATAAAATAATATTTCAATTTAAGAAGTTAATAAAAGATAAATGCTGACAAACTCAAGTGAAAAGAATGAAAATATAAATTAAAGCAGAAGTCATGAATTTGGAAATAAAAACAAGAGAATAGAAAAATATATCAGATTCTAAAAATGGTTTTCTTTTGGTCACAAAACTATAGTTTAATTCTTGAATTTTTTTCCCTTGTATTAATTTCCCATGAAAAAAGCATACATTATTTTTACATTTAAAAGTTGATTTTTCCAGTTACTACTTGGAGAAATAGCAGATCCTCGGGCTAGGAAAGGAAAAATGCATCTTTAGTGCCAGAAAACAAGCAATTGCTAAATAAATAAATAAACATTTAAAAACCAAAGGACTGGAGGCATAGCAAAAGAACACAGGAGCCAAACTTTCGGAGATCCCAGTAGCCAAAACTCGACGAATCTGAGCAAGAAAATAAGGTATTGAATTTTAACTCAATTTGTTGATTTATTTTAACCCAAAGTATAAAATAAATATATGTGTGTTCACACTACTATCAAAAAAACAAAAAAGATTAAATAAATAACTAAGTGATGGCTTAAATAACTAAGTAACTAAATAAATAAATTTTTCTTTACAGAAAAATTCCAAATATTATATGCAGATATTATAAGAAGGGGATCTTAATCACATTGAAGGTGAGCTGGACTTGCAGTCTCATTTCCAAAGAATATAGGAGAGGGGAAAAGAGGGATTTTACAGTAGAGAAACATGACAGACACTTCCCAGCCATTAACCATATGATCAGCGCCATATAAGTCATACCCGGTGGTATTTTCCCCAAAGCCAATCATGAAGAAAACATCAGATAAACCCAAACTGAAGGATATTCCACAACGGCCCAGCATCTCAGAGAGTGGGGATAGCTCAGCTCACAAGTATCTATGGTGGTATCTGAGACTTGCTACTGCAGAGGAGAATGTGGATTTGACCTTTTGTCTCTGGATACAAAAGAAATAAGGACTCAAGTTCAGGCCTTAAGACCTTCCCTTTCCAGTCTGACACTCCTGGTGGTGACCAGTGGAGTTCACTGACCACAGAGTCTCCTGAGAGCCTTGAAGAACAGAACTGTGCTGAGAAAAGAAGTGTGTATCCTAGTGGCCTCTGGCAGCTCCAGCCTTAGCCTACTGTCCCCAGGGGGACCCAGAGAAGGAACAAGCATACCTACCTGGGACCAATGGACTCAGCTTTTCTGAAATCATGCAGCTATGTGGCTAGCTCCAGGAGTCCACTATATAAGAGTTCTACCCTAGTCTTCCTTGTCAGTTCAGACACACCCTTAAGCTCACCTTATTCCTTTCCCACCACACTCCAAGCCCTCTTGATGAGTCATGACATCATTTCAGTAAAATACTATGTACTTAAAACCACCTCTAATAACCCCAAATAACTCCTCCTAAGGTAATATCCTGCTTTCAAAGCTGCCCCAGTTTCCTGGTAAAGGAAAATCCTGGAGGCATTCCCAGGTGCCAAGGAAGCCATCAGTACCAATTTGTTAAATAAATAAATATCACACCAAATAGGAAAAGATATGTATCCAAATGACTCTGGCCAAGAGAGAGCCTAAGATAATGTTGTCACCAATTAAAGTCTTAGAGAGCTATGGCCATGGGGAAATATTTCCTCAGGTTTTTGGCAAATTCAACCAAATTCAAATTTTTGCCAAATTCAATCAAATCACCAGTACCATTTTTTACTTCTCTTGAGAAATGTTTGTTATGATGCATTAGATGTTTCTACCAATGGCATCTTCCTCTTTCCGACATCCATTTGGAAATTCTGCTCTTTCTCTGCAAGTGCTCTAACATCAAGGGCACTGTTATGCAACTCTTTGGCTCTCAGAAATGCTTGCAAATTGACAGTGGGGTTTAGCCCTTCTCTGGAAGTTTCATCCTTGCATACTCAGTTCATCTATTATGAAATATTTGAATTCATGGGGGAAAAAACAGCATAATACAGCTATCACCCACATTTAACAACTATTAACATTCCCTCCTATTTGCATCAACTTTTACTTTAAAAAGAAAATATTACAAATTGAATAGAAACCCCCTTTTGCACTCTTCCAGATCAGATTACCCTCTCTCTGCCCTCTCCAGAGATGGTCACTGTCCAGAAGTTGTGTGGACAGTTTTTGTCCATGCTTTTACATTTTTACTACACATGCGCTCATAAATAATTCATATAATTTTGCTTGCTTTTAAACTTTACCAAAAATGATATTGTCACATAAATTTTATCATTATGCAACTTAGTCATTTTTGGAGACCTTTATTGTTGTTGTCTTTGTTTTATTGTACCGGGAATTGAAACCAGGGGTGCTCTAACACTGAGCTATAACCCTACCCTTTCTTATTCTGAGACAGAGTCTCACTAAATTGCTGAGACTGATCTTGAACTTGCAATCCCCCTGTCTCAGCTTCCAAGGTCGCAGGCATTACAGGGCTGTGTCACCACATCCAGCAACCTTATATTCTTAGAATTGAATCAGTACACATGTATCTCTAGCCTATTCACTTTCACTGCCATAAAACAGAATATTACTTGAATATACACAATTTGCTTATCCATTTTCCTGTTGAGGGACATTAAGTCGTTTAAGTTTTTATCTATTATACATAATGCTGCCATAAACATCCTGTGCACATCTCCTTGCATCACACATGTGTTTGCTTTTCCCTAGAGTTTATCTCTGGAAGGAGGAGGTTCTGTTGAAAGATACATGTATCTTGATCTTTCCTGTATAGGAACAAATCTGTTTTCCAAAGCCATGTGGTACCAGTTTATATTTGAATGAGAGCTCCTATTCCTGCCCATTGTTCCTGGAGCTCATACTCTCAGACATTTCACTTTTGTCAGTTGGACAAACATGAAAGAGCATCTTGTTTTATTTTGCATTTTCCTGGCCACCAGCAAGGTTAATCCTCTCTCCATGTCTGATGACCATTCAGGGTTCCTCATCTGCAGCTTGCCTGTTTGTTCTCTGTTTTCTATTCGATTGCCTGTCTGCTTCTTATTGATTTTAAGAGTATTTGTGTATTCTTGACACTATTCCTGTATTGGTAGACTTTATTCATTTCACCCTCGCTTTTTGCAGTCATCTCAGATCTTCAGCTTCCCACTCCTCCTTTCTTGAAGATTTTAGCACCTGGTCCATTGTCTCTCTCCAGTGCTAGCTCCATCCTAATTACTATGACTTCAATATCCACATGTATGATCTTCTTAGTCCCTTGACTTCTGCGTTCCTAATGATCCTATCTTCTCCCTTCCCTATGCCACCTGCTTCCACAGTTACACCTGAGACACTGCTCTTACCAATAACATCACTCCTTCCGTTTTTTTTTTTTTTTTTTTTTTTTTTTTTTGTACCAAGGATTGAACTCAAGAACACTGGACCACTGAGCCACATCCCCAGACCTATTTTGTATTTTATTTAGAGACAGGCTCTCACTGAGTTGCTTAGTGCCTTGCTTTTGCTGAGGCTGGCTTTGAACTCATGGTCCTCCTGCCTCAGCCTCCTGAGCCGCTGAGATTACAGACTGCCACTGCACCCAACTCCTTCCATTATCTTGATGACAAGCATCTCACTCTTTTACTATAATCTAATTTTCAACACATGTCCTCCAATATTCTGATTCTAATAATTCTTCAAGCCTAGTGGAACCTGCTATCCACTGACCTGCCTATTTGTTAATTTTTCTCACTCCTTCATGCCCTCAGCTCTCACACTGTCCAGCTTAAAACCCATATTCTATCATTATGGTCTCCTCTCACATGGGTACTTATTCTCTCTCTCTCCCTTCCTCCCTTGATCTCTACTGGAGAAACTCCAACACTGAATAAATACAACTCTCCACTTACTCTCCAATAGCACATGAGCAAATGATGTTCTCTATAGAAAAACACAAGCGTGGGAAGGGTCTTTCTCTAAACTCCTGACCCTGACCTTAGGAGATATTCTTGGGATCTGTCCTTCAATTCTACTTCACCCCCTTATTGACTCACTCCTTTATTTTTTATGGATAATTATCTCATAACTTCTCCTCTTCCTCAAACTTTCAACATCTCTCACTCCTTCACTTTTAGCGGATGACTTTGCTTCTTACTGCACCGAGGACATAGAATCAATCTAAAAGAGTATTACCAATCCCCTATACGTGTTCCAAATTCTCTTTGCCTTCTGTTATATGGATAAACTGCCAGTGCTCCCAAGTAAAGCCAATGCTTTCGCTTTTCCCTGGATCCCATTCCTCCTCATCTCCTCAAGGATATTGTTCTTTACTGGATCATTTCTAGCAGCATGCAAACACTCTGTGTATTTCCTATCTGTAAAAAATGCATCTCTCTCTGCTTACTACCATCCCATTTTTCATGTTCTCTTCACAGGAAAACTCCTCAAAAAAGATCATATACACATCCTCTCCACCTCCTCTTCCCCTGTTCTTTCTTGAAACTACTCCAAACAGGTTTTCCTCACCACCACTCCCCTGAAACTACCATCAAAGTCACAGATAATCTCCATTTTGCTAAATCCAATGATAAACACTCAGTTCTCATTTTAGCCTTTGAGCAGCCTTTGACACATCCACATTTGGGGATTATGTTAATCCACTCCTTCTCGAAACGTTCTTGGTTCTCTTCCAATCTCAGAAAATGCTTCTTCTTACTCCTTTTGACTAGTTCCTTCTCTTCCTACCATCTCTAAAATTGGAGTTCCAAGGCTCAGACCTCAGACTTTTCTTTCCTCTGTGAAGGCAAACTCACTGGGGGACGCCACCCAGCCCCATGACTTACATGCCACCTATAGACTAACCACTCACAAATGACATCTCAGGCTTCACCCTCTTGCCTGACTCCAGACTCAGGCACTATCCAGCAGGTCACTTGACAGCCAATAAGCATCTCTCACTTAACATGTCTAACACCATGTTACTAAGAGTGGAAAGTAGCCTCTTAGTACACAGTCTGTCCCTCCCAGAGCTAAACATCTTATTAAAGGGCACTATTGTTAACCCAGGTGCTCAGGCCTTAACAGTCTTCACACTGGACTTCTTTTTTCTCCAGTGCCACCAAATTATATCTTTCCCAACTTCAAAGTATGTCAGAACACATCCAACCTCCTTCAACCTCCACCACTACCCCCCAAGGTCAAGTCATCATGCCTTGCCCAGGCTATTGAGATAGTCTCCAATGGGACTCCCCTTTCCTCCTTGTATCTTTCCAATCTATCTTCTGGCACAGTAGCGAGAGCATTCTTATAAACAGTCACATCCTGTTACTCTTTAGCACAAATTCTCCAATGGTTTGCAGGCCCTTCAGATGTCCTTGCCACAGCCTTCTAGGCCTTATATACTCTGTCTCTCTACTTTCCCTTTTACTTCACTGTTATACCCTCAACACCATGCTGGTGCTCAGTATAATAAATATACCAAGCTCAATAAATATTTTTGAATGAATGAACAAATCGTCTTCCTAAAAGTTTTACAGTTTTGTTTTATTGTGGTTATTTTATGTTTTGTTTTGTTTTTTAAATTAGATGGCAGTGTCTATGAACCAGAAAGTGACCCTCACCTGACCCTGAAATGGCTGGCAGCTTGTTCTTGGACTTCCCAGCCTCCAGAACATTAATTAGTTTCTATTGTTTATGAGCTACCCACTCCATGGTATTTTGTTATAACAGCCCAAATGTACTAAGATAGAGTTTGTCCTATAGCTAAAATGAGAAAAGTAATATATTAAAAATGGTATTAATTGCACTATCTATACAAGCAAAAGATTGATCACAGCACAGTAAACATTTGTAAAATACAATTTGTAATTTCATCAGATAAAATGAGGGATCTTGGCATGCACAGATTTATAATGATAAGTGAAAAAGTAACACAACAGTCATGCAATATGCGACTCTTTCATAAAAAGGGAGTTTGTGTATTACCATTTATAAGTAATACACAAGTTCTTTCTGGAAGGATATATTTAAAAACTGACAATTGGGGCTGAGGTTGTAGCTCAGTGGTAGAGCGCTTGCATGTGTAAGGCACTGGGTTCGATTCTCAGCACCACACATAAATTAATGAATAAAATAAAGATCCATCAACATCTAAAAAAAATTTTTTTAAACTGGAAATATTAATTTCCACTGGTGAGGACTGGTGGAAAGGAGTGGGAAGTAAGAATGACAACCAATTTACCGACCAACCTAACTAACAACAACTATCAACCACCCTTCCATCTCCACAGGAAGACGAAAACAATAGAAATATTCAGCAAAACTAAAAGCTAATTCTTGAAAAATGGCAAAAAAAAACAAAAAAAAAAACACCACACTGGGAGACTCTGACCAAGGAAAAGAGGCTGCACAAATAGCATTTGTTTCAGTGTGTTTATTCTCAGTCCCCCTGTTGCATGTCAGGGCTGTGGATGAATTCCATGTCACAGACCTGGTTACGGAGTGAGCTTTACTGGGAAGGGGACACTTGCAGGCCTGAATGATCAAGAGGAAGCACATCCCCTGATCCTCCCATCCTCCCTGCAGAGGCTGAGATGTGTGTCTGAATTCTAGTGGAGGGCTCTTGTCCTGCATCACCCTACCTTCCTTCCTGGAAGAGAACATGGGAGAATAACATTTGCAGAGGGAGAATAAACAGACTGCTTAACTTCAAGAAAACTTGAGAAAATAGAAAACCTTAAAAAACACAAATCAATAGTTAGCAAAAATCCCTTCATTCTCTCCCTTCTCAGTAAAAGCCCAAGGATGAGACTGATTTATAGGTGCTTTTTATCCACCAGAAATAAATCATCAAACTGTTTTGAAAAGAGAGAATTACTCAACTCATTTGCATCCTACAAATTTCAACATATTGTGCTTTCATTTTAATTCAATCTCAGTTCTGGGGATTGAACCCAGGGCCTCACTCAGGCCAGGCAAGCAATCTACCACTGTGTCATATTCCCAACCCCTTGTGATCTCTTTTTTGATATATGGGCACTTAACAGTATGTTATTCAATTTCCAGACACTTAGGGATTTTCCAAGTATCTTTGTTATTTACTTCTAGTTTAATCCTGTTGGGACCAGAGAACATACTTGTATGATTTCAATCATTTTAAATTTATTGGGATTTATTTTATGGTCCAGTATATGATCTACCTTGATTAATGGTCCATTTATATTTGGAAAAAAAAATTGTATTCTGCTTTTGTTGAGGATTATTATATGAATGTCAGGTCAAGCTGGTTGATGGTGTTGCTCAGGTCTTCCATGTACTTACTAATTTTCTGTTTACTTGCTTTGTCAACTGCTGAGATGGGGATGTAGAAGTCTTCAGCTATAAAAGCAGATTTTACTATTTCTCCTTCCAATTTAATGTTTTGTTTTGTTTTTTAGTTTATTTTTGAAGTTCTACGGATCTGTGCACATTTAGGATGGTTACATCTATTTGATAATTTGATCCCTTTTCAGTGTGTAACGTTTCTCTTTCTCCCTGGTAATGTTCTTTGTTCTGGAGTTTACATTGACACTGAAGTAGTTCTTCCAGCTTTTTTTCAATAGAGCTTCCATGACATATCCTTTCCATCTTTTAACTTTTAACCTTTTATCTCTTTGTATTTGAAGTGAGTTTCCAGTGGACAACGTATTAGTTGGGTCATGTTTTGTATCTAGTCTGACAATCTCTGCCTCTTAATTTGGGAATCTCTCTTCCCTTGTCTTTTCCATTACCCCTTGGAGAGACCCATAGAAAAAAAAGCTTATGAGTGAGCGCAGAAACCCATGTCTCTTCCCCAGCAGTCCTCAATCAAAGGTGATTTTGTCCTCCAAGGGATTCTTGAGATATTCTGATTGTTACAACCAGGATTGGGAGTGCTACTGGCCTCTAAAAAGCAGAGGCCAGGAATGCCATGAAATATCTTACAAGGTATGGACTGGCCTTCCACAGCAAATAATTATCCAACACAAAATGTCAATAGTGCCAAAGCCGGGAAATGTCTCTAAACTCCCATCATAGCCCATCCTGGCTTTTAAGGATTCATTAAAAATTTAGTTGTTTCCTTTTCTCCCACTTTCATGGCAATCATCTCTTCTCTTCCTCCCATGCTTTGACAAAAGTAAAACAGTTCAAGTGTTCCATCTTTCCTCCAAGGGTCTTGTCATGACTCGTAATTCATTGCAGACAGTTGTCTCATCTACCTGACGGATTCAAGAAAAGCTATGGTTTTGAAGATTGTCTGTTTTAGTGCTTGGCTGGGAATCATATATATATTTTTGTGTGTGTGGCTTTGCATATCCTTCATAGAAACTGACTTTGCCCATCTCATTACCAGTTTCAGGCCAGCGTGGGTAACTTAGTGAGACCCTGTCTCAAAATTAAAAATAGGGCTGGAGTGTAGCTCAGTGGTACAGTACTTGCCTAGTATGTTCTAGGCCATGAGTTCAATCCCCCACACTGAGGAAAAAAAAAGGGGTCTAGCCATGGTAAGAATATATGGAATATTTGTTCATTAACATGACTGTGTCCTTATACCCAGAAACATAAAATTTGCAGATGTCTGCCCTCAGAAATTTATACCAGTAAAGATAAATCTTTAATGGATGAGAGTAGTTCTCTAAAGAATTCACTTTGGGGAACAGATCAAAGTGGGAAGATACAAGAGAATGACAAACTTCAATCAAGATGTGTCTAGACTAAAATCACATGTGGGCACAATTTTTTAGAGTGATTTGGATTTTAAAATGTTTGTATTCTTTGATACAGTGATTCTACTTTTTGGAATCTTCACTAAGGGCATAAAAACCTAAATACCTAAAGAAATTTGTGCATTAATATATTCAACATAAAGTGATTTATTATAGTAAAATGAAAATATCCCAACACTAGTGAAATGGACAGGAAAATAGAAGCCCTATATGATGGAAGTTATCACACACACACACACACACACACACGCACGCACGCGCATACAACATTTATTATTATTGAACAACGCTATTAAAGGGCAACATATAATTGCATGAGGAATTCCAAAGTTACCCTCCTACTATAAATACATACAGATAATGCATAATAATATTTTAAATGTATAATTGAGGATGGCAATAAAGGAAATTAATTCCAGGAAATTATATTAGAAAATAATAAGACCTAATAAATAATAGGAAATTCTCAAGTCCCAGAAAGAGGATTGAAGAATAGTGAGGGAGAGACAAAACTAGGGAAGTAAGTAGATGGTGATGGACCTCAGGGTCTAGGAACTGGGATATTAACATCCACATGGGGTTGGAGATGAGGCCTCCATGAAAGGCAGGGTCCTTGTCTTGGCCCGATTCTCTACAAAACAGAGAATGTGGTAAAAACAAAAGAGCTGAAGGCCTCCATGTTGTATTAATCAGATTTCTCCAAAGAAATGAGCCAATAAGATGTGCATTTACATAGAAAGAGATTTATTTTAAGAAGCTGGTTCATGCAATCATGGAAGCTGGCAAGTCCAAGCTGAATAGGCTGGCAGGCTGGACACAAGCCTAGTGTCAATGTTGCTGTTCAGATCCAAGGCTGTCACTACAGAATTCCTCTCATCAGGGGGAGGTCAGCCTTCGGTTCCATTGAGGCCTTCAGTTGATTGGATTCAATGTGGATCCACCCACATTAGCAGGGCAATCTGCTTTACTCAAAGTCAACTGATTTAAATGTTAATCTCACCTATAAACTCCCTCACAAAAATATCTACAACAAGTTTTGAACACATATTTGGGCACCATGGCCCAGCCAAATTGACACATGAAATTAACCATTACCCTTGGGAATTGCAAAGAGAGGGCAGCAAGGATGGGTAAAGAAGAAACAAAGCCAAGAAAGACAAAAGGAAATATGAAATGACACGCTGCCATTCTGGCTGATGCTGATGGCAAGCCTCCAGGACCACAGAGAGTCTCAGCAAGCATCTGACACATGGTTCTCAAGCAGGCAGCAAAGAAAAAGGATGCTCAGGTGTAGGCCGTGGAGGGAGGAAAGGGGAATTTGTTTGTCAGAATCTCTCCTGGGTCCCACAAGTCAAGTTTCGGCCTCCAGGAATTGTCTTCTCACCTCCAGGTGTTGTTAGGCAGCAGCGCCTCTGCAGGGAGAGTCATCAAAGTTTTCTTTCAAGTCTAGAAGTGGTGAGAGGAGCCAGAAACTCTGTGTTCATGAATGTCAGCTCAGCTGCATGGCCTGTTCTCAGAGAAAGTGATGGTCAGTCTCTACTAGAGCCAGTAGAGTCCAGGAGGCTATCAATGCTGAGGAAATCAGAGGAGGAACATAGATTTGAACCATACATAAGCCACTTCTTGTGCCACTCAAATCCATTCATTCTCTCCTACTATATTGACACCCGTACTATATTATAAGTGGGGATTCTGCAGTTGGGGGCTGTTTGTGAGCATTAACACACCCTATTTCCTTCCCTAAGAGGGAGGTATAGTGCAATTTCATAAAGTCCCTTAAGGTGGTGTCAGTAGCAATCCCCTGAGAGAATTCAGTGAAACAAGTCCTTGCTGTTGTAGCTGGTCCCAGATCAAAATTGATAGTAATCATCTCTCTCCTTCATGACTTATTCTAAATTTCCCTGTGTCCTGCGAGCCTTCTGGCTGGTCCAGGTTGATAGCCTGGCTGAGTAAACCTGACATTCTGTCCCTATTTTCCCCTGCCCATGGTGGATTACTGTAATTTCCATTGCTGGTTGTTATAGGGCATAGAAACACCAAGAAATGCCCAAATAAATGCCCTGAGTTATGGAAATTCTCTTTATTGACACCTATACAAAAGTAATCCTAGCTCCTGATGTTAATCAGAATTGATTTCTCAACTAGTATAGCAAGTCCTTCCTTAGCTTCCTGATCCCCTGAGGCCAAGTGGGACTGTGACTAATTTGCATTCTGAATTTGGAGACCCAGATCTTTACCAAAGGTCACTCTGTCAAATGACCCTTTCCAATAGTTACCTTCTCTGGGTTCCAGTAATTGGTCCCTGACTTTGTCCCTTATGGCAGGCAGAATAATTGGCTCCCAAGGATGGCCACATCCTAATTCCTAAAATCTGTGAATATGCTGGGTTATCTAGCAAGAATTGCAGATGGAACTGATGTTACTAATCATCAACTTTGGAATAAGGAAATGATCCTGGATTATTCATTTGGGTCCAATGTACTCACAAGGGTCAGAAAGCAGAAGTCAGAGTCAAAGAAATGCCATCATTAGAACCATTCAGCTAGCCATTGTGAGCTTTGAAGGTGGAAGGGCCATGCACCAAGGAATGCAGGAAGCCTCTAGAAGCTGGAAAAGGCAAAGAAATGATCCTACTCTAGAGCCTTCAGGATGGAACACAATCCAACTGACGTCTTGATTAGTGTCTGACACATTTCAGACTATTTTGTTTGTTTTCTTCAGTTGTGGGTATTGAACCCAAGGCCTTGCACATGCTACACAAGCTCTCTATCACTGAACTTTATCTCCCACCCCTGTTTCAGATTTCTGATCCCCTTAATTAGAAGATAATAAATGCATGTTGCTTTGAGTCACTAAGTTTGTGGTAATTTGTTACAGTACCAATAGGAAACTAACACCCTTTTCAGATTTAAGGGTGACAGTGGTTCTAATTATAGCAGGTCCCAAAGCACTGCACCATCCCTATCTGGTTTTCTAAACTCCATCCATGCCTTTTAGGAGAGTTTGATAAAAGCACTATTTATAATTAACAAATTTTTGTTGTTTCACATTTTCAGCTGAGACCCAAACTTAGACAGAGCCCAAAGTATCACTGTCAGGAGTTGAGTATTCTCAGCCACAAAAAAAGGAGAGAATGTTTGTCTAACAATGTAAAGAGGCAGCTACCTGAAGTTCTTGCTGACACATCCTAAAGGCATCAGTGAAGAGCAGAGCCCTAAATAACCATTGAACCCCTCTCTTCCAAGCCTGTCCCTTCCCAACCTCCTTTCTTACAGTTCCAAGGAAAGAATCCTAAGGATTCTGGTATATAATGCAGTTTCTGCCATTGGATATCTTTAGGAAGAGCAGCTTTCTTTGGGCCACAATTGCCTCATCTGCTAAAAAGTGGGCTTCTGGAGTAGTAGTCCCTCAGGAATCCATTGCATATCTGATATTATTGATCTGTGCAATTTAATATTACTCTGAACTTTCTATTCTTTCCTTGTGTGACTCACAGGACTTCAGGGTTCTTTGAGAAGGTCCTCTTATCTGCATTAGTAAGGCTATGCTACAATAGCAAACAAAAAAAATGATGGTTTAATATTGACTTCTTTCATATTAACATCCCAGGGATATCCAGGTCAGGAGGGTTGAATTCAAGGTGGAGATGAGAATTCTGCTCCATACAGTCACTCAGGTGCCCACACTGATGGCAACCCTGCAACCTGCAACAAGTGGCTTTCAAGATTGATGTTGTTTTTATCACAGTCCACTAGAAAGGGGAAAAGAGCATGGAGAAGCACCCATGGAATTTTTTATAGATCAAGACCAGAAAATAGTATGTATCTCACATTTGTTCTCATTCCATTTCTATAACTCAGGTATATGAACACATCTAACTTCAAGGGAAATAACAGTGCTAAAAGGAAGAAACAGATTTGGGTGAACAGCAAGGTGTCTGCTACAAGAGCTCATACTGAGTTTCTTCTCTCAACTCAAATTCCCATGAAGGGCCTAGGAAGCCTAACACAGCTAGCCCCACCTCCTTCTCTGATCTAACCTTGTCTCTTGCCCCACTTCTCAGGCTCATGCCCAGGCTCATGGGTCTTCTTTCAATCCCTGAATCGTGCCAAGTCCTAGCATTGGTTCTGTCTTCTACCAGGACCACTCCTCTTACAATTATTTAGGTCTCAGCTCCCATGTTACCTCCTCAGAGATCAATTCTTGACCATCCTATGTAACATCAACCCCAGCTCCCAGACATTGCCCTGTTGAGAAATAATGGCTGAGAGTTTCCAGAATTGAAGGAAAGTACCAAATCTCAAACAATATAATTAAAGACAAATCTGCATTTCTGTTGGAGAAATCAGAGTGCAAAAATGACTTAAAAGAACTTCGAAAGTATTACTTCAGCAAGAAAGAACATGGACCATAATGGAGGAACACAATCCAAGAAGCAGTAGTGGACTGAGAGGGCCATAAAATATGTTGGCAAGTCTGTTACTCAGTGAGTGGTAAATCATAACTATTGAGAGGCTAAAAGTGTGAAAAAACTAAAATACTAGACCAGTATGCCATGGAAGTTAAGAGGAAATTGTGCAGTGGGAAATTAAGATATTTTATGTCTTAAGAGAAAGAGAATTATCATTTTAATTAACTTCTGGTCCTGGTAGAAAAGTAGAGTTAAGTTCATGTGTTTAAAAAGAAAGAAAAGAAAAATTTCACCTAACCACAAAAAAAGGTAGAAATAGAATGTATTACTTCTATACCAACAGAAAGACCAAGAAATATCCATTATATGAAAGAAGACAAGAAAGGGGAAAAGAAAAAGAAAAGCAGAGAAAAAAAAATGGTAAAGAGGTCATAGGTTCAAATACATCAGAAATTGCAAATATGCAAATAAATTAAATCCATTTATTTAAAAATGACACATTTAAAAAGATAAAAATGACATGTCTCAGATCAGATTGTTTTAATCCAGCTAAATGCTGCTTAGAAGAGACACACCTTCAATGAAGTGATCCAGAAATATTGAAAACAGAAACTCTATTCATTCTATGGCTTTACCATGACCGCCGTGGTACTGGCTGCCTGCTGGCTTTCCATCATTGCCAACACCTGCAACAACAGATGAGCAGGAGTGAGCTGCTTCTGAGAATGTCAAGCAGGCAGGGTTCAGGTCTGAAGCACTTTTTTCCTGACCAGAAAGACTTCAAAGGTATTACTGGTGGAGATCATTGTTAACAGCCTATGAAGAAAATGACAATCACTGGCAAAAATCCATCTCTTGCAGCATGGTAGATAGTTTAAAAGAGCATTTAGGATGTAGGCTTTGGCTCTTCTGGGCTTGAATCTCCTCCCTAGTTTTAAGAACAACCTTGACAAGTTGTTCATTCCCTCGGGGCATTTTCTTCACCCATAAAATAGATGATGATATCACCTCTCTGAGTTTGGGAAAAGGCTAAATTAGATGACAGTGCCAGGTCGTGGTAATCCTGCAGTAAACAGCAGCTGTTACTATTTACTAAGATAAAGACCTTCGACAGCACAATATTGCCCGGAGGGGCAATACCTCAGGGGTCACCTCAGCCTTAATAGTCCAGAAGTGAACTCACAGAAATCCGAATCACAGGAAACTGGTGTGCAAACCCAAACAATTTATTTGTCTTCAGGAAGTATAAATTCCAAGTAGATGGTTTCTCCACAGACTCAAAAATTTTTTTCCTTTCCTTTACCCTTTCCTTCTCCTGGAGGATGAGGTCCATGGCCATGCAGGACCACTACTTCATGGACTTCATGAAGGTCCTCTGTAAAGGGAAAGGCTTTTGGTGTCTTCTCTTCTCCTCATGGATGCCTCCCTGTGTTCAGATTTACTTCTCATATGACAGAAAGATGGATAACCTCACCTCCAATCAGAACACACTCCAAACCAATTTTGTCACCATTTCTTCACACTTATCCCTACAGATAGGGCTTCTGATGTATGTGCTGTGGGATGGGGGGCGGCGGGGGTGGGGGGAGGCAGAGCACAGTTAGGAGCACCTTTGCTTGAACTGTGTCCCTCCTGGATTCAGTTTTTTCTTTTATGAGGGCTTATATATTAAGGGGACCAAAGAGCACTGGGCACTAGGGGACAGAGTCTGTAGGTTTTGCTCTCTGGCCTAGACTCATGGCAAAGAGCAACAGTATTCTTACCACTATGACCTCTGGGAGATACAGATGTCTGCACATGTGTACCTATGACCAAGTGTCACACTTAAAACCATGGACAGAATGAAGTAGTTTTAAAAACAAATAACCAAATCAGTAAGTGGGCCAAGGAACTGAACGGACACTTCTCAGAAGATGATACACAATCAATCAACAAATACATGAAAAAATGTTCAACATCTCTAGCAGTTAAAGAAATGCAAATCAAAACTACTCCAAAATTTCGTCTCACTCCAGTCAGAATGGCAGCTATTAAGAATAAAAACAACAATAAGTGTTGTCGAGGATGTGTGGGAAAAGGCACATTCATACATTGCTGGTGGGACTGTAAAATGGTGTAACCAATATGGAATGCAGTATGGAGATTTCTTAGAAAACTGGGAATGAAACCACCACTTGACCCAGCTATCCCACTCCTTGGTTTATACCCCAAGGACTTAGAAACAGCATACTACAGGGACACAGCCACATCAATGTTTATAGCAGCACAATTCACAATAACTAAACTATGGGACCAACCTAAATGCCCTTCATTAGATGCATGGATAAAGAAAATGTGGTGCATATACACAATGGAATATTACTCTGCAATAAAAGAGAATAAAATCATGGCATTTTCAGATAAATGGATGGAGTTGGAGAATATAATGTTAAGTGAAGTTATCCAATCCCCAAAAACCAAATGCCGAATGTTTTCTCTGATACAAGGAGGCTGATTCGTAGTAGGGTTGGGAGGGGAGGCATGGGAGGATTAGATGAACTCTAGATAGGGCAAAGGGTTGGGAGGAGAAGGGAGGGGACAATGGGTTAGAAATGAGGGTGGAATGAGGTGGACATCGTTACCCTAAGTACATGCATAAAGACACGAGTGGTGTGAATATACTTTATATGCAACCAGAGATATGAAAAATTGTGCTCTATATGTGTAATGTGAATTGTAATGCATTCTGCTGTCATATATAACAAACCAGAATACAAAATAAATTTTTAAAAAAGAAAAGAATTAAGTGTTTACATTGACTGCTAAGAGAACATGCAGGCTGACATCAATAGGTATGGTAGCCAGCACCAAGATGGTCCTAAGGTTGCTTCCTCTTGGTAGTCACATCCTTGTTCTTTCCCACATTGTATCATGATTGATTTGTATGACGATAGCATATGGGGGGTAAGATGTCATGTCACTTCTTAGGCTAAGCCAAAAAAGACATCATGGCTTTTCCTTGCTCCCTTGGACTATGCATCCAAGGGAGAATCAGTAGCCCTGTCTTTAGAAGCCCTATGGAAAAGCCTACTTGGTGAGTAACTAAGGGAAACTGAGCTATGTGAGTGGATCTTCTCAAAAGGGAACCCTCCAGTTCAGTCTTCACATATATATACACAATGGAATATTACTACATGACTGTAGACCTATATGACGTATTTTTTAAAAAATACTTTTTTATCTGACCCAAATCTTAAAAAAAAAAAAAAACAAGGTTTTTGTTTTGTTTTGTTTTTGTTTTGATACTGGGGATTGAACTCAGGGGCACTCAACCACTGAGCCACATCCCCAGCCCTATTTTGTATTTTATTTGGGGATAGGGTCTCACTGAGTTGCTTAGCACCTCACTTTTGCTGAGGCTGGCTTTAAACTCTCGATCTCCTGCCTCAGCCTTCCAAGCCACTGGGATTACAGGCGTGCACCACTGAGCCCAGTCCTATGTTCTTACCAGTGGCCTCGTGGTGACTCTGATCCAGAGCCACCCAGCTAAACCATTCCTGGATTCCTGACCCTCAGAAATTGTATGAAATGATAATTGTTGTAGGGCATTGTAGTAATAGGTAACAATAAAAAAAAAATTTTCCTAGCACAATTGTAAACAAATGGAATTTAATGTACTAATTTCTACTATGTAAATGTAGATAAAACTCTAAATGCATGTAATGAAAGTAGATGTTTAATAATACTAAGATAATTTCAATATCATGGGATAATGTATTATCCAAGAGATCTAGTGGGAAGATTTATCAGATTTCTCTGGAGAACACTGATACTTTCTTACTTACAAATCTCTGGGAAGAGGATAGGAAGCTATTTTAGAATATAAACCCATTGTATCAGAGCTTCCTGGACACTCTAGGAGAGCTTGGTGTGTGCTTCCTGAAGTTGGGGCAGAGGATCCTAGCTCCCATCTTATTAGAGTCTGAGGAAGGTGTAGCTGCCTGTGGCCACAGGACACACAACCAGCATTTCTAGGGTTTGTTGGAGGGTTCAAGGTTTTCCATAGAGAGGAAGCCAAGCTGGAGCTACTCAATATTCTTCCCAAGAAGAACACATGAAGAGCAAAGGGGCTCCAGCTATTGATATACTCTGGATCACCAGACCAGGGAGGAGAGAGATTAGGGGATGAATTGCAGCTGGAGAAGCAGAGTCAATTCATTGCCCTTGTCACAGATCATGTTTAGCTCTGATGGACCCAAAAAGGAATCACAAGAGAGTCTGTTTTAAATATCTGCCAGTCTCAGAGAACAAGCCAAATAATAACATCCTGTCCCCTGACCACCTCTCTTTAACTCTGGTTAGAAAGGAAGTAAAGGGAGAAAGAGCAGAAACCCTTGCAATCTCCTCCCTAGGTCACAGACTCTCTTACCTGGGGTTTGGATGGGGAGAAAGGGAGGGGAGGAAGGAGAGAGAGAGGGAGGGCAGAGCAAAAGGAGAGAAAGAGGGAAGGCAGAGCAAAAGGAGATAGAGGGGCAGAACCTTCCTATGAACCAAGTGTGAAGTGTCATTATCTTGGTTGGACAATTCTTTAAGTTTTTTTATTATGAGGAGTTTTGAGCACATAGGAAGGTGCCCATCATTTATATGTAATGAGTATTAATGTTTTGCATATTTGTTTCATGTGTTTTTTTTCTGAAATGTTTGGGATGGGTTGAAGACATTGAAGTCATGTGACATTTCACACTTCTGGATACTTTAGACTGCATCTCTAAAGAACAGGGACAGTTTTATGCATGCCACAGCAACACTGTAGGATGGGTGGTGATTCCTTGGAGTCCCCTCCCTCTCTCCAAGGTGTCTTTTTATACGCACATAGTGGGGGTTTTTTTTGTGTGTCCAGAAAGATAAATTGAGAACTTAACTTCTGAATTGGGGCTGTTATTTGTGACTTAAAGTGACACAAAACTGTTCCCAAAGAATGAGCAGAAGAAAATTCCATTCCCCTGTGAAGGAATTTTATTCCTGCTGAATAAATCTGAAAGAGATGACAGAAAACAAGGGGAAAATGTATACTTTCCTAGTTTAAAAAGAGAGAAGTTTATATTTTGTGAAGGTGACAGACACTGCTAGAAAAATGCTCTAATAAGTTATCCACATCTTTGTCACCCAGTTGTTTTAAAACTGCACAGGAATCTCATACATTGCTGATGTGCATGTAAATTGGTGCACACTCTATGTTGGGTGCTATGTCCATGTCTATCAAAATTTTAAATGCATACACTCTTTGATCCAGCAATCTCTTCCCTGGGAATTTATTCTGTACATATCCTTGCAATGGCAAATAACTTTGTAAAAGGATACCCTTACAGCATTGTTTGTAATAGCACAAGATTTGAAATGATCTTAGTAGCCCATTAATGAAGAACTAATTAAATATAGGGCAGCATATATTATTATATATGTAGTATTATATATGTTATATGTGATTTCTAAGTCAGTTCAGGCTGCCAGAACAAAATGTCACATGAACTGGGGGGTTTAAACAAAAGATTTATTTCTCACAGTCCTGGAGACTGGGAGATCCAAGATCAAGGTGACTGCTGATTAGAGTCCTGGTGAGGGCTCTTTTCCTAGCTTGCAGACTGCCACCTTCTGGCTGTGTCCTCATATGGCAGATACAGAGAAAATTCTTTAGTGTGTCTTCTTACAGGATGCCTCCTGTTATAAACCTAATCCTAAACTCCACTTTGTGACTTTCTTATTCCAAATAGTTACATTGGGCATTAGGACTTCAACATATGAACTGGAGGATTGGGGCCCAGCAGAAAATTGAATTCATAGCATGACATATAATAGAATTCTACAACAGGAATACAATAGGACAAACACTCCAAGCCAGCCCCCCCC
>NW_025999900.1:34618768-34663398 GCF_001458135.2 Marmota marmota marmota
CCCCACCCTAATCCGCCCCCCAAAAAAAAAAACAGGAGGCCACATGTACAGAGAGGAAAGTAGAAACCAGTAAAGTGCAGACCACTGTGCTAAGCAACGTGCTGGGTACCCACCATTTGCCTTCCTCATCTACTCCACCCCTCCCACCTGCTCTCTGCCCTGATATCCCAATAAACTGCATCTCTTTAGTCCTCTAACTCAGGTTGGTTCCATCCAGGAGGTGCTCTAATTGGAGATCAGAGGGAAGGAGGAGCGTAAGGATGGGTACCTATGTTCCCGCTTTCTCTCTGCCAGGCTCCCCAGCCAGGTCTATGGCTCACACAAAGTCACCATGCCTTGCCAGCAACCATTGCTTGCCCTGGTTGCTGCATTATTCCCGTGCTTTGCCCAAAGCCTGCCTACACCTTTACAAACAGTGCATGTACTAAACTCTAGTGACTCACTAGATGTATGCCATCTGTTTTTTTCAGGACGCTGGCTGATGCAGTATATTAGCATTTGTGTAACAAAAAAACAAAAAAAATATGTGTGTGTGTGTGTGTACATGCTTAGCAAACATCTGGAAAACCACACAAGAACTGCTAGCCATGGTTGCCTTGGGGGAAGAAAACTAGGTGGCTGGAGTTGGGGGATTGAGAGGAAGGGGCATTTATTTTTATTGTATCCTTTCTGTTCCTTTTGAATTTTTTACTATATTTATGTATTACTTATTCAAAGGTTTTAATTAAAATTTTAAAATAAAGATTTTAGAGTGACTTGGTGTCAAAAGGCTGCATGGGCAGCTGTTCCCACAGTATCCTGGTCCTTTCTTGCCCAGGATTAGTTGCCTTTCCTGGCAGACAATTGAACAAAGAGACAAATGAACAAAGACATAATTAACAGGCATCTCCCATTCTTAGACAAGAAGGCAATCTTCTAAAAGAAAGAAAAAAAAAACGTGGTGCATTAACTCTTAGACCATTTTCTGATATTCTCTGACAGCAAGTGGTTCCTACTAAAACAGTACAGTCACCACCGCCATTGGTACGTGTGCTGATTGCATCTTTGTCCCTTCTCTGGTGGACTAAGTCACAGTGACTAGAATAGAGCTTGCTCTGGTTTTTCCTTAGACCCACCTTCTAATCCCCCTCCAACAGCCTTGCACTCAACACTAGCTTCACCTGAGTCACTGTGACATAGCAGGGCTCTGGCTTTGGAGGCCATACAAGAAGGCCCTGTCCACTGTCTGGGTATGGCTCCACTCTGGGTATGGCTCCTTCTCCTGTTCCTCAAACACAGCCCACCCATTATTTAGCAATATCTCTATTTTTATCATGCTTGTTATACTGCAGTGCTCTTCATTTTCATCTCATTATTGTTGGTGGGGTCATCCAGAGGCTTCATCACCCAGGAGACAGGGAGGGAGGCTGCACGCACAGATCTTCCCCAGGTGTGGCTAATCCATCATCTGACAGTGCAGTCAGGTCTCTGTCATCCAGAGGTAGGATGATCACCTGGGTCCATCAGTCCTTTGGGCTCTTTCTCCTTCCAGGGTGCCTGCTTTAATCACACAGTTCCCTGCATCAACCTGTCCATGCTTAAACAGAAAGAAACATATCTATATTTTATAGACAGGTATATAATTGATGGAGAAAACAGATCATCCATACAACTCCTCTGTGTGCAACTTTCAAGGGAGAATAAGGTGTACAGGTAACCAACTGCAGTACTGGAATCATATGGAACAGAACTGCTCCTGCCCAAAGGTTGCTGCTCCTTTCCCAGCTAATGCAGTATGAGGGCAGAGGCTAAAAGAGAAATCCCAAGACACAGCTGCATAAAAACCCAACATTTTTGCCCCCAACTCCACCAGAGCAACTTGAAACACATCATGGTCCCTGGGCAGCTACCACGAAAGGAGTGGCAAGGCACCATCTCCATCAGAGGGTGCTCCTGCCTCCCCACGCCCAGCTCTCAGCCCTTCCGCAGGAACAGTGGGCCCAAGCCCAAACTCTTCCCATCCTGTATATTTCCTCGTGGGAGTCTCTGCTTGACCTGTTCTTTCCCATTCTGTAATACCCCAGTGTCACCTCTTGTGAGCACCTCCTGGAGTTGGTTATGGTTGGTGTCCCCTGTCTGACTCCCCCATGGTTTGTTTCCTTTGGGTTTGGTTTTGGTTTTATAGTACTAAGGATTGAACCCAGAGGCACTTTACCACAGAGCTACATCCCAGCTCTTTTTATTTTGAAACTGGGTCTCACTAAGTTGCCCAGGGTGGCCTTGAACTGCCTCAGCCTCCGGAGCTGCTGGGATTACAGCCATGTGCCACTGCACCCAGCATGCTTTTGCTGAGTACCCAATACACAGAGGATCAAGAGTGATAATTAGAGGCTGGGACTGTAGCTCAGTGGTAGGGTGCTTGCCTTGCATGTGTGAGGCACTAGGTTCCATCCTCAGCACCACATAAAAATAAACAAATAAAATAAAGGCATGCTGTCCATCTACAACTACAAATTTTTTTTTTTTAAAAAAAGAGTTATAATTAGAAACTGTCTTGGTCAGTTCAGGCTGCTACAACAAAATATCATAGACTGGGTAGCTTAAATAAAAACATTTATGTCTCACCATTCTGGAGGCTAGAAACCCAAGATGAGTCACCAGCATGGTCCAGTTCTGGTAAGGGCATCTTCTTGATACACTGATGACTGTGTCCTCACCTGGTGGAGAGAGCTCTAGTGCCTTCATATCCTTTTCTTTTCTTTCTTTCTTTCTTTCTTTCTTTCTTTATTTTTGGTGGTGGTGGTGCTAGGGATTGAACCCAGAGCCTTGTGCATGCAAGGAAAGCATTGTACCAACTGAGCTATATCCCCAGCCCACCTTCATTCACTTCTAAGAGTTTACCCATTAGGACTACACTACCTAATCACCTCCAAATACCATCACACTGGGAAATAGAGTTTCCACGTATACATTTTTGAGGGACATAAATCATCCATAAGCAAGTACCTAACAATTGATGCTTTGCTTTGTGCCAGGCCCTGAACTGGGAACTTCACAGGGCTCCATCTCACTCACTCCTCACCACCCCCAGGGCAGGCTACTCCCATCCTACAGAGCAAGAACTGAGGCTGGAAGAGGGCAACTGACTCAAGACCTTGTGACTATGAACTGGTGGAACTAAACTTAAACCCAAGCCCATCTGACTCCACAGCATTTATTTATTTCTTAAGCATTCTAAATTCAAAAATAATGAGCCAGGCTTGGAAATGGGTACCTCTAATCCCAGCTACTCAAGAGAATGACGCAGGAGGATTACCTGAACCCTGGAGTTGGAGCCAGTCTGGGCACTAGTGAGACACAGTCTCAAAAGACAATCAAATAAATAAATAAAACCTGCATGTGACAAGGAATAAAAATCTAAACACCATTAAAGGATAAAAAGCAACTCTCCTACTCAAACCAACAACTCCTTTCCCAGAACCAACCACTATTGTCAACTTTCTTTTCCCTTCTAAAATTAGTCTACATATAAACTCCTCTCTATGCTTGCTTTTGGGACATATACAGGAGCATATTCTATATGTTGTTCTACATCTTGCATTTTTTTCACTTATATTTTGGTGATTTTTCAGTGATCAGTAACTGTAGGTATGCCCTCATTTTTTAAAACAGAGAATTGACTAAATGAATATGCCATAACTTATTTAACCCTCTTTTATTATGGGAATTTAGGTTGTTTCCTGTCTTCTGCTGTATACATTGGGGGCTATAAAGTATATCTTTGTACATAAGATGTAACCCAAGTTATATTATATTGCATTTAAATCTTGACATAATAAATGAGGCAGAGATCTGGTCAAGCGTGTGCTCTAGACCAGGATTCTCCACTGTGGGCAAGTATCTAAGCTGTCACACAGTAGGCACTGGTAAATGTTACCAGTAACTGTGGTGGTAGGGGTGATCGCAGCGTCATCTGCGGCAGCACACCCTTGGAATGGTTTGTAAAATATATGAATATGCAGCTCATCCTCAGCATCAAGAAAGGCTACTGGAAGTGTCCTAACCTCAGTGACTAGACCCTAACAGTCACTTATTCATCAGAATGAATGAGTTTGCAGAACTTCCCTGAGAGTATTTCTACAGGGGAAGAGAGAAAGATATCACCTGCATGCAGGATGGGATGCAGCTCAAGGGTAATGATCCAGAATGGAGGAGTTTCTGAAGACACACTCTTGGCGGTTTGTGTAGGGCATTCCTTGTAGGTGGCTCAGCAGAATCACTATTTGCACAGCATCCTATGGATGGAGGCTAATCGGAATGGCAGAGCTCTGAACACAGATTTGACCTTTTGGTTACGTGAGATCACAAAGGGCCTATGGGAGACATTTGGAGGTTCAGAAAGAAATGTAAACTGAGGGCCATATCCCCATATCCCTCAAATATAAGGATTGCCTGAGGAAACAGCTCTATTAGCCAAATAGGTTAGGTGCAAACCACACCAGCTGGGGATCACTGGGGTAGGACTCCCCAGACAATCAGTGCACACAGTGTAGGAGCTGACAGAGGAGCAGATTGCTCTTCAGTCCTAAAGTTGATGGGACCAAGCAAGGCCCCTGCTGGTTGGGTCTCGGGAGTCTATAGAGAATAGCAGTAGGGTGTGTCCCCTGGTCTGTATGAGGACTGATACTGACAACAGCTAATATCTACTATAAGCCAGGCCAGATGTTAATTCATTTCATGTTCACAATAGTCCTTCAATTTTATCCCCATTTGATATATGAGAAAACTGAGTCACAGAGAGGCTGACCCTCCAGAACTAGAGTCATATAACTGAAGTCTATTAACAAAATTTGGCTAGAAGTTTAGGTCTGAGGAATGCACTTGCAGATTACTGGCTGTCCCCAGATTTGTGGTCCCAGAAAGGTAATCCAGTCACTCAGCTCCACTTCAGAAACAAGCAGATCTCAGGGTCACTCTATTCCTCCCCAGCTGTTCTGGGTAAAGGCTGAGGGGAAGACGCTGAGTGGGATAAGAACACTGCACAGGAGTCAGAAAGCCTGGGTCAAGGCATAGACGGAATGGCTGGAAGGCCAGGAGGAAGGTAGGGATGAAGGAGGCTCCTGACCCAGCTTTGCACAGTAACCAGCTATGGGTCAAACACAGATCCATCTGTCAGGCAGGAGTCAGGTGACATTGGGGACAGGAAGGGAGATTGTGGCAGGTCTCTGGCCTCCTACCACAAACAAATTCTGAATAACAAAGGTGTCACAACACAGGAATCAGGACTTGTTTCACTTAACTTGGAAGCAAGTCCTCCCCAATCCAGTGAGAGATGGGACATTCTGTAGGAAGTCACTTGTTTAGTTGTGGGTCATCTCCTAGAGGCACACTGCTTCCTCCGCCCCATGCAGAGCTAATCAGATTCTCTCTGCTCCAGCTTTGCCAAGGCTCCATGTACTTAGCTGGCTGAGTTAAGGACAAGCAAAGCATGAAATCAGAAAAAAAAAAAAAATGAAGCCGCTGGGTACTAGGTATACGCTTGTAATCACAGCGACTTGGGAGGCTGAGACAGAGAGATCAAAAGTTTGAGGCCAGCCTGGGCAACTTAGTAAGACCCTGTCTCCAAATAAAAAGGGCTGGGCTTTTAGCTCAGTGATAAAGTGCCCCCAGGTTCAATTCCCCTTACTGAAGAAAAAAATGGGGGGAATAAAAAGGAAAAAAAAAAAAAGAAAGAAAAGAATGAAGCTGACTGCCTTTGGTAACCCAAGATGTCAACCTGACCAGTGCCAGGCCCCACCTGTCACACCCCTCCCTAGTACACCCTGAGAAAGGAAGGGGGTTTCCCTTTCACCACACTTGAGAGAATCACAGTGTCTCTGGGCCTCTGTCCTGGCTCTGGTCTGGGGGGCGGGGGTGCTCTAGAGCTGTCTTTCCGGTCCCCACAGGTTGTCATGGTGCCTGCTGCTCAAACTCTTGATTGGACAGAACAGCAGATTGTCTCCATGGCAATAAAAAGGATCTGTGCAGAAAGGACGTTTGGCCTTGGAAATGAACTCATGGGAATACTCTTGGGAAATAAACTTCCTCTGGGGCCCGGTGGGGGTGGGAAGATGAGTTCTCCTGCTGGAGACAGATTCGGTTCATCAGCTATTCCACTGGCCTTTCTAAAGGGAGGTACCATCACCGTTCCAGCCACAGAGGATGCCAACTCCAGATTCCTGGCTGCATCATGTGAAAATTGCAAGTCAGAAAAGCATAAATGAGCTATGGAACACCTGCCCTTTTGGTGGTTCATGGCAAGCACCCCTGCCCACCCTACTTCTCCTCCTATCTCCTCTTTCCCCAGTCTCTGCAGAAGCTAGCCTCTCTCCCACTGGCACGACCCTGGCCTACTCCTCCCCGATAATGTGAGAGCTGATAAAACTAAAAAAAAAAAAAAAAATGCCCTTACTCTCCTCAAAATACTTGACTGTTTTTGTAGGGCCTTTGATAACAAAACAAAATATCTCTCTGGTGCCTACAGTCTCTGGTAGACATTTCTCTGCCCCGGGTGTGCTCCCAGATCATGAGCCTAGGCTTTGGCACAGTTCAAGCTCCTGGTGGAGCAGAGAAGCCACTGGTGCTTTGACCTAATCCCTCTTTTCACTTTTCTCTTTTTAATTTGTGGAGGTGGTTAGTGGAGATTAAACCTAGTGGAGTGCTTTACCACTGAGCCACATCCCCAGCCCTTTTTTTCCCTTATTTGGAAACAGGGTCTCACTAAATCGCTGACAGTCTCACTAAATTACTGAGGACTGGCCTTGAACTTGCAATCCTGCTGCCTCAGCGCCCCCACCCAGTCCTGGGGATTACCAGCATGCACCACCAAGTGATTTAATCCCTTTTTAAACCAACACTTGCACGCCTGGAATTATTCTGAGGTAGGTTCAGAGAGATTGCCTTGCCTACCTTTGCCTCCCAGGCAGGAGCCATTTCCCCACCTACCTCAGGCATGAGTGCCTCTTATCTCTCCCTATCATACTTGCTTTCAAAGGAGGATCAGAAACCCATTTGTACTTGAATGTGACTAATAACAGATTAGCTTGTATTCTCCCCCAAGGAAATCAGACGTTAAATCAAACTCAAGCAGCAATTCAAGGATCAGTGCTGCAAGAATAGAGTTTGAACTTGACTTTTAGAAAGAAAAAAGTAGAAGTGATTTAGGTCTTCTTCTCTCCAAAGCATTTCTTGACACTTAAGACTCTCTTAGATTCTAAAGGGAGTGTGTTTAGCTCAGCTCCTATTTCTAAAGCCTAGCAACATGATTTCTCCTAAAATTCTGTGCTAAAGCTGGATGTGGAGTCATGATAGGAGACTTTACCTCCACTGTCCAGTGTCTAAGCTTCCTTCCCAACAGCCCACGCCAAGAGCAGGTCCCTTGTCGCACTGGCCAGCACATTTGAATAGGGCAGCCCACCCACAGAGGGCAATAGCACTCCAGCCTGCCTCTTCTTAGTGATCCTAGGCTTCTCCTGGGAATTTTCACTAAAAATGAATCAAAAGAGTCTTTATCATTGCTTAACATGCACAAGGCCCTGGGTTCCACCCCCAGTATCACCAAAAAAAAAAAAAAAAAAAGTTGTTATCGGATACATCAGGGTTCAAATATCAGCTTTGTCACCTATTGCACTGTGTAACTGTCTTCGCTTGCATTCCTCCAAAAGGGGAGCCTAAGAAGGTCAATTCCTTGTGATGTGACCTCAGAGGACTGAAGTGAGGCAGCAGAAGATGCTGGTCAGCAGGAAGAGCTAACATAAGGATGCATGTGGGAGTTGTTGCTGTGGGCAACAAGCACCCATTCCATAAGGACCTACTGAGAATGCCTTCCAATGTTCTCTACCCAAGGATCAGAGACCAGGATTGACCAGCTCCTGTCCCTCTCTTCATTAACCCTGCACTTCTGTACTATGTGCACAGCCCCAAGCAGGCTTTCCTGGAGTCACTCTTCCTGAAGGTGAGTTACTGACTTTTCTGGAATCTCAAGTTCTCCGCAAGTAAATAGGGATTAAAACTACTCTGCTTCACAAAATAGTTGTGATCATTAAGACAACTCCAGTGGGTGTGGTGGCACATGCCTCTGCTCCCAGCAATTTGGGAGGCTGAAGCAGTAGAATCTAAAATTCAAGTCCAGCCTTGGCAATTTAGCACAACCTAGTCTCAAAAAATAAAAAAGGACTGGGGATGTAGTTCACTGGTAACGCGTCCCTGAGTTCAGTCTCCAGTACCACAAAAATAAATAGACAAGTAAATAAGTAATGAAAGAGAGAATGCCTAAGGAGCTCTTGGTACCTGACCCGGGATAAAGCCTTGATAAATAGCGGCTACTATTCCCTGGCTGGGATAGGAGACCCAGGGGACCCATCTCCAGCCCCCATCCCATCTCTTGGACAGGACCCAAATTGAGTGGGACTGGAAACCACACAGGAAGTAACTCCCAAGGAAACAACCTAAGTTCCAGATCTAGGAAGCCCTGTCAAGTGTTGTATTTATTTCCCAAAAGAAGTCCAAATACTCATGGATCTTAGAATCCATAAGGCAGAAGGGAATATAATTCTGGAGGGAGGAGGATGGAGAAGCTCCTTCCTGATACTTTTTTTTTTTTTAATACTAGAGATTGAACTCAGGGCACTCTACTACTGAGCTACATCCCTAGCCCTTTTTATTTTTTAATTCAAGACGAAGTCTCACTAAATTGCTGAGTCTCACCTCTAACTTGCGATCCTCCTGCCTAAGCCTCTGGAGTTGCTGGGATTATGGGCATGTGCCAAGGTGCCTTGCCTTTCTGTTACTTTAGAATGAACAATTTTCTTGGGTGGTTTGCCATTAAATTTTCCAGGCATGGTTTCCAATGCATGGTTCCCAAGAAGCAGAATGAGCTAGGCGCACCTGGTTCAGTTCATCCTTCAGTTGAGGAACACATTCAGCATTCAGCAAACCTTTATCCAATAAACCTTCCTTGAAGGCTTTGCATGTGCCCAGCTCCCTGCTGGACTCCGGGGCATCAGAGAAGAAAGGCTATCCCTGAGCTTCAGGAGAAAACTACAACAATGATACGCATGTGCTATGATAAGTAGGAGTAAAGTTCCTAGGGGCTAGAGGTGGCTATAGAAAAAATAATAATAATGGATGCAGTTGGAGAAAGTAATGCTAAGTGAAGTTAGCCAATCCCAAAAAAACAAATGGCGAATGTTTTCTCTGATATAAGGTGACTGACTCATAGTGGGATAGGAAGGGGGAGTATGGGAGGAATAGACGAACTCTAGATAGGGCAGAGGGGTGGGAGAGGAAGGAAGGGGGCATGGGGTTAGAAATTATGGTGGAATGTGATAGACATCATTATCCAAAGTACATGTATGAAGACATGATTTGGTGTGGACATACTTTATATACAGAGATATGAAAATTTTTGCTCTATATGTGAATAAGAATTATAATGCATTCCACTGTCACGTTTTTAAAAAATAAAAGTAATTGAAATAATAAGAAGAAGAAGACTGAGGAGGAAGGCAGGCAGGATCTGAGGAGAGTCTGGTTCTGCCACACAAAGCAATTGGGCCTTATCCTAAAGCTGGTGAAAAGCCATACCAAAAGATGCATTCTATACCCCTCAGTATCCCTTTTTCCAAGGTTTGAATGTGACTCCTCCAAACTTCAGGCTTTGAAACTTAATGGCCAATGTGACGGTATTAAGAGGCAGGAGCTTTAAGAGGTGACTAGGCTAGAAGGGCTCCTCCCCTCAGAATGAAATTAAGGTCCCCATCAAAGAGGCCTCACCCATTTGGCTCTCTTGCCCTTTCATCTTCTATAATGTGAGGACACAACTTTCCTGTCCTCTGAAAGGCATGTTTCAGGTAACATCTTGGAAGCAGAGAGACTGGGACCCTTCAATATCCAGAACTATGAGAAAATTAACTTCTGGTTTTTGTTTTGTTTTGTTTTTAGGAACTAGGGATTGAACCCAGAAGTGCTCTACCTCTGAACTACATCTCCAGTTCTTTTTTACATTTTTATTTTGAGATAGGTTCTCGCTAAGTTGCTTAGGGCCTTTCTAAGTTGTGGAGGCTGGCTCTGAATTTGTGATCCTCCGACCTCAGTCTTTGGAGTAGCTGGGATTATAGGCATGTACCACCAAATCCAGCTTAATTTCTGTTTTTCCTAAATTACCCAGTCTTGGGTATTTTGCTATAGCAGCACAAACAAAAAGACACCCCTCATTGTTGTAAAAGCTGCAACTTCTACATCAGTAATGATATTCTAATTATTAAAAAAAAAGAGAGTCACTAGAGATATGAAAAATTGTGCTCTATATGTGCAATAAGAATTATAATGCATTCTGTTGTCATATATAAATTTAAAAAAATTTTAAATGCAGATGCATTCAAACCGAGAGAGAGAGAGAGAGAGAGAGAGAGAGAGAGTCAAAAACAACCAATATGCCTCTTTATAAATAAAATTTTGGCAGCTGCTTAAAATCACCACCAGCAACCAAGCTCTTTCTTCCCCCCTCTTTGCTTATTGAAAAATTGCTCACACACTATTCTGAGTCACTTTCATAATTTCACTGACTGAAAAAGTGCATTGCATTGCTGTGGAGTCCTGGGCACAATAAATAATGGGTATGTAGACAAATGGAATGATACTAATAACAATAGATGAGATGAGCAGCTAATGATAAATATGCTGATATGCTTGAACAAGCATGAACTGACTTTGATAATGGTGATCACCTTTGGGGAGGGAAAGTGGATTCTAGGACACAAAAAAGGAAGACTTGCCTTTCATCTTTTTGAAGTATTCAAATGTGCTACCATGTTCATTGAACATGTTTTCTTTAATAAAAATAAATGCTATCTATATCCTAGAAATGCTATCTATATGAATGCTATCTATATCACCAGAAACACAATTAGAGTCAAATAAAATTATGTTTATTGACTCATTAAACTAAAGAAGAACATACCTGGGGAACTGTGCAGAGCCTCAACAAGGGAATGTTAGAAAGGACTTACAGGATTTGGCTCATGTTAAGAGACTTCAGGAGAAAATCTAATGATGCAAGAGTGCACTCTGGGTTGGACAATTGCAAGAAAGCAGAAGAATTCTCTTCATTATAAGTATCTTACAATTTGATCTGAAGGAGAGAAGAAAGGAGCAAAGTTAAAGGCACTATTGATAAAGCAGCAGTGTTCACTCTTGCGATGCAGAGTAGGAGACTCAGTGTTTAGTCATTTTTGCAACTGGGAAAATTACAATAATAATCATTCTGTCTGTGTGCAGACATAATGACAGAGTGATCTTGTTTTTGTCTTTACCCACCAAATTAAGAAAGTGAGTTTGTCTGATATTGGTATTTCCTGAAATTATTTATGTTCATCAGAATACCTTCATCTAGCTATGAGACCAGGCCAGCTCCTTTCAAGGTCAAGGTCTGTCTGCTAGGAGCTGCTTTTCTCTTTTTCAGTACATTTCCAACTAAAGTGTACAGACATACTCAGTTAGTTGTTCCTATTACACTGCCTGAGTGTACAGATGTTGACCTAATTTTCTTTTTAATTATGGATTCAACACCAAGTAAGGATCACTCTGGCAACTTTATTAAAAAATATTTTTAGTTGTAGATGGACACAATACCTTTATTTTGTTTATTTAGTTTTGTTTTGTTTTGGTTTGGTTTTTTGGGTTTTTTTTTTTTTTTTTTTTTTAATGTGGTGCTGGGGATTGAACCCAGTGTCTCAATGTGTGCCAGGCAAGCATTCTACCAATGAGGCACAACCCCAGCCCCACTTTGTCAACTTTTTGAGAGATACAAGAGACTTTTAGTAAAATATATTCTAAAATCCCAGAGGCCATAGCCCTTGATGATGAGCCCTCTGTTGATTGGAAAATTGGTAGTGATTGGCCAGGCTGTCCCACCACCCATCAACATGACAGTGACATCACTTGAGCTTATTGAAGGGCTAGCAGAAGTTATGCCAGCTCTGCAGTCCTGTTCTCAAGGTTGGTCTCTGTTCAAATACAGAAGCTCCCACCCTGGAAAAAATAAATAAATAAAAGAACTTCTTAGGAGATCATCAGTATAAGAGGTAAAGGAATTGAGAAAACCATCATGGGGGTTTGTTGCAGCCATGTCCACACTAGGAATCAAGGAACCTGACTTCTGCACCACTTCTCCCACCTGGCCACCACATTGTCAAATCCTTGTCCCTTTATGGTCTCATTTTTCTCAACCGTAGCACAGCAGGGGAGGTGGGGTAAACTTGATCTCTTGTATGATCTTTTCAAGTTCTCATTTTTTGATTATGGGGTGCAGCTGCTCCCAAGGCAGGTAATGGACTAGTTTCAAGCTCTTCTGGAAAAGGTTAGAGAGCAGGTGCAATGGAGAGAAACCAGCAAATTTGGCAGGGAAAAACACAGCCTTTCTGACAGGCATGCTGGCTTGGAGCTTATGAATCCTCAGGGGGCTACACTTCTCCACACCTGCATCAATGCTTAACCCCAGCCCATAAAGCAAGGCAAGAGTAGTGAGTGTCCCTGAAAGGTCTGGCAAGAAGTTAGATGATAAACTTCAGAAGGATGGAGAAGAGAAGAACAAGTTAGAGGAGGATTTTGGAAATGGCTGTATCCGATATAGGTTGTTGGGATCTGTTTTACAGTTGGAATTAGGGATGTTATGTTTTGAATATGTCCCCCAAAATTCCTATGTTGAAACTTGATTGCTAATATGGTAGGATTAAGAGGTGGGGCTTTAGGAGTAAGTCATGAGAACAAAGCCCTCATGGATGGGGTTAGGGCCTGAGGGAATGGGTTCACTCACTTCTGCTCTTCCACCATACGAGGCTTCAGCAATGAGGCGCCATCTTGGAAGCAGAGAGCAGTCCTTACCAGACAAATGCCAGTTCCTTGGGCTTGGACAACTTAGTCTCTAAAATGGTAAGAAATAAAATTGTACTCTTTATAAATTCCCCATTATGTGGCATTTTTTTATAACAAAACAAAGACAGAGGATGACAGTTTCTTTTGATTGGAATACCCTACTCCCTCCTCAGTCCTATTAAAGGAAACCCTCCCTATGTGGGCCAGCTGTGTTCTTTGTAAACTGCTTAGATGACCCAGGGACCATCTTTTTAGAAGGAAAGACCATTTATCTTTTTGATAAAATCTTACACAGATTATTCAGATAAGTCCTGGTACTCTGATTGAGGTTACTATGGAGATAGCCAGTCCTTAAACGCTGAGGCCCAGAATCTCAGACCCACTCCTGGTATGCCTTAGGTCACCAAGGATGCATGGCTTAGGTCATCAAGGATGCACAGCTACCACTGGCATCTTTTGTCAGTTGTCTTCAGAAGCTGGGTCACAAAAATAGGGCAAAAGAAGGTTCTGCATTTCTCCCCTTCCAAGCTCCTCGTGTTCTAAAACTGTTCTGATATTTACTTAGGAAAACTAAAGGGAGCCTTAAAATTAAATGTGCACATTATACAGTACTATTGCATTTAAATCTGTTTTGTAACAAACAGAGAATTCTATTATGGAAAGACCCCTAATTCTTTTAATGTGTGATTCATTAATTAAGGGTTTTCTCTCTGATCCTCCTTTCCTTTCCTGCCTTCCCATCCTCTGATTTCTTCTGATAAACCCAAGGGACAGCCATAGGAACTGCTCAAACCATTAAAGGGAGATTTGAGATCAGGGAGCTTAAAAGCCTCTGGAAAAATCTCTGAACACTGTCCCTTGAGGGAATGGACTAATTGTTACTTTGTGTAGAGGAGAGATTTTCTTTCTCCCTGGAGCCTCACAAGAGCAATAGGTTGAGTGTTTTGTCCCTTCAATATATTTGAGACTGTGGACTGTTTGTTACTTCCTAGAGCTTGCAGCAGACACATTCAGTGTCTCAACTCATACCCTCCTGCCCTCATCATGATTTGGCTGGGGTAGGTATTTCCCAAGGGCCTTGAGATCATTGCAATGTGGACAGCATCTTTCACTTGGTTGGAAATAGGAGGAGCTGATAACTCTCAAGGCCACCCTTGATGGATGAAGGAGACGACCCATGGATAAATGCTCTCCCTGCCATGCTTAGGATAGACACTCCACTTCGAGAGGCATCCTATACACCTTTTGGAGAGTCTTGTGGGGACAGAGCCTGGTTGAATGCAGTGGCTCCCTCTGAGTCATCCCACAGTGGCTCTCCCTGCTCCCAGGACTCACTCTCACCACTCTCTCCCCTGCTTGTGCTCCCTGGATCTCCTATCCCAAAATTCTCGCCTCAGACTCTGCTTTCAGAAGAAATCAGGTCAAGAGAGAATTCCAGGAGAGAACTGAGCCAACAGAGTCCTGACCATCACTTGTCACAGAAGGTGGCTGAGACACACACTTGGATTCAAATCCCAGCCTTGTCTCTTCCAAGTCATACACATATAGAAAAATAAACCTCCCTGGGGCAGATAGCGATTGAAAGTCACTGATTAAGCAATTAGCAAAGAGAATCCTGATACCTATAGGAATTCTGCGAAGTATCTTTTAGCCCTCAGTGGTTAAAGAGAGAGAAACTCTAAATTTGAGTACAATCACCCAAGGCACAAAAAGCAGCCCAGCCCTGCACAGAGAGTAATTTATAGAGTAGGCATTATTTAGCTCATGGCCCTGGAGGCCAGGAAGTCTAAGAACTAAGTCTAACAAGATGCACTAGCATCTTGTTAGCGCCTGGTCAGCACCCAGTAAGGCCTTTCTTGATGCTTCATAACCTGGCAGAGGGCATCACCTGGAACAGGACAGGTTTACTAGCTCAGATCTCTTCTTCTTCCATTGTGGAAGCCCTGCTCTCCTGGCCTCAGCTACTCTAATTACCTCCCAAAGGCACTACCTCTAAATGCCATTGACAAATGAATTTGGTTTTTCAACAAATGGATTTTGAGGGGACACATAAGACCATAGCAGTAAGACAGCCAATCTTCTTGGTAAAATCTAACCAGGACATTTACTGATAGAGTCAGCAGTAAACAAACGGGCTTGGACACCCATTCATCTTCCCCTTCACCTTCCCCCCACAGAGCCCAGCTGCCATGAAACCTCACATTTGACTCTCTGGCCCAGCTACCCTGTGTCAGGCCACCTCAGGACCACCTTTTCTGCTCCACTTGGTACCAAGACTCTCCCCCTTTCACAGCACCCCAAGCTCCCTCCTGCCAGGGGAGCCAGCCCCACAAGTGGGCCTGGGCAAGACATGTGAGATTTTCAGGACAGGTGAGTAGGGTTGACTGCGGGAGCAAGGGCACCCACTATCACAGTGGCCTGGGGGGGAAAAAAAAAAAAAAACAAGGAAATCCTGGGTCAGGGGCTGCAGTTTGTACTTTTTTAGATGCAGACTCAATATCCAATTAAACTTGGATGATGGGGGTGAGGGGTTGCAAGACAGAAAACCCTCAGGCTGACATGCCATCACCCCCAATTTATCATAATCCTTTTCTGTGGCTACCTCCAATACCCTAGAGTTCCTCTACTCCAATATCCTAGAGTTCTAAACCTTTCTTAGAGGATCAACTTATTGAAATGTATAAATATATACCAAACCACACCCAATGGAGGATATGATGTTCAATTCCCAACCCCCAGGGCTACCTTATCCTGAGAACATACACACACACACACACACACACACACACCTGAGTATAAACTCACAAGTCCTATCTGCTACTTTCAATCACTAATAGGACCCCATTTTCTCCTCCTCTGGGCACACAGACACCCCCAGCCCGAGAAGTGCCAAACTCGGTTGTCTTTTTGTTTCTGTTCTTCATGTATTAGCCCAGGTGAGAGTCTCAGTCCCTCCCCAAAGGCTGCTGGGAGCCAACTATATACAGAGGTTACACATCCCAGGGAAGCACATGTGTGCAGTTAACCACAGCACAGAGTCTAGGCAGGAAATGGACCAGAAAGACTTGACAAAAGAGATGGGGAGATTCACACATCCTGACCCTTGTCCTCACCCAGCCCAGCCAGGTCAGAGCCCTGTACTCTTGTCCACTCAGGGCTGTGAGGAACATAGCAGCATGAGGGGCACAGCAGGGTGGAGGAACTGGGGAGCAGAGAGCCTGCCCTTCTCTCTGTCTCCTACTCTCCTCCCAGCCCACTGACAGCTTGAGCCCAGGATAGGCTTCCCAACACAGGAGGGGCGTAAGAGCCATTGGACGATGGCATACCCTCTCTCCACACCTCCCAGATTTTCTCCTGCACTCTCCCCAGCCCTTCCCCTTCGCTGAGATCAGTCCCACTGTACCCTCCTCACACATACACATGTGTCCAACACACACTCCCCACAGGGACCCCAAATCCTTGGAGCATTGCTCCATTATGAGCAAATCCTCTTCTTCCCACTACATCCAGAAATGGGGCATTCCCTCTCTGCTGGCCCTCACTGCCCTTACCCAGGAAGCCACAGCTGCACTCTCACTGCAGGAAGAGGAGTCCCACAGCCCTGCCCTGCACTCAGGACACTGTTTCACCATCTCTCTGCAGCCTTTCCCTGGGCACCACTCTGATTGTCTCCCAGCAGCCCTACAGAGCACCGACCCCCTGCACTCAGCCTCTGCAAGCCTAGAACAAGGCCATGCAGCTGGAGTCAAAATGGCTGGACTCTGCTCATCCTCTGGGCTAGATTAGGCCTGTGGAACTTTTGCTGAGTCACCACTCAGGGCCTGGCCTTCTGACCCAGAGAATTCAGTCTTTCTCTGCCTGCTGTATCTTCCCACCACACTTCACTGCCCCCTGCTTATCTCCCCCAACTTTTTCAGGCTTGTGGGACCTAACCCACACTCACAGAAGCCTCATCCCTAACACCTTATCTTCTTGGCTCACTGATGAACTGTGATTCCTCACCTGGGACCCCTAATCAGGCCATTTCATGTGGTACCTGAACATATGGCCTGGACGTGTCCCAACCCCAGGGGGATCTTATCAATTTTTCTTCATCCTCAATCCAGAGTGGCTGAGCTTAGCAATAATAAGCATGTAACTATGGGCCTGTTACAGGTACACCTGGAGGAACCTATATGGGGCTCTAGGTAGCTCTCTGACCCCTCTGTCTGTCCTTGATTCTTTCTATACTACATCTAGCCCTGCAGCTGGTCCAAATCCCTTCAGGCCCTAGTGCACCCCCAAAACTCTGCCCCAGGAAGTGCTCACACCCCTTTGCTGCTTGAGATGGAGCTATGAGCCAAATATTTGGTTACAATCAGAAAGGACTGTAGGAGACTCACATGTCTCAGATACAAAAGCAAAGCCTCCCAGATCTTTCCGCCTAGTCAGTGGCAGATTTGGAGCAAGAACTTCACCAGAAGAACCTTTTACTCCAGACTGTGACAGTGCCACTTGCTGGTGGTCCATCTAGCAATGCTCCTAAAGGGCTGCAGTCACAGTGGGAATATAAACTAGTACAGTCATTATAGAAAACTGTGGAGGGTCCTCAAAAAACTAAAAATAGAATTATCCTGTGATCCAGCAAATCCACTACTGGATTTCAAATATTTGAAATCAATTTTTCAAAGAAACATCTGCATTCCCATGTTTATTGCAGCACTGGTCACAATAGTCAAGGTATGGAATCAACCTAAGTGTCCATCAAGGGATGAACACTTAGGTTAATTCCATTTATCTAACAATAAAGAAAATGTGGTGTATATACACAATGGAATAATATTCAGGTTTTAAAAATACAGAAATTCTGTTCACTTTCAATAGCACAGATGGAACTGGAGAGCATTATGCTAAATAAAATAAGTCAGGAAAGAAAGAAAAATATTGCTTTTTCTCATATATGAAAACTAAAACAATTGGACTCAAACAGAAAGTAGTACGTGGTTACAGAGGTTAACAGATAATGGTCAAAAATACAAAATCTTAGGAAAATAAGTTTGGTTTTCTTTGAGATCTACTGCACATTGTGGTGAACAGGGCTAGTAACAGTGTATTTTGCATTTTGAAAATTGCTAAGAGTAAATTTCAAATGTTCTCAACACAAAAAATTAAGTAAGGTAATGGATATATTAATTAGCTGGATTTAATTGTTCCACATTGTAATCATAAATCAGAACATGACTTTGAACTTCATAAAAATATAAATTACAAATTTTCAACTTATTAGAAAATTTTAAAAATAAAAAATTAGCCAGGCACAATGGTGCCTAACTATATTCCCAGTGACTCAGGAGGCTGAGGCAGGAGGACTGCAAGTTTGAGGACAGCCTCAGCAACTTAGTAAGGCCCTAAGCAACTTATGGAAACCCTGTATCAAAATTTAAAAATTAGAAGGGCAGAGGATATGGCTGAGTGTGGTAAAGCACCCATGGGTACAATCCCCAGTACCAAAAAATAAAATATAAAATAAAAAGATGCCAAAATAAAGAAGACCTACAGGATGGAGTAGCATTTGAACTCTGGATCCTCCTGTCTTCCACTGGAAACCACAGCAGGCTTGACCTGGCTCTGCTTTCTGGGGAGCCCAGGCTAAGTCATGTGCTTCTGTGTGAATGTTCCTTGTGTGGCCCAGGGAGAAGGTGGGGGCTGAAGCTGCCACATGGTGTTGCTCACCTTCCCAGGTGGGCAGCCTGAATGCCACACAGATGTTCAGAGAGAGGGGAGCCGGTTTAAGGGAAGCTTAGCACAGGAGCCACAGGTGGCCTAATTCCATGGAGAAGAAGGAGGAAAGAATTTAGACGGTGGGCAGAGAAGGAGCAGTAGGCAGGGTGTGCTGCAGAGCCAGGAGACCCGCCTTCCAAAGACAGGTTCAGGACACTGGGGACCTATAAAAGCTATCTCTGCTCTTGAGTGAGGAGAAATGAGCACTCACCTCAGGAGGCCGTGTTCCTCTTTATTTCCAGGGTGTTCCTGGAAAGGAATGAAAGTCTGGCTGCAGAAAGCCAAGAGCAGGATCATGCCTGGAAGCCCTGGGCCTCAAGCAGGTCAGGACCCCTGCAGGGGTCTGCTTGCAGTTATCTCTTCCCTACCTGTTGAGCCCAGGGTCACACAGGAAGAAGGGTCTGGAAGCCCCTACTATGCCAGCCATTAACCCTTTGGCTGCTGAACCACTGGAGATGCCCTGGGAGATAGATGCCAGGGTAGCCGGGACTGGAGTGACTGGAATTTATCAATAATTAAACTTATCAGTTGCCTTACTCTATCCTGGATGTAGTTCCCCTGTCAGGCCACATTCAAAGGAGTAATTAAAAGGATAAAATGTGGGCAGGATTAAAGGGACCAGCAGGGATGGGGAGGTAGCTCAATGTAGAGCACTTGCCTATGATATGTGAAGCCCTGGGTTCAGTCCCCAGTGCCACAAACAAACAAAAACTAAAAGGACCAGCAAGGAGGGTAGTAAAGCAGCCAGGAACCAGAAATAGTGATTTCTAGTTGGAAGGATTCTGGCAAGGAATATAGTTGGGAGGGAGGGTCACTAGAGCCATAGCCTCAGGGTAGACACAGCCACTTGTCACTGCGGCCCTTCAAGGAGGAGACAGGGAAACAAGTGCCCACCCCCACTCTCCTGTTCCCAGTGGAAGCAGGGGGTGGGGGTGAGGGAGGCAAAAGAGACTCCACCCTGCAGTGTGGAGATCAGCCTCTGGGCACCAGGCAGGACCAAGAAGGGTGGAGAGTGTATCTGGAGGGGCAAAAATCCCAGACACTGGTCTTGTCCATTTCTGTTCCTGCCTATGTATTATGGGGCCCAGCAATGTGTGTATCCCTTCACCATCAGTCCTATTGTTTCAGCTCCTGGCCTACCCACTGAATGAATTCCAGCAACCCAATTTTTTCTTATGTCAAATTGATTAGGTCTGACCTCAAATGACACCTCCACCAGGTTCACTGCAGTTCCAGGTCCTCTGCATTCCCATGATGCTTTGCTCATGCCCAGCTTCGTTCCTCACCTCTCACAAGGCCTGACCTGAGCCCCCACCCCACTTCCCTTCCCTTGCTCTACTCTTTGTGTTTTCCCTTCCGTTCCTGCTAACACACTTCGATTCATTTAGAATGTTTATTGTCTATGGTAATCTCCCCCACTAGGATGCCCTAAATTCCTAGAACAGTGCCTGGCATGGAGTGGTATTATCCAATACATTTGTGCACAAATGCAAAAATTCCATCTCATTATTTATGAGTGTCTTACCTACTGTTTTCCCACCACACTGAAGAAACTTGAGGGAGGACAGCCGAATTTATATTTGTGTTCTCCACAGTACCCAACACAATCATGGCTTATAGCAGAGAGCAACACATGCCTTAGGAATGAATTATTCTCACAAACAGGACCCTTCTCCCAGAGGGCTGGAGAGGAAGCCCTGGGGAGGGGCTCCAATAAAACAAATGCCAGAGGAGCCAGGGATAAAATATAATCCCCAAGAGCACACTCACCCCAAAGTCCCCCCATCACTCATTTCCTCCGGCCTCACCCCACCTGCCATCCAGTAGTTCATTCAAATTATTAATTCATTAAATGGATTAATCCACTGGTGAGTTACAGCTTTCATAATCCAATAATTTCACCGGTGAGCGTTGCTATACTGGATAGCATGTTTCCAAAATGTGAGGGACTGTTCATATCCATAACAGGGGGCCAAACCTTCTGTGAAGCAACATACCCACTCCCCACAACAATGAGTTTCCCTTGGTTCCACCCTTGACACAAGTTTCGAGGTGAGAGGAAAGTTTTTGAGTTTGTTTTAGGAAAGACATGTATAATGCACAAATTAGGAGCTGGGATCCTTCAGGGGTACGGGCCTCTATTCTTTCCCGGAAGGTTCCTCCAAAGCACCAACCCCATGAAGTCCTTACACAGCATCACATCAAAAACCTCACCTGTTGGTTGGGTTGGCTAAATCTACAATAGTCCTGCAGAGAAGTCAGTCCCCTGAGAATACTGAAGGGTTTTCTTATTCCTCAAGCCCAGCGTGAGTGACCCCCCAAATTGCTAGGCTGGCCAAGCTGCAGACCCTGCCTGGGGACCCTAATAAGCTCCTGGGACCAGAAACAGCTGCACAACCCTCCAGCCCTCTCAGAGCCAATGGGAGAAACTTGCCACCATGATACCCACCCCCCTCCTGGTGATGTAGCTGCATCTGGGGGCACACGAAGGACACGAGTCATGCCCAGTGCTCAGGCTGCCCAGTTCTGGATGAAGGAAATCATAGCATCAGTCATTTGCACTCTGCTTTTGCTTTCCCAGGGCTCACAGGCCACGGATGGAAGGGGGCTCTGTCAGGGGACAGAGTGGACTCAGCTGGGCTACCTGCTCCCTCCAGGGCCATGTGGACCCCAGACTTCAGCAAAAGGAATGGCCAGTAGGTAGAGAGGTGTCTGTTCATAAGGTGGCCTCAGCCACCCCTCCCCAGCTGTACCAGACCCTCAGACTCCAAACCCCACTTGCCTCTGCAGCTACTGGTTCTCCTTAAAGTGGTTCCAGACAGTCTTGTTCCCATGTAACTGAACAAAGGGACGAGTCAGTGCTGCTAAAACAAGTACATGGTCAGGGGCCCACAGGAGCCGCCTGGCAAAGCACCTGTGGCGGGTTTACTCCTTTTAGGGTTAATGGGCCTAAACTCAGGGCTTAGAGGACAGAGAGGGCCTCAGCCGAAAGGATGCTGATGGAGGCTCCAGTCACCCCTTCATCCCTTGGTCATTGAGGAGAATTTCCTCAGAGCCAGGCTGCAAGGCGGGAATACCTCAGTCCTCTCCACTTTGCCAAAGTCAGTCTTGATCACTCCTGGAATGAAGTAATCCACCCAGGTGTCCTTGGGGACCAGCTCCAACTCCAATGTCCTGGTGAGGCCCAGAACTGTAGGCCTCCAGCTCCTGGAAGGAGAATTGAGAGAGTGATTGGGATTTAGAGGAGTAGAAGGAAGTATCAGTTGGGTTTGTCACTTATAGAGAATCACAACAAGCCCAGAGATCAGGCATGCTCTCCTCAGGCCTGTCGGTCTGAGCACAGAAGCTAGATCTGAAGGACCCAGCAGCCACACAGGCACAAGCTCAGTCCAGAATAACAGGAGTAGGGCAGGGATCTGTCCTGGGCACTGTCCCTGTGGGTTCTTGAAATAGAACAAAGTTGACCGTCACACCACACTCACCAGAGCACAAGCCCTAAGCACTTACCACATATGGCATGAACTGGAAGAGACCAGGGTGACAGCCCCCTCCTGAGAGCAGACAAACAGGAAAGAGGAAACTAAAGACCTAGTTTTGTTTGGGGATCTGCAACACAGGCATTAAATACTGCAGTCCTCAAACAGCAATAAGAGTCCTTTAATTATCCCACTTCACATGAGGAGACAGGCTGAGAGAGATTTGGTAACAAACCAACAAACTTCAAAGCCAGGGTTCCAACCCCATTTCTCATAAACCAAGTGTCCATGTTCATCACTTAGACTGTATTCTTCTGCCCCTTATGAGGAAGAGATGAGCAGAAAGCCAGGTGCTTGGCAGAGAGGGCAGGTGGTTTGGTGAAGAGGTACCCAGGGCTGGGGCCAATGCCCACCATGGGCAGCCTCTAAGAAGCAGATGGGACAGGGAGGGACAAGAGATGAAGGTTAGGAATTTCCCCTCCACCCAGGACAGCCCCCCAGCCAGTTCCTAAAGGGTGTCAGTAAGGAGTGTAATCAGATTTGCAGAATCCAACAGAGGCAGATTGCTAAAGACCAAGGTGCATGAAATGGGGAAGAGCCTTTGATCAACTTCTCCCTGTGGGGAGAGGCCAGGCAAACCCTGTCGTAGGTTTTAAGTTGATGCAGAGGGATTTTATGCTGTGGGAAGGTCAGACTAGGTAAGAATGAGCAGCCCCCAAGGCAAGGAGCAAAAAGCACAGCCTCTTCTCAAACCTGACAATGTCAAGGTCAAGGAAAGCGTGCTGGAACATCATCTCCATCCTGTAGCCACTGGAATGAGTAGCCATGCAAAGGGTGAGGCAGGACAGAGGGAGATGGGTAAACCTTTCCTGTCTCCCACCCGCTCCCCACTGTGCCTGTGCGCCTCAGCCTCTCCAGCTTTGTAAGTTCCCACTCACCCTGCAACCATAGCCCCTGTTCTCCACGTGGCGCAGCAGCTGGCTCAGCAGCAGGACTAGGGCCTTCACATTCACATTCGGTATCTGAAATCAGAGCAGGGGCCTGAGGAAGGAGGAAGAAGTCTGGTCATCTCCAGATCTGTTCAAATGACACTTATAATTTGTACATCAGACCCAAATGTGGGCAGCTTTGAGAGACCAATCCCCCTTCTTCCTGGATCAAGAGGTGCTTCCAACTTGCTTATGGTTTCATGGGCAGGCAGGCGGGCAAAAATGTGAATTACTCAGAATGAGGTAAAGGAAAAAAATGTCCAGGCCTTTTAAAGAAACTGGATTGTGTTCTGGTTGTGCAGAAAGAATCTAAAAACAGAGGCTACAGGAAAGAGCTAGAAGACAAACCAGATGGAGGACAAGCCGCTGCTGAGGTCCAAGGAGATTTCTGGAAGAGTCATCTTTGTCTCTCTGTGGTTCATTTGTTTATGCTTTTGTTTTGTCACAATAAAATTTAAGGCATACTCACAATACAACAGGATAAAGCAAATCAAATAGTTACCTTGAGTGAAGAAAGAAAAAATAGGAAAAATAAGTCTAAAAAAATAAGAACAAGCAAGAGTGAGTTTGATACCTGCAGTTCACAGCACATGGCAAGATTGGGCATTATTTTTCTATACATTCACAAAAATAGAGGCTCTGGGGTCCTACACACACACACACACCCCTATTTATTGCAGACGTGTCTTCGAGCTTTCCTACAACCAGTACAAAGATGGAGACACACTAGAAAATCGCCATTAGGAGTTAGGTGCCTATGCTGATCCTGTCTCTGACTGAAGTCAGGATCTGGGCTCCCACCTGGGTGCTGACACTCTGGGAACTCTGCCTTGTGGGTCAGGGGACAGTGGAGAAGTGAGAGAGGCACTGGCAAGGAAAGGTGCAGAGACTGAGCCCAGGGGCAAGGACAAAGTCCTGCTGGGAGGACAGTAGCTACTGGGGTTCCCCCTGTGAGGGGCTGACTGACACAAGGTCAGCAGTGTCCTGAATCTCTAGGGACAGAGGCTGCACACCTGTAACTGACCAGGCCTGTCACTGTTTTTCCCACCCCTTCCTCACACACCCACTCATCCTCTTAATTGTTGGTAAGGAAATGCTTCAACTGGGTGCAGCTGCAGCCCATTTGACGTCAGGTAATCAGTGTTGGGGATGGTCCTCATGACTACAAGAAGTGGCCTAGTCCCTGAGAAGAAAGAATCGAAGTTGAACTATGGATTTCCTTCTCAGAATGGAGCACTGTCACCCAACAGGATGTTTGTTCAAAGCCCTGTGTGCCTCAGGCTGAACAGTGGGCTGAGACAAGGCTTTTCCTAAACTCAGGAGCCAAACCTGAACCAAGGAAAAGGTGAGATTCCCTCTCTGGCTGAAGAAAACTGCTCACTAGAAAAGAAGGGCTCTGTGTACCAAGAGGTCCTGGGTGGAGACCTGTGAGCCCGGAAGAAGGCACATCCTGGAAAATCCTTAGTCAGAAGAGGGATGGAGGAGATGTGGGTGTGGCAGAAGGGTTGGAAGTTTCCTAATCAGCTGGAGAGAATGTGGGTCTGCCCAGAGCAGATCCCTGAACCTGGCCCAGGGATAATATGAGAGATAAGGAATTCTCCTCACAAGACACCTACTGAAAATTGCATTCAGTTAAAAGCAGAGCATCGGGTAAATTCTAAACCCATTTTGTGACAATTTCACCTGCAAGGTGGCAGCAGATGTGATCAGGGGACAATTACTCCATCAACGATTTCTGTCCAGTGGTGCAGAATTGCTTGTTGAATACCAAGCCTTGGAGAAAAGGAGACCATCAGACAAAGTCAGGTTGATTGCCAGCATGCACCCCCAGCTTCAGGAGGCAAGATTTCTAACAGTTCAGAGAAAGAGTCATGATCCCATGAACCGAGACACTAGAAAGGAAAATGACTCGGGAGAGTTAGGAGAATGTCAGCAATGAAATCCTGGATACATAATCACAAACAATCTCTCAGAGACATTGGAACGAAGCTCAGGAGACTAGGGAGGCAGCTGCGCAGTGGTTGCAGGGAGCTCAGATTTCAGGTCATCTCTAAGGATGGAGCGAGGGCATTCAGCCAAGGGCAGAGAGAAGAGGGGCCGGTCTGAGGATGATGTTGGCAAACTATAGAGTCCAGAGGCTGGGGAGGCACAACACACAAGGCCAGCAGGTGGGAACTGACCAAGTGTTTATGACAGAGCAGGGAATGCTAATGGCAGAAAGAAAGAGACTCCATCCTTGTTCATCTGATCCGTCAGAGGGAATTGGGAGCACAGCATGAGAGAGAATGCATCAGGAAGCAGGAGAATAACAAGGCCCATGATGGACCTGGACCCTTATCCAGCAAGGTGGCAGAATCATGAAGTGGCCTCATGGTGGACTGGAATGCCTGAGCTCAGGGAATGCTGATGGCCAGAGCCAGTCCTGACAGCAACATCTGAGGACAGTGGGGACACATAATCTAGGAAAGAGACTCAGCAGCAAGATCCAGTCACCAGGGAGGAGCACAGCGACTAAAGTATGCCCCCACAAGAGGATGTGAAGATATAAATTCTTGGCTTTTACGGAAACACTCTTCCTATATGGTCACAGCTACATCCCCAGGGCCTGGAATAGCACCTAGCACACAGAAAGTGCACAATAAATACTTGCTGAATAAATAAATGCAAAAGATACAAAAAGAGAAAAGAAAGCAGAAAGAATGTAGCAGCCAAATTTTAAAACAAACAAACCATAAAGCAGCATAAGATACATTCTAGCCCACAAGCAGTCAGGCCTGCCATCCACGGCCTGCTTTCAGAGTCAGTGCCTCAGGAGAAGAGAAGAAAGTCCTGTTGGGAGTGGGCACTGCTGGTGTCAGACTCTCAGCCAGCTCCTGGGGCAGCCCCTCATCTTGTGCCACACCTGCTCAATGGCCCCTGGCATCTCCCCACCAGAGGGTTGACCAGGGGCACTGCAAAACAGGAAGTCCACACGTCTTCGGTACTCCAGGGCCTATGGGGGAGGAGTGTGAGAGAGTGTGGAAGTGACCTAAAGAGGCCTCACCCTCCCAGAGCAGCCTAGAAGCCGGAGGCATTGAGGCAAAACTTGCTAATCAAATGCCACCCCAATCAGGAATGGTTACCAGGTCCCTGTGAAAACCAGACTCTTGCAAAAGCAAGAATCATGGATGGGCCCAGGGGCTGGCTCCAAGGTACAGGGGCACCCTAAATGCCTTCTCAATCCCTTTAGACACCTCCTTAACCACAGTTCTGAAAGGTGGTGTCCTCTCATGAAGAAGCCACTTGCCAGAAAGCTTCCTGCCACCATTCCCGCCCTGCCCCTGCCAGGGCTGAGCTGTAAAGCAGAAATTTCGTGTACTCTCTTTGTGTCCCCTTGGTCTCTCATAGCCACCATCTGCTCCAGGTCCTTGGCCTTCCCCATAGGGCACACAGTACCATTCACATTCAGCTGCTGCCAGGGCTGTTCTGCTGCTTCCCACTGCTGACGACCTGTCCTGGGCCCTATCCTTCCCCAGTTGTTGGTGAAGCCAATCCTGTGTAGAAGGTGGAGGGCACAAGTCAGCCTCACTCCTCCCCACCATTCTTCCTCTACCATCCCCAGAACTCAGTGAAGAAGGGAGTAATATATTCTACAACCTCGAGTCCTTCCATGGAAAACTGGGTCCCTGTGAGGTGTAGACCCAAGAAGAAATCAGGACATGCACCCTCAGTGGACCCTGTAACCACAGCTACCTGGTTGGCCAGGATGCCCTGTTCCACTGCTGGGCCTCCTCACAGAGGGCCAGTGCAGGGACAAAACAAGTCCTAGTGGACCCAAGTCACTGTAGGAGCATGGTAACCAAACCCAGACTGCTTCCTGCTCAGTCAACCCTGGTGGGAAAGACTCCATTTCACTTATCACTGATGGCATCAGTGAGCATGAAAGCAATCTAGCCCCCACTCCTCCAGAATGTTAAGGCTAGCATCCCAGAGTGGCGAGAGTCGGGCTAGTAACAGTGAACTTCAAACACCAGAGTGTCAGGTTAGGCAACCAGCCCGAGAAAATTTCCTAGTTATAAAAATGATATATAAGATTGTAAGACCTAAATTCCATAGACGAAAATTATTTTTCTATTCATTCCATAAGCAAGTACCGAGCTCTTAAGGTGTCAGGCACTGGGGGACATCTTGGTGAATGACAGACTAGTCCCAGACCCAGTCCCACACCCATGAAGTGCCCCATATTGAGTGAGGATGCTAAATACCAAACAAATAATTATGTCAATTAGTAATTAACTTATTTTAGAAGAGTAAAATCAACAGAAACTCATTCATGGCTGAATGGAGGGTAAGTATGATCATTTTGGAAAATGATTTGGCTTTGTATGGAGAAGTTGAAAATACAGCCTTCTGACTCTGCAAAGGGACCTCCCCCAACTCCCTGCAGAAGGGCAGCTTGTGTGTACCAAGGGATGGTGCCCATGTGTTCACTGCAGTATTTGATGTCAGAGTCCCTAACTGGAAACAAATCAATATGCCCAGTAGTGGTAGAAGAGATAAGTAAATCTTGTTGCATTTATATAATGGAATAGTATACACAGCAATGACAATTAATGAATTGAAGTTACACTGAAAAACATAAATGAATTTGAAAAAAAAAAGATATCAAGTGAAAGAAACAGGCAGAAAATATGCATCGTGTGATTCCACAAGTTTCCCAAAGAGGCAAAACAACTCTATCATTTAAGAATGCAACTGATGATAAAACTACAGAGAAACGCAAAGCCATAATTGCCACACAAGTCAGGACAGTGGGTGTTTCTGGGGTAAAGTGTAGGGGCTGTAATTAGGGAGAGGCAAAACAAAGAGCTCTGGGGTGCATTTTATAAGCAAGTGATGGTCATGTGGCATAGGTGAATGGTTTATAAAACCACACAGACACACATAAATATACATACTTTTAATGTATGTTGTATTTCACAATAAAAATGTTTAAAAAGCAAAGTTTACATGCTCATGGTAAATTTTAAAATTCAAGCACTTTAGAGCTAGTCAGAAACTAAATTTCCCAAGTCCCTTCTCAGAAGCAAACTTACCAGCGTCTCAAATACTCTCTCAGGGGTGTTCTTTGCAAAAGGGCTTTGCTTTAAACAAGTTTTCCATTTATAAACATTTGGTTCACAGCTGAGCAAGGTGGTGTCACCTATAAACCAGTTACTTCAGAGGCTGAGTCAGGAGGATAGCAAATTTGAAGCCAGCCTGGGCAAATGAGTGAAACCCCTACTCTAAATAAAAACAAAAAAGTCCAGGGATATAGTTCAGTGGTAGAGCACTACTGGTTCTTCAATCCCCAGTACCACCAAAAGAGAGAGAGAGAGAAAGAGAGAGGGGAATAGTTTTCTGGGATATCCTAACCAGGAAGCAGAGACTTGTGGAATATTGGAAAATAAAGAAGGACCCGGGATCAGCCTGAGGTCCTTGAGATGGCTCCTCTCCACCCTCTGGGCCCCAGAGCCCTGTCCACGGTTTGAAATTCAGCGAATGCTCAGGAAAGTCTGTGGGATGCATCTCATACTGGAGGTGGGGAAAGTGAGGGAAACTGGAGATAAATAGGGTCTATAAGGATCTATAAGGTTGAGGAAGGTTTTGGCAGGGAAAGCAGGATAAATGTTCCAGTGTAAGGGGACAGCTGAGAGGAAGTGAATGTCCAAGGAACCAGAAGAGAGTAGGGTTTCTGTGTGCCTGGAATGTAGAGAGTCCAGGACTCGGGATTGAGAAAGCAGGATACGGATCTGAATGGCTGGCCAGGCTTACACTGAAGTGCAGCTCTCTGAAGCTAGGCCAGTCCCAGCAGCCCCAGCCAAGTGCAGCATGGAGACCCAAGCCCTCAGGAGGTCCTCAGAAGGGCAGAGGCATGCACAGGTGAAGGCAGAGTAAGATCTGGCTTAGGAGACTCAGGTATGCTGTCTCTGTAAATTGGAAAAATACTGGAGTCTTGTAGTGGGAAGCCTCTTTCACCCAAACCCCCAATATCCCAGCCCTAAATCAGGCCAGAGGCTCCTGCATCCCCTAGTGTGAGATTCCCATTAGCTCCTTATTCCCTACCCTAATCTAGGAATCTGATTAGTTTCCTGCTGAGGGACATAGGAAGGGAGTGGCTGGAGCAAAGAGTTAGAGAAGGCACTCAGGGACTTGGGGGTCTGCTTTTCATGCAGGACTGTGCCAGAGACACGAAGAGAGGCAGGCTCTGGCAGCTTTGGGTCAACAGACATGAACTTTCAGTGTGTATAACTGTCCGCAGACCCTCATCATCACTTCAGATCTGCCCTGGCCACTCCATCACCCAGGGACTCCTGGTTACTAAGCAACCTCTGCCTTACCTACTTCATCTGCCCTTGTTCCTTAGCAACCCTTGCGTAACCCAATTCCCTTGAGTTTGGGGTCTGTATCTATAAAATATAAATGAATGGGTGCTGCTCAGGAATTGTAGAGAAATTTTAGATTAAATATCAGTCTGTACTCAGCTCATAATGAAGGTGACCAAATGCTCTGCTTTGGGAGGGACAACCTTGCTTTCCAATTTATGTCCCTTCTGGTATCATATTTCCAAAAGCATTCTTTGCAGGTGCTAGACCTCCTCCCCCTTTTTTTTTTTTTTTCTCCCAGCTGCTTTCACTCTGCTTGCTCTCTCACACAGGCACTCTCTCTTTTCTGCAAGGTCACATTTACAGCGTTACATTTCAAGCGGGGGAGGGGGGGTCTCATCTCCTGATTGGTCTAACTTCCCTAGACAGGACACCAGATTCTAAACCTCTTCTCCCCACCCCTGGGACTCCTTTCACCCCATCTTCAAGCACTTAACCCCCTACAGATAATGAGAGGAAGGGGAAGCCGGTCTCCTTGGCCTGGAGCGGGGCAGGAAAAAAAGAGAACGGCATTTCGTCGGGACAGGGCGCCCCCTGCTGGACATTTCGAGTTACAGCAACACTGAGAAGCATTCCTGTCTCAGCAAGTCTGAGACTGTCCCCTTTCTGGCCTGCAGCAGTTCTCACTGAGCACTGCTTGTCTGAACTTGCCCCAGGGCAATTTGCAGGAAAGGTGACCTAAAGTACAGAAAAGCTACTGCAGCCCGTTGCAGGTAAAGAGATGAGGTGAGGCCTCACCTGTCTCCTTGCTTCCCCTTCCACACAGAGCCCCTCTCTTCCAGGTGGAGAGGGAGCACTCATTCACACTTCATTCCGAAGCGATCAGCTAGGCCAACTTGAGCAGAGTTGACAGCAGGTCCTTGGAGTCGCCCTGGAGACTGACATTGCCTGTTCTGATACCCCTTTCCATGCCTGTCAATTCAGATGCCCACAGTTGGGAATGGGAAAGCCAAATGGACACACCATTAACCTAGCCCCATCTTGAGGTGCATGATGGCCTTCAACACTCACTCCAAAAAGAGAAAAGCAAAAGCAAAGAAAAAGGGGAAAAAAAAAAAAAAAACAAGGAGTAAGGAAGAGACACAAATACTTAGAAACATTGAAAATCAGAAAAGAGAGAGACTAAAGAGAAGTCAACAGAAGCTATGTGATCTTGGACAAGTATGTGCCCCTCTCTGGCCTCAGTCTGTACCTTGGTAAAATGAGAAGCTGACTTGGGTGGTCCTAAGGGCTCCAAAAGCCCCAAGAGCTTTATTCTGAGAGTCAGAGGAGAAATAGGCTGAGTTGCAGACATAGAGTTAGGGAGAAATAAACATCAAAACAAAAAGTAAAAAGGAGTGAGGATGGGCCATTCCACCCATCATGGACCCCAGCATGGCCATGTGGCCTCAACTTGAACCACACCATTCCTGCCCTGGGCTGTGGTGATGCAGGCTCAGTTTATCTGGCTGTCATGAAGTCTGCAAGTGTGAGGATGTGAATAGGATGCAGGCTAGGCTTCAGAACCTGCTGATTATATCTCAAAAACTCAAGTGTGAGCAGAATTTACAGTCCCAGAATTCAGAAGGTCAGAATGAGGATGATAAAAGGACTCCCCATAGCCTAGGAGGAAGAACCTGGGGAAAAGTACAGGACTTGTCTGTATAAATTTCTGCAGAATGCTGCACATGACACTTACCAAGGACCCATTGCTGTCAGCATCCCACTTTCCCCAAAGATGCTCTCACACAACAGAAACAGACAGATCCATGGATCTAAAACCTGTACTCAAACAGGCTGCAGACCCCATCTTAGGGAAGCTGGGATGGGCAGGCCAGGCAGCTATAGGCTCACTTGGCTGTGGAGGCAGAACTGGATACACATTTTACCAGCAATAGAAACAGACCCAAGCCTCAGTCCCAAAGCCACTGAAGTAGCTCCTCCTCCCCAGGTCAGGTCCCTGGAACTACCCAGAATCAATGGCTGTAGAGCTTCTGGTATCCACACACCATCCAGGCTGTCACCCTGACCCAAATAATTCATAAGTAACCATTTCATGCTAGATGCTGTGTCAAGTACTGCAAACACCAAAATAATGATGGCATAGCCCCTACCCTCAATAAACTTACAAAATTAAATAAAAAGCTCACAGTCTAATAGAAGACAATGCAATGCAGAGTGATGCGTATCAAAATGGAAGTAGTCATAGGGTTCAGGGCACCTGAGAAAGCATAGTAAAAGTCACGTTGAGCCAGGCGTGGTGGTGCATACCTGGAGTCCCATCTGCTTGAGAGGCTGAGGCAGGATAGTAAGTTTGAAGGAGCTTGGGCAACTTATCAAGACCCTATCTCAAAAAAAGTTTTTTTAATTAAAAAGAAATTTTTTAGTTATAGGTGGACATGATGTCTTTATTTTACTTTATGTGGTGCTGAGGATCAAACCCAGTGTCTCACACATGCTAGATGAGTGTTCTACCTCTGAGCCTCAACCCCAGTCCTTTTTTTTTTTTTTAATTTTTAAGGCTGGGAATGTAATTCATCAGTAGAACAGTTGCCTAGCATGTGTGAGGCCCTGGGTTTAGTCCACAATACAGAGAGAAAAAAAAAAAAAGCCGTGTTGAAAATTTGATGGAGGATGTACCATGCAGCTGGATAAATAGTTCTGAAGCTCAGGAAAGCAAACTGGTGTTCAGGAGAATGATTTGGGAATTACTGCCCATAGGTAGAAACAACCTCATAAAGTGGATGCCAAATGCCAAGAGTGTGAATAAAGTGAAAAGAGAAGAGCCCCAAAACTGAAACTGGGGCCAGGTGCGGTGGTGCACGCCTGTAATCCCAATGGCTCAGGAAGCTGAGGCAGGAGGGTGGCAAGTTCAAGGCCAGCCTGGGCAATTTAGTGAGAACCTGTCTCGAAATGAAAAATAAAAGGGGCTCAGGATGTAGCTCAGTGGTACAGCACCTAGGGGTTCAATACCCAGTGCCACAAAATTAATGAAAAAAACAAAATCTCCAACTGCAACAATTTTTCAACCTTCCTCCAACTCATTCCCACCTGTGCTAGTCAACTTTCGTCGCTGTGACCAAAATACATGACATGAACAACTTAAAGGAGGAAAGGTTTATTTTGGCTTGTGGTTTCAGAGGTTTCAGTCCATGGTCAGCTGGCTTTATTGCTTCAGCCTGAGGTGAGGCAGAACACCATGGCAGAAGGGCATGGCAAAGGAAAGCTGCTCAGATCATGACAGCTCAGAAGCAGGGTAAAGGACCAAGGTCAAGATCAAGTCCCCAGGGGCATACACTGAAGGACCACTCCTCCATCAGGTTCCGCCTCCCACTGTTTCCACCACCTCCCAGTAGTCCATTCAGAGTCTTCTGAATTAATCAATGAATTAATTCACTGAGGAGGTTAGAGTTCTCAAGATCCAATCACTTCTCAAAAGCCCCACCTCTGAACAAGCCTTCAACACATGAGCCTTTGGGGGACATTTTATACCTGACCCACAGCTCCACCTATACGCATTAGGATAACACCTCACAAACTTGACAAGCTGTAAAGGCATTTATCAGGAGAGAAGTTAGGTTGCCAACATGATTTTGCCCCTACTTATCCTCTGATGAGCTCTGACTCACAATGTGGCACACCATATGTTCCAATGATCAGCAAATCACCAATAGATCTGAGGTCTACTCCAGAGCTTGACATCAAGGGGTCCTCCCTTGCATCCCCTATGAGGGGATACAAGGTTGCCAGACTTGCAAATAAAAACACAAGATGCCCAGTTAAATTGGAAGTTCAAACACACCTATAGCAAAAGATATAGGTTGTATATCAAAAGATATAAGTCTATCCCAAGTATTGCAAGGGACATATTTATACAGAAAAAAAAAAAAAACTTATTTGGGGTTTATTTGAAATTACAAAACTTAACTGGGTATCCTATATTTTATCTAGCAATGATACTTCTTTGCCCTAGTGATAATAATTCTCCAGAGGAACAGTGACAAGCTTATTAAATGATCTGAAAAAAATATCAAAGTGGTATATGGTTTACACATCATCCCGAAGAAAAGTAAAGACAAAATAGTCTTTATAAAATATATTTAGAGGCTGGGGTTATGGCTCCATGGTAGAGTGCTCACCTAGCATTGGTGAGGCATTGGGTTGGATCCTCAGAACCACAAAAATGTAAAAATAAAGATATTGTGTCCACCTAAAACTAAAAAATAAATATTTTTAAAAGGAGATATATATATATGACACCAGTAATACACAGGTGTATTCTCCCTTGAGTTATATAATCCAATAAATTATTACTTTGAAATTCTGAAATTTTCCTTACACCTATCTGGAAATGTCACTAAATAGGAATCCAAGGAGGTCTCAAAGAGAGAAGGCAGAGATGACTTGCACCATAGAAAAGAATTTTAGGATATATCAAAAGAGACACAAACAAAGATTTATTTAGGAAAACAAGTAATACTACAGATGCACACTCAAAGGGAAAGGAGTGCAGTTATCTGAGGGTGAGACACACTTTGGGATCATGGGCCCTTATTTTAAAGGAAATTTTGTAAATAGTGAACATGAGAAGTGTACAGGAGTGACATCAGCCTGGTGAGCTCAATTCCGTCAATCATGGAGCACAGGGAGGGTCACAGTAGTCTGGTCATTTCAGGTCTCTAGAGTGACATCATCCAGTCAATAACATTTGGAATATACCCATATCATAAGTCTCTAACAATATCTTCCCTTTGATTTATGTAGTCTAAAGAAAATAATGTTGTATAGGCTAGCAATATATGAAGGCATTAATCATCTAGGCTCATATTACTCTAAAAGGTTCGAGGGCCTTTTTCTCTTCTTTTTTTTTTTTTGATAAGATTTCAGGCTTGGTGGAAAATGGATTTGGGAAGTAAAGGACAGGGTATTCGTGGAGTTTCTTAGATTTAAAGTTACAGCTTCTTTTCCCTTTCCTGTAGTCTTCTCTCTACCTCTCCTTATTTATTTTATCTACCCTCATTATTACAGGAAGTAAGTACACTTCATTTTATTTTGTGACATCTTTAAATGTTTTTATTAACCCTTATAAATTTTGTAATTTTATCTAAAATTATTTTTTAATTTAATATTTTATTCTAACACATAACAATATGATTATTACAATACAGTCACTCTTATTTTCTTTTTTTAATTTAAGGAGTATGGGGAATTGATCCCAGGGGCACTCTACCACTAAACTATATCCCCAGCCCTTCCTATCTCTTATTTTGAGATCGGTTCTCCCTAAATTGCCCAGTCTGGCCTCAAAGTTTTGATCTTCTGCCTCAGCCTCCCAAATAACTGGGATTACATATGCACCACCGCAAAGTCACAATATATTTATACTTATGTTCAAGGATTTATCACCGGCTTAATAAAGACAGATTAGAAGATTTGCTTTGTCAACACACAGTCACATCATCTATGTCTAAACATACTAGGGAAAAAAAAGATGAAAATGACATATCAGATATTTCTCTGACTAGCAGAAGAGAAGGATGTGAAATCTGTTTCCCTCCTCTATATGGATGTTAAGTATAGATTACCATACTTTATGTATCAGATCACATTAACCAGTACTGTAATACCAGGTAATTGCTAGGGCTAGTTTAGAGAAAAATAAATTGACTACTTGAAATGTAGATATGATGCACTCAAAGTAGAAATGAGGAAGCTATTGCCACATCTTACTGGGTAGGCTTTCACAGTGCATTAGGTAGAGAAGCCCACAATGGCTGGGATAATGAAGCCCTGTACACTGGCACCTCTCGATGTCTGCTGGATGAAATCGGAGTGAAAGGAAGCCAGGCATGCTGGTGCTTGCCTGTTATCCAGCTATTTAGGAGGCCGAGGCAGTCTGGGCAAATTACCAAAGCCCTGTCTCAAAATAAAATAAAAAGGGCTGGGCATGGAGCGCTTGCCTAGCATGTGCAAGGCCCTAGGTTTTATCCCAGCACTGAAAAAAGAAAAGAAAAATAGTCTGTGAAAGAAATCCTGGGTGCTGACACTTTACAGCAATATAATCATTTATCAAATTAAACTGATCATGTTTGCACTTCATGCAAACGTGAAGACCGCATTACTGGCTTGTCTGAAGAACTGGGGGCTTGATGTTTTCTTGTATTCATCCAATTGGAACCAATCAATCATTAAAACCTTTTTTTAATATGTATTTTTTAGTTTTAGGTGGACACTTTATCTTTATTTTATTTTTATGTCGTGCTGAGGATCAAACCCAGTGCCTTATGCATGCTAGGCAAGTACTCTACCACTGAGTCACAACCCCAGCCCCTAAAAATCTTTTGATGTGAATACTTGGCAACAAACACAAGTGGTGGTGAAGTTTTCAGCATTGACTAACTTTTTCAGGTCTCATAGACAAATGTTTACATATCAAGAATGTTTTTGATATTTCTACCCATGACACAAAGCAACAGTGGGTAAACTTACTGAAGTAGAATAAATGGGACAGTGGCAGCAAACCATCCCCATGGTCACCATATTCTTCACTACCATGCCCTTGTAGTCGGGTAGAAATAGCCCTTCAGATCATTTCCTTAGGCCTTGATCCTTGAGAACATATCTTCTAAACATTCTCCGCAAAGAAATCGGAAGTATACATAAAACACTTCTGTTGCTTACTGAAGAACAATGGTTCTCTCAAGAAAAGGCTCTTGTGCAATTGAGATGTGAGCTGAACTATTCTGTTTGTTCGTAGAATAAACAGTTTTACTGGAAAAATGACTGCCAGACAAACTATGATTATTCAGATATGGATATTTGGAAAATATTTTCTCAGAAACGAAAAGAATGTCACCGTAAGAAAAATAGTTGTGATATTAGCAGCCCATGATAAAATATGAAGCTTTTAACAAAACTTTAAATCGTGAAAAATTTGTAATTGCCATCCTGAGCTTGACAACTTCCTGACACTAAGAGATTTACCAGTAAGATGAATGTTGAGGGGCTGGTGTTGCGGCTCAGTGGCAGAGCTCTTGCCTGGCGTGTGTGAGGTACTGGGTTCGATCCTCAGCATCACATAAAAATAAATAAATAAAATAAAAGTATTGTGTCCATCTACAACTAAAAAAAGATTAAAAAAAAGAAAAGATCAATGTTGATGTTAATAAGTGTGATTTTTTCAACATTGCACAGTGGAATATGGCAACATGTTATAAGATCTGCATAGCCTTGAACCAAAATTTCCCAGATGGCCAATGCATGAGGTTATAAAATCATATGTACATGCATGATCCACTCACAATGCAAGATAGACCAATTGAATTTTTAATTTTTTTAAGTTTGTAGATAGACTCAATACCTTTATTTTATTTATTTTTATGTGGTGCTAAGGATCGAACCCAGTGCCTCACAAATGCTAGGCAAGCGCTCTACCACTGAGTTACAACCCCAGCCCCAACCAATTGAATTTTAAGATAACAGAATACAAAAAAAAAAAAAAAATTCAACTAATCTTTAAAAAACTACCATTTGTCAAGTTGGGGTGTAGTATAAAAGAGCATTTGTGATTGTCTGAGAAAGTTAACACTCTTTTCAAACTGCTTGTCTGTGTGAGCCAGATACTATCAATAAACTGTTTTCCCATCAAAACAGCATATTATAACAGATTAAATGCAGAAGAAGGACCAGGTGTGATGGTGCACACCTGTAATTCCAGCTGCTCAGGAGGTTGAGGCAGTAGGATCACAAGTTCAAGGGCAGCCTGGGCACCTGTCTCAAAATAAAAAGAGCTGGGAGTGTAGCTCAGTGTTAGAGCACTTATCTAGCATGCATGAGGCCCTGGATTCCATCCCTAGCACCACAAAATAAATGAATAGTCATATATATCTCTCTGTGTGCAATGTAAGAAAAAATAAAGTGTGTGTGTGTGTGTGTGTGTGTGTGTGGCTGGCAATTGAACCCAAGGCCTCAGGCATGGTAGGCAAGTGTTCTACCACTGAGCAACACATCTCTAGCCTCTAAGAAAATCTTTTTTATTAAGGAAAAAACATTCCAAAACAGGGAAATAACCAGGTGGATAAGGGGGAAAGGGTGGGGTAAAAGTGCCTGAGTCTGGGCACAGATAATGCAGGAAGTATCTGGGTTAGTTGTTATCAAAGCATCATTGGAAAGGGCAATTTGGACCCACAATGACAAGGCCTGCCAAATCAGACCAGTGATGCCGTCACAGAATGAGAACACTGGCACTCTCCGCACATGGGCTTGCTCCTCTGTCAGATGGTGGTGATGATCCCACTTGGGAAGGACCTGTGGAGCACCTCACGACATGCCAGGAGCACACCAAGCACAGGTCAGATGGTAACTCCCTTCCCCGTCTCTTCCCCTATTACATGGCTGGCCATCACCTGTGGCCACCTGATGACAAAGCTCAGAGAAGGCCCAGTCCCAGGCTCACTAATGCCCCACCCACCCAACCCTCATACCCCAGGCTGCAAGGGATGATGGGATGATGCTGTCTATTGCCCCACAAAAGATTAGAGAAGGGAATCTGACCTTTTAACCTACTCCCTAGCCTGTACTTGCCTGAGACTTTCTGAACCCACTCTCCCCTCCTCAGCCCCCAGACTTGAGAGTCCCTCTGCAACCTGAGGACAGAGCAGCAGGCTCATGATCACCCTGGAGCAGCCAGGCTGGCTGGACCACCTCATGCACAGAAGAACTGATAGCAGATCCACGGACAGTCCTTCCCTCATATTTCCAATGCCCACTTCCTGCCCCAGGGGGGAAAAAAATCAGAGAACAGTTTCCCATACAATCATCTACTCCCTGCCATCTCCCATCAGTAAAAAGCTCAAACTTCCTCCTCTAGATAACTCAATCCTAACTAAAGTCTTCCAACTCCTATCTACCCCCTCCCACACCCCACTGCACACACAAGCCTCACTAGGTGAGTACAGCTCAGGCTCCTGGAAATGACAGGCCAGTTAATGGGAAGACTAATAGCACGTCCTCTGGGGCTGCATACCAAGGACCTTCAAGAGCCTTTGCCCCATATCTCTCTTTCCTGAGAATATATTCCCCTGCCAGTGCAAGCTATTGATTCAACAAACCGTTGCCCAGTTGTGCTATTTTACTAACAATCAGTAAGGAGTTCATTTCCTAATACACAGAACATCCCCAGGACCCTGCTCTGTCCTCTGTGCCCCTCCCACTCTCCCACTCCCCACTGCTCCCTCCTGCGTTCCCAGCACCAGGTGTGTTATCAAACCACCTCTCCCTGAACCTCACATATTACACAAAAACTAATTAAAAATGAAGTGCAAACTTAAAACTATAAGATATTTAGAGGAAGACAGGAGACTCCCCAGCTTATTTATGGGTTAAATTACAGGGCCAATTTTTTTTCCCTCTGGTACTGGAGATCCAAATGGAGGAGGTAGGTCACTGGGGGTGCACCCTTGGAAATTACACCTTGTGCCCCTGGCTCCTCCTCCACCCTGCCCCCTTCTTCCTGGCTGCCAGGAACTGAGCAGTTTTCCTTTGCCATACTTTTCTGCCTCGATGCTCCACCTCACTTAGACCTAGAGAAATGGAATCAGCAAACTACAAACTGAGACCAATGAAACCATGAGCCAAAATAAACTTTTCCTCCTCTAAGTTACTCTGGTCAGATTTTTGTTTTTTGGGGGGATGGGTACCAGGGATTGAACTCAGGGGCACACAACCACTGAGCCACATCCCCAGCCCTATTTTGTATTTCACTTAGAGACAGGGTCTCACTGAGTTGCTAAGCGCCTCACCATTGCTGAGGCTGGGCTTTGAATTGGCGATCCTCCTGCTTCAGACTCCCTGGCCACTGAGATTACAGGTATGCACCACTGCATCCGGCTGGGCAGGTATTTTGATAACAGTAGCAAAAAGCTAAAATATTCCCCTAATAGAATGTAAGCTTCATAAACTAACAACTAATGCTCTAATTTTGCACTGGGGAAGCCCTCTACCACTGAGCTACACCCCCAATCTGAAGTCTGTGCTCTTAACCCTCATGCTTTGTGGTCCTCATGGAAGTGGGCTTTTATTTGTATTGTTCTCTGTTGTGTTTCTAGCATTTTTAACAGTGCCTAGCAGATGGGAAGTACCAATAAGTATTTATACACTAAACTAATGTTGCTTAACTAGTTTAAAGATAAAGCTTGTCTGTGGACCTACCTGATCAAAGTCCATCACATCCCTTCTAGAGTATGGGGATTGGAGGGCTTCAAGTTTCAAATCATAAATTCCTAGAAATTTGTCCTCTACTCTAAAGATGCTTATAGTTCTTGGGGGAATACATATGTAAATAACTAAAAGGCAGAAAAATCTCAGTGCCCCAACACACAAAGTACCATGGGATTTCTGATCAGGGATTGAAAACTTTTACCTAGGAAGTCAAGGATCTGAGGAAGAAATGGCATTTGCACTATGTTTTGAAGAATTTGGACAGGCAGCAATAAGGAGGGTATAACTCAGGTTATCAATTCTTTCCTAGTATCTGTTCTCCTCTTCTTCCTTAATAATCATACCTGAAATTTTAGCTGTGCAATTAAGCACCCAGAATAAAAGCTACATTTCCCAGCCTCCTTTGCAGCCAGGCATGGCCACATGATCAAGTTCTGGATAAAAGGATATGGAGAACTAGAGTATGCAACTTCTTAAATGGAAGGAGCATGCCCCCTTCTTTTCTTTCTCTTCTTTTTGCTGACTGGAATGTAAATCTAATGACTGGCACTGCAGCAGCTATGACCTTAAGAGGAAGCCACATATCAAAGAGGGTAGACTACAATGCTGAAAATCTCTGGATCCCTGATGATTATGAAGAATGCCATATGAGCCTGCCATGATCTTATTTAAGCCACTGTTACATATAACTGTCTTAGATGGGGTTACCAGAAGCCAATCCTGAAACAAAGCTTCAAGTGCAAGTTATAAATTAAACAAATGTTCCTTCCTAGAAGAAACCAGTAAGGGAACATGAGGAGCTTAACTGAACCTAAATCTAACAAGTACCAGAGACATTCCTGGCAGTGGAGAGAGTATAAATAAAGTGCACAGAACCTTGGGGAACAAGAAGGTAGGTGAAAGTTTTGGAAAGGAAGAGTATAAGAAAGAATGAACTGAGAAACTAAGTTGGAAGACCAAATTGCAGTCATTGGAACTCTATTAAATACTTAGCTAATCCATAGACAAAAGGGAGCCAGGACTTTGGGACACAGTGGTTCAGAAGATGACTCAGGCAACTATGTGTGGGATGAACTAGAATAAGGCTTGTGTAGGGTAACACCTGTTAAAAGGTTGTCTCTGTGATCTAGACAACAGGTCACAGTGGTATGACCGCAGGTGGTGGTGCTGGGAAGGGAAGGTAGAGAGGAGTGGCAAAGTCTTGCAGAGAAAGACAAGTTCTTTCTGATTGATTTTATGTGGGAGGCAAGAGACAAAGAAGATTTAAACATAAAGCCAGGGCTGGTTTCTGTTCTGTGCGACTAGGAGAATAGTGGCATCACCAGCAGAAATGGGCAACAGAGAACATCTTGGAAAACCCTGGAGAAGCAGCCACCAACAGTGGAAGGTGTGGTGAGACCAGAAAAGAAGTGGACAGATCCAGGATTGCACAAAGTGTGATTTATTTATTTATTACTTCCATACAGAAGCATGTCCGGGGGGGTGGGGGGAGCAAGAAACATGGGTCCTCACACCTGGAAGGTAGAAGCAGGGGTTATATGTCAAACTAGACAAAGATGGGCCACAACCAACCCAAGTGTCCCTGTTCTTTCTCAAAAACAATTAACATGAACATCAGTTAAGGAATTGCCAGGACCTCAGTGGCTGCACACCACACTCAGCTGACTAGCTTGACAACTTGTCCTATAGGGTTTGGAATTCATGCCAGAGTCACCTGGCAGGAAAATGGCAGTTACATCAAGGTGGCTGTAGTCACAACAAGCTGTACCAATACAGAGGAGAAGGAACGTGCTTGAAAGGAAACATGAATTCCACTTATTGGACATAGTGATTTTTGAGGGGAAGGAAAGCCTTAATTGAGTGGCCAAGCATGCAGTTAAAATTGTAAGAAGTCAGGCATGGAGCTGTGGGTTTGGGCTCTGTCTTTAGAAATGTGATTATTGATGCTGTGGATGTGAGCAGGATTGCTAACAGAGCACAGACCAAAAAGGGAAAAGCCAAGGCAAGATGCTTGGAAATCGTGCTGTCATTTACTGGCTTTCTTGGCACCATAGCCACCCTACTCTGTGGTGCTGGGTTGAAGGTCTGGGAACAGCTTTCCCCAGACCCTCTCTTGCCAGCTGGCTTCCTATTAGGTTCTGCTAATAAGAGGCACTGGAACATGATGGAAGGATGTCGGGTGAGAGAAGAGACTTCATTCTCTGTCCAGCCTCTGGAAGAATGCCTTTCCAGGTCAGCAAACTTTTTCTATAAAGAGCTGGATATTAAATAGTTTAGGTTTGCAAGCCACATGATCTGTCACAATTACTCAACTCTGTCATGGTAGTGCAAAACAGCAGCTACAGACAGAATGCAAATGAACAAGCATGACTGTGTTGCAATAAAACTTTATTTATGGACCCTGGAGTTTGAATTTTTTATAGTCTTCATGCATCCGGAGGTATTTCTTCTTCTTCTTCTTCTTTTTTTTTTTTCCCAACCATTTAAAATATGTGAAAAACAGGCCATAGAGAAACAGAGGGCCTATGAATGTGACCTGTGGGCTATAGTTCACCCTGTGTGGGCATCCTAACTCTTAGGCACACCTGGCCCCAGCTAAAGTGGACCTCCTGAAGACACCAGTGCCCCCAGAGGTCCATGCGCGGTCACAATGCCTCCCCATTCATGGTCTAACATGAGCCCTGTGCAGGCTGCTCCTCTGAGCCTGGAAAGCCACCTCTTCTCTTCTGTTCCTCCAGCCCTGTAGTGGGCAGCAGCCACTTCCTAGAGTTACCATAGCTGATTACCACAACGTCTGTTTACTCCTCCAACCCTCCAACACTGCAGTAGCCCATTCCCTATATACGTCCTCTCTGTTTGAAATGCCTGGCATGGAATTTGTGTTTCTGTCTGGACCCAGACTGACACAGAAATCTTTTCATTTTTGAGGTGGAAAGAGGAAAAGGGAGCCAAAAAGGAGGAGTCAAAGAAGTAGGGGACAAACCAGAAGTGTCCTGGCACTGAAGGGAAAAACGACTCGGGATGATGGGCATGGTGAGCAGTAGCCATGGCTGCCAAGAGGTGGGAAAGATGCCTGAGAAGAGGATGAGATTTCAGGACCCAGAGACTGTATGGACACTTCCAGCCTTGGGGGACTGGTGGAGAGCTGAGGAGTGAGCTGGAGGCAGGTGGCCTCTTCTTGTGAGAGTCTGCAGGGGGAATCATCTTGAAGTCAGCGTCTGATGTGCTCCCTGGGCCCCTTATCTGTGCAGGAGAGAAGAGTAGACACAACCTAAGCATGGATTAGTGCCAGGCTCAGGGGAAACCCCAAAAGCCAGACAGTCCTGGAATATGTTGATGTAGATATTTGAATAGTCTGGGACGCTGGCTTTGTGCCATGTTTGGCATCTGTGCCATGCCTGTGTTTGCAACGTTTGCCACTCATTCTGCAGCCCTGGCTGCACACAGGCCTATTTCCCTCCACAAGAGCTTTCTCAAAGAGCTTTCCCCTCTCTTCTGGCTGTGCTTCTTATGCTGTCATTCATTCAGCAACTACCATGTATAAAACTTAATGAAGAGTGCCATGGGAGAGTCTCTGGAAAGTACTTGAAGCTCAAATCCTTTGTTAATTGTGTCTAGAGAGCTGTCTGCTGTTGGCACAAATCTCTCTTGTTAGCCCCTTCTGGTTTATCCTCTAACTGTAAGCTTTATCCCTCTCACAACTGCACCCTTGGTAGATTTCCCTGTTCATGAAGCTCTGTGGAATGGATGCCCTGCCAGACAAGACTTCTCTATCATCAAGAATCACTAGACTCAGTTTGGGGCAGGACTGACAGCCTAGCCTTCCTCCATACTCAAGTGAAAACAGTCAGGACGAGGGTTGGCAGAAGCGCACAAGTAGATAGGTGCACAAGGTGGCACCCTCACTTCTAAGCAGGGCCCTCTTTCCTGGCAAGTTAAGGCCCTGTAGGAATAAGTTCAAGGCCAGAGCTTGAAGCACCCACAACTAATCCTGTCCTTTTTCCTGACAGGTCATGGAGAATGGAATCTCTGTAGGACCTTGCATCCAAAAAAAATGAAACCATGAAGCAGGAGACAACAGATGGCTGAGTCAGGGTGGAGGACTTCAGCCAATTGCTACCCTGCAGAGACGGGGAACAGGAGCTCTTTCCCTCCCCGCTCCCCAGTTTGGTCTTTGGCCTTATATCCAACTTTCTGGTCTGGGACCTCAGGCAGAGTCCTAGAGACTAAAAGTAACCAGCCAAAGCCTGGGCACTACACTCTGGCCTGGAAACTTTGACAGAGAACAGCATGGTAGCTCCATAGACTCTAAATACATGGAGCTAGAGGAAGGCGAGGCCAGGCCCAAGATCTACTTACTGAACCAGTCCTGGTGGCACATACTCTCGGGTTGTTAATTCTCTTAACAACCCAGAAGTATGATTATACCCATTTTCAAAGGTAAGAAAACTGAGTCTTGTCTCAAAGAAGTTACACAGCTTTCCCAAGGACACACCAGTTACAACCTAACAACCCTTGAAGCTGCTCAGCTGTGCTGGGAAGAAACTCCTGCCCCTCATTAGGGGTTCAGTGGCCTGTGAAGAGCCTGTGGGATAACCTAATACCAAAGTTGTATCTACAGAGAGAAGAAGCTGCCATCAGAAGATGAATTGCTGGCCTACCAAACCACCAACTGCATTATTGCTTCCCCCTCCTTCAGGTGCCCAGGCCCCCTGGTCTTCCTACTCTAACTCTTGTTGCCCAGCTCACCTGACATTGGTATCTACTTAGCACAAATGCATTCCCAAAGGAGGATGGCTCCAGCCCATACAGCTTCTAACTTACAGAGCCTGTCTTCTCCGAAGGCTTGTCCAAGCCCTGGGTGCATCCAGGCCTCTTTATGCCCCCTCCCACCCCCTCCCTCCACCGGCCAC
>NW_025999900.1:34663419-34788392 GCF_001458135.2 Marmota marmota marmota
CCTCCCTCCACCGGCCACCTCCCTTCAACATTTTCCTTCCTTTCTACCCAGGTTCCCTGTGCCAGAACCAAGCTCCCATCACAGTTCTACAGAGCCCTCACACACCCATTTCCCCTCTGCCTGCTTGCCTCCCAGTGTGATGATTTAGTTAGAGTTGCTCGGGCTTTGAATTTCAGAAAAAAATCAAGAACACCAAGGCTACTATACCTGGTCTCTGGCAACCCAGTGGGGCTGGGGAGGAGCTTAAGTCCCTCAGGGTTGTGTGAGAGCCTTCAGCCTTTGATTCATTGTTGTCAGCATTGGATTAGCTCTGGAAATTCGTACCCTGCCCTCTAGGGACTATGGGTGGGAGTGGGGCAGCCTGACCCCATATTATACAATGTTCAAAACTTCTGAACTGCAGTAGGAACTCCATTTTACAGGATATCAGAGGGGAGAGCCACTTGTTCTGCTTGGAATGTAATTCAGAAATCTGTGAAAGGTGGCTGGGGATGTAGCTCAATGGCAGAATGCTTGCCTGACATGTGCAAGGCCCTGGGTTCAATCCCCAGTTTAAAAAAAAAAAAGAAAAAAAAATTAGTGAGCCTGTGATGAGAAAAGGTAGTGTTCAAGGGTAAGTTCATGGAGACAAAGCCTAGAAGCCAAAGTGAACCAAGGGCAAGAGGGCCTGATGTGTCATCAGTCAAGGGGGAAACTGCCAGAAGTCCTTCTGAAGTTGTTCAGGGGTCTCCTGAGGGGGGTTGGGGCCCATCCCACTGCTGTCAACTCTCAAATCATCCTTCCCGTCCAGAGTCTGAGGTCACTGCTGTCACTGATGTCTGAAGGCCTGAAATAGAAATGAGTCACTTGGCCTTCTAATATGCTTAATCTAATGCTTAATTTATTAAAGATGAAACAGTGGCCTTTGTGGTGGGAGCCTCACTAGACACTGGAGCTGCTGGATGTGCTGTCAGGGTCCCAACCTTCATGTTACGGCTGCACAGTGTTTTCTGCTAGAAAACAGGGTCATGGTACCCCTCCATGAAGCCCTGAGATTTTCCTCTGGCAAGGGAAAAACAGTGGAATCACCATTAATTATTAGTTCAATCTAAGTGATATCACTCTCTTTTTTTCTACAGCTTTTTGGCAAGAGAACCTGGTGGTGTTTGGAGGTGAAGAGAAGCCCAACTCCAAAGACAGGACAGTGACACTAGACATGTACCCCAAGGGGTGAATGCCCATGGTCATTCTGAACATATTCCGGATAACTTCTGCCCCAGCATAATCTGGGTGTCAACCAGCAGGACGAGATCTATCAAATGCCAGTGAGAAGAGGTCAATGCAATAGAGGTCAAGCTATCAATGTCAGGGACCAGGGAAAAGAGCCTCAGTCACTATATGGTCTATAGCATGAAGCCACAAGGTCAGATCTAGAGGTATGAATGCTAGCAGCCACATGGTCTGAAGCCAAGCTACTGCCACGGGCTACTCCCATATGCTGGTCAGAACCAGAATGGTTCCCAGAATCAAGGATGGAGGAGAGGGTGAAATGTGCCATTAAGAAGACATCCCTGACAGGGTAACAGTGCATTTTGACTGTTCAAACTGTTGTAACAAAGTACTGTGGGCCGGGTGGCTTGTGAACCACAGAAATTTATTTCTCACAGTTCTGAAGACTGGAAGTTTAAGATCAGGATGCTGGCAAACTTGAGATCTGGTGAGGACCCACTTTCTGGCTCATAGATAGCACCTAGTTACTTGTATCCTCACATGGTGGCTTCAAGAGGCTCCAAGAGGCAGGGTAGCTCTCTCCCTTTTAAGAGGACACTAATCCCATTCATGATGGCTCTACCTTTTTGACCTAATTACTTCCCACAAGCTCACCTACTAATGCCTTCACATTGGGGATTAGGTTTCAACATGAATTTGGGGGGACACAAACATTGAGACCATGGCACAGAGCTACAAGGAGAAAGCTCTGAGAGGCTGGGACAGGTTTTTCTAGATGGGGAGGCAGCTATGGGTGTGAGCAGAGTAAGTGGATGAGGCTTGCTGCCTGCTCCACCCAGTTCATCACCCAAAGATCAGGTTTGGGAGTATCTCATGGAAAAGTCCCCAACAAGGCAGTGTATGCTGTAGTTTTAAAAGCACAGACTTTAGAGACAAAAGGAACTAGGGCCAGGGATGTTGATCAGTGGCAAAGTGTTTTCCTAGCATGTGTGAGGCTTTGGATCCAATTCCTAGCATCACAAAAATAACTTGGAGGTTCTCCAAGTGTGGTCCTTGGGGCCTAGGGAAGTAGCTCAGTGGAAGAGTGTTTGCCTAGCATGCACCAGCCCATGGGTTCGATCCCCAGCACCGTGGCTGTGAGTGGGGAAATGTGGTCTTTGGTCCAGGAGCAATTGCCTCCCCTGGGAACCTATTAGGACTGCAGATTCTTGGGTTCCATCATTGACCACTGATTCACATCCTGGCACTGTTATAACCAGCTCTACAGGTGAATCTAATGTTCTCCCCTGTAACATGGGAATTAATAATAATGTCTATCTCATGTGGTTAAATGAGATACAAGTTTGGAACTTGGCACATGGGTTGGTTCATGGAAAACTTCAGTGAGTGTCAATTATTTTTATCTCCTACCTAATCTGAAAAACAGAAAGAATCCAAGGCCTCATGGTGCCCTATTCCTGGAACACCTGGTCAATGTTATCTGTTAAGAATCCATGGCACTGACAGAAAGATGCCAGGTATACCTTCCCCTCACATAGCAGGCATTCACTGTGGAGGAGGGATTGCTGAGCTGCTGTAAGGTGCCCCTGGTGGAGGCCCTGGAGCTGATAGCTGTATGAATCAATAACTATTAGGTATAAAGCCTCCTGTATCTCCTACACCATAGAACAGAAGGGATGCTGGCTTCTCAGTCCTCACCAAAGGATGAAATTGACCTCAACTTCTCCATGTACCTCATATGGTCAGCATGCACCACTACTCATTCCAGGGTTGTTAGAAAGCTATGTGATCGAAGAACAGGAAGGGTCCATGTGCTTATGCAGAGAATTCATTAAGGAAATGTGGGGACAGAGGCTAACCTCACAGTGCGAATGCCCTTACACTTGTGCAAGTGCAATTCTGGTCAAGAGCAGCCTTTCCCAAGAGGACCTAGAGTATAAGCAGCAGGAACTGAGTCTGTGGTCACCAAGTCCAAAAGAAAGCATCACACAAGAGCAAGGGGAAGAAAGGAGTGGGGCACCCACTGGACCCCAGGAACAGAAGGGGAAGCTTCTTTACCTGGAAATGGATTTCACAAATACTGAAATCTCCTGTAATTATTCATGGCATATCATTTCAAATGGTTGTTCCCATTTTTCTTCGAAGATGTCACCTTTAAAATATTTTTTTTTCAATTTTTCTATTTTCATCAGAGAGCGTCAACAAGATGTTAATCAGTCTTAACACCTGCTTATTTCCTATTTAATAAGGAAGTTCTGTGAGAAGCAGCAGTTACAGCTGTAGAAGGTGAAATTCCACCCTGCGAAGTAACACAGAGGAACTATGAGCCTACAAGAAGCATCAAAAACTCAGAATGCGGAAGTCTGAAGCTGGATTTCCTGTTCCACACATGTACAATTGTAGTTTAACCACCAAGCCTCTTCTGGCTGCCTCCTCCTCTTCATACAGCTGCCAAACAGGAATTTGAGTAATGATCATAATTTGATGTATCTTTAGTTTATCATTCTGTACAAATACAAACCACTATTATTAGATAAAAAGAAGCATGGGTAAGGAACTTAGAAATGCTGGAGGCTTTTTTCTTCATATCAGTTGTGCTGAACTCTGGCCTTGGCCCTCAGCTTCTCTGGGTCCCCAGATCCTCTTTCTGCTGCACCACAAGCCTGAATTACTCTGAGAATCTCATGGGTCCTAGTCTTACTTTCCACCAATGCTTACACAAGTAGTAGTGCTTAGAACAAATAATAATGAAATAAGACCTAAAGCTGTGCCCTAGGAATAAGCAATCCAGCCGGTTGCTACTTCTTGGGCATCTTATCCATGCCACCACCCAGGGCTCAAAGGCAAGGGCTCTAAGACCACTAGCCTGGGATCAACCCTCCTTCCCTGATCCTCTGCTGCCCCCACAGTCATTTAAAGTACACAAAGATGTGCACCTCAATGTGAGACAGGGTACTCAAATTCAGCATAGTTCCCATAGAGTGTCCTAGTGGTTATTAGAATATTGCCCACCTCCCCTTCTCTCCATCCCATCCCAGAGAATATCCAGCCTCTGCTCTCAGTTCCATTAGATGATGAAGATCCAACCCCTTAGCCTGACCCCCAAGAATACCCCTATTTATTATACCTGTTCTCTTCGCAACTATCCAAGGAAGCAAGTGGATTTAGGAAGGAGGATGGGGTACCAGAAGATGTCGGACTTTGGGGCAAAACAAATCTCACAAAAACCTCCCAGAGGTTAAAAAAAAAAAAAAAGAATATGTATGCCCCATTGCCCAATTACAGAGGGTTCATAGTCCTAAGGACTGTCCTTGGGTTAAATATTTCTATTCCAAGGCTGGATATGGTGATGCACACCTGTAATCCCAGCTACTCAGGATGCTGAGGCTGGAGGATGGCAAGTTTGAAGCCAAACTGAGCAACTTAGAGAGACCCTGACTCAAAATTTAAAAGGAGGAACCTGGGATTGGGGATGGGAGCTCAGTGGTCAAGTTCAATCCTCAGAGTGTGTGTGTGTGTGTGTGTGTGTGTGTGTGTGTGTGTTCCATGGTTAACCCAGTCCCACAGAGACATGTGGAGAAAAGAAGAAAATCCAGTACTGGTACATCTAGTGTGGTTTCTGCCAGCCCGTTTCCCTTAGCAGCAATCAGTGAGAGGCGGGGAAAGTCAGGCAGGGAAGGACAGCCTTATAGAACATTCTAGATCTGTGATCTGCTGAGCAGAGGGAAGCTGTGCGTCCAGCCAGCAGTGGCCAGACAGAGGAAATGCAGTGTCTGGCTGCTGGCCATTCCTACCCTCTCCCACTAAAGCAGGATCACTGGGCTCATCCTGACCCCTGGTGGCTGCCCATTAGATGAAGCAAAAGAGCTTTCCAAGCACCTCCATGCTCTAGGGACAGGGCGTAGCCAGCTGGGCTCAGTTCTGCAGGAAAGACAGACCACTATTCTACCCCAAGAACCTTAGTCAGGACTCCCAGTGATAGCGTGTTTCCTAAGTCTTCTTCAGGAGGGTTTGCTCCACTGGAGTTACCAGATACCCTCTCTATATAAGCCTGACAATCACTCCAACAAAATATAAAGAAAGTCCTTTCCACCTGTAATGTTGGCAGTGTGTGTGTGTGTGTGTGTGTATTACAACTAAAGATCAGTACGGGTCAGGTCAGGGTGCAATAAGACCTGCGCTTATACACAATTGTTGAGAGTATAAATTTGTATGATCTTTCTAGGAGTGACAATGGCAAAATAAAGTGAAAATCTTTAAAAAAGTGTTTTTATCCTGGGACCCAGTAATTCTAATTACAGTTATGAATTCAACTTTGAAAAATCAATAGGCTAGCTGGCCATAGTGTTATAAGCCTGTAAATCTCAGAGATTCCAGAGGCTGAGGGTGGAGGACCAAAAGTCTGAGGCCAGCTTGGGCAACTTAGGAAGATCCTGTCCCAAAATTCTAAAAAAGTAAAAAGGGCTGGGCGTGTAGCTCAGTGGTAGAATGCCCCTTGGCTCAATCACCAGTATGGGAAGGAAGGAAGGAAGGAAGGAAGGAAGGAAGGAAGGAAGGAAGGAAGGGGAATATCTAGAATTTGAAATAAATGGGGAGCAGAAAATAAGATTAGACAAGAGCAAAATTTTCTGAAGCTGGGTAAGGGTACATGGAGCTTCTTTTATTCTATTCTATTTTGATATATTTCTACTTTGATATATGTTTGAAATTTTCCATGTTAAAATATTTTTAAAGAAAACCTCAGAGAAGCAAAGATTTATTACAAACATTAATTTTAATGGCAAAAACGTGCAAACAGTATAAAAATGCTATGCTAGAATAGTTCAACAAATTATGGTGCATCCAAACAGCTGAATATTATGCAGCCATCAAAGATTCAAGGATGTTTTAATGAAAAAGAAAAATGCTTACAATGTAAAGCTAAGTGAATAAGTAGGATACAAAATTATATGTGCAACATTTAACTAATTGTGTTACATAAAAAATGCAGAAAAGAGGCATGAAAATACACTAAAGTGTCTGTTATACAGTGAGACTATGGTGATTTGTTTTTCTTCTTGATATTGTGTTGTATTTTCCTAATTCTACAATGAGTTTTACTTTTATAAATGTCCCCCCAAAATACATTTATTAGAGCATACAAACAGAAGTGATGTATATTGGGCTCCAAGGGCTGCTATATATTAGCTGTGCAACATTGAGCAGATTAATTAACTTCTGAGTCCCAGATTCAGCACCTATAAAATTGGAATAATGCCAAGCTATTTTTCAAGCCACCATTTACTTGATATCTACTATGTAGTTGGCACTGTGCCCAAAGTGGTTTTCCTTCCATACATTATCAAACATATAATTCATATATGACCATTTTAATCTCACAATAAGCTATAGAGTAAGTTATAATATTCCCATTTTAGAGGTTCACCAACTGCAGCTCAGAAAAATTAGGTAATGTGCTCAGGTTTGTCCATCTTTGGAAGTCCAGCTCTTGGCCTCCAGCCTGGACTGCTCACAATTACAGTTTTGGTGCAAGGCTTGAATGAGGCAATACAGATGGAGTGCCAAGCACAGTACCTGTCTCCAAGCAGAGCTGCTCTTCCACTTGATGCTAGCTCTTTCTCTGTGATACCAAAGGCAGAGGAATTGTGGCAAAATGTAACAGAGCACTAAAAAAAAAAAAAAAAAAAATTGAAAAAAAAAAAAGTCTTCATGCTCTAAAAGAAGGGTCTGCAGGACCTGTTAGGGATAGACCAAAAAGGGGGCTGGAAAGCTGGTCATTCAGGGAGATACACTTGTTCCATATATTTCAGGGTACTCCTATCCAAGATTTCCTCGGGACTCCATCAGACCCTGCACCTTAATTTGCAACTCAATATACAGTTAAGAGTCATCCATTCCCACTTCCTCTTACCCCAGTCATCCTTTCTCCCTTAAGAACAGGGCACAGTAATTCTCCCATATCCATAGATTGTTTTTTTTTTCTTTTATTATTTTCCCAATTTCTTGAAGAAAATGGAAATCTTAGGGACAAGACACTGTGCAAGAAAGAGGACTAGGTGCGGATGATGCAGCTGGACCTGCCCCAGAAGTCTCTTGTGGATTTATTTTATGCCTCTTTCCCTAGGGAGCCAGTTTAAGTTCCATTGGTATTTACTATTCTTACCCTATAAAGTTGTCATGGCACTGACCACAGTAGAATTTCTTGAAGATAGTTGTCTGTCTTCTCTACTAGATAGGAAACTCCATGAGGGAGGCACTGGGTGTTCATCACTAGGTCTCTAGCTCCTGGCAACATACCTGGTACACAATAACTATGTACACATTTGATGAACAGAGAAATAAATGAACTCTCCAACAACAGACATGTCCCAAGTGGACCCATAGCTGTCTTGTTCTGTACCAGCACTTAAAATATATGGTCCCTTTCCTGGAGGCTTAAAATTTACAGATTTCTCCTCATGTAAACTTTTAGAAAAAAACACAATAAAAGGGAAATTTCTGTTTATTTCAAACTTCATGTTTGTTTGTTTTCCCACAAAAGTACTCAAAATGGAATCTTTGAGTCCAAAGGAAGTTTTCCAAGCACATGAAACCATGGGAGGAATTACAGGGGTCAAAAGGTCTGAAGTCCTCTGTGGGTGGGTATAGGTTAGTGGTAGAACATGTGTTTAGCATTCTCAAGGTTCTGGGTTTGATCCCCAGCACCAAAAAGAGAATCTTGTGTTCTAATCCTAGCTCTTGCACCTCTACTGTGTGACCTTTCACCAGTGACTTCCCCTTCTTTTTTTTTTTAATATTTATTTAGTTGTAGATGAACACACAGTATCTTATTTTATGGGGTGCTAAGGATTGAACCCAGTGCCTCACACATGCAAGGCAAGTGCTTTACCACTGAGCTACAGCCCCAGCCCCTGTGACTTCCCCTTCTGACCTTAATTAGGGCAGGGGCTCAGGACAGGTACCTCGTATGAAAATAAAAGCAATCAAATGCATGTAACTATTGACTCTTTTTGTATGTAAGTGGACAGTGTCCTCCTTCCCAGATGCTTAGAGGCAAGGTACAACTAGATGTTATAAAACTGAGGAGGGAGGGAAGAAGTATCGTGCCTACTTATGTCTGTAAGAAGTTAAGGCCCACAGGTGCTGCACCTCTGGCTAGTGGACAAGGACAGAGGGGTGGCAAGTTGGGGAGAGCCTTGCCACAATAGGGGCCTGTCTATGTATTTTTGGTTTGTGTCTTTGTTGCTTTGCAGTACTGGTGATGGAACCCAGGGCCTCATGCTTGCTAGACAAGTGCTCTACCATTGAGCTACATCCCCAGCCCTACCTATGTGTCTTTGCTTGTAGGTTTGCAAGACAAGACTCCAAAGTCCCACATCTTCATGGCCTCACCAGGCCTGACATCCTCCCAGCCCCTTCAGAGGGTTGATCCAGGCAGAAAAAGTGAGGTGGAGAGCGAGTCCTGGAAAAGCATTAGTGGAGCCAGGCTTCCTGGCAGGGACCAATTTCGAGCTTCCTCAGAAAGTGCCAGTGGGTGAGCCTCCTGGTCCCCTCTGCACTTTCCCAGGGAGGACAGAGGATTCAATGACACACAAGCATCCATGCCCAAATGCTTCCTGGCTACAGTTCAAGCAGCTGGCAGGTTCATCTCTCTCCCCATGGCCTCCACAAACACCACTTCCGGCTCTCCTGCCTCAGTTTGGGTTCTTCCTGCCTGGATTTCTATACCCACGCCAGCCCTTCTCTCTGCAGAGCTTTCTCCCTCCCATCACAACCCTTATTTCACTCTCGATCTCCATATCTGTTTCTGAATTTCCTCTTTTTTTTCTCCTCCCCTGTTTCTCCCCTCCTTGCTATCCCTCACCAGCCCCAGAATGGGTGTCCCCCGCTTCCTCCCTCACCGGCTGCATCTCCCCACCTCCTTAGTTCTCACCCCTGCGCCTCTTTCTTTGTATTCCTCACGCCCTCTCTCGGCCTCGCGAGCATCTCTCCTCCCCCGCCTGGCTCCGGCCTCCCCCTGCCTCCCCATCTTCAGCTCAGTCTCCTCCCCCTAGCTCCTCTCCCCTCCCCTTCGCCTCACCCCACTCCCCGCCTGCAGGCTGGGGTTTCTTTCCACCCTGGGGGTCTTCTCTGTACCTCTCATTTCTCTCCACCTGCCTCCTCCCTCACCGCAGAGTTAGCGGGTACCCAACCTTTTCCGCTCGGGCATCCCCACCGCCACCCCCATCTTCACCACTTATTCTTCTTATCTGTCCCCTCCTCTCCCCACCCTCTCCTCTCTCTTCTCTCTGCCCCTTTAAATCTGCCTGGCCCAGCCTCCCCCGTGATGCTGGGATGGAGCAAACATTGATTTGTGCTGGGATGGAATCGGAATTTTGATTTTTTTTTTCCTCTCCCAACCATAAGAAGAAAAAAATAATAAAAACATCTCCTCTTGATAGCCCCCTCCCCCTTCTCATCCAGCTCCCAGCTCCTCTTCTCCATCTCCATCCAAGACAGGATTTTTTCCCCCTTACACTATTCTAATCTCCCCCCACCCCTGCCACTACCTCAGTCCCCACCCCACTAGCCTGCTCTTCCAGCTGGGGAGAGAGGGGACTCTCCCACAGCTCCTCCACTTTCCTTCTCTGGGTTGGAGCAGTCTCTCCGGAAGAGGAGGGGGCTTGGCTTGTCCGGGTGAGGTGGGAGTGGAGGTATCCTGCCATGGATGCTGTGCCTGGGAGGCAGCCTGAGCCCCAGCTCACATGGTGAGTAACCTGCCCCCTCCCTTTCGTCCATCTGCCCATCCCCACCCTCATCTTTCCCCTACAGAGCTTCCCCCATCCCCATCCTTTCCCCCGACAAACCATTTGCCCACCTGGATCCCGTCCCCCGTTTTATTTTTACCTCCCTCCCCCGGGTTTGCTGGGGAAGCTAAAGAACGAGGGCAGAAGGGTCCTGATAGCAGCCAGGAAAGCTAGTGGCCTACCACTCTGCCCAGGCCCCTCCCAGGACCCCCAAATTGCCACCCATATTAGGCGCTTTAGGGTTATAGGTTGGAGAAGTGGGACTCCCGCTTAGGGTGGGGGCCCCAAGTACTGGGAGGTTTCCTCTACAAGTTGGAAGGAATAGAGAAGCCCCCGTGCCCCCAAAGCTTGGGAGTTGCTGGAAGATGCTGCTGAAGGGAGGGGGGCGGGAGGCGGTGCTGATGCCCGGGAGCCACCGGGCCAGGGAGCGGCGGGCAAAGGAGGAGGGGCCTCGTTCTCCATTTGCCCCCTCTTTCTCCGCAGCCACTCAGGATGAGGGTCCGGCCCTGCCTGCCCGCGCTGGGGCCCCTCCGCCCAGCCCCGGTCTAACTGCCCCCGCCCCCAGGCCTCGCCCGGCCCCCAAGCCCCCAGCCGGTTCTCCAGCCCCAGGATGCGCTGAGCCGCTGGGGGGCTGAGGCCGCGCCAACTACATGCATGTCCCCCGGGGGCAAGTTCGACTTTGACGACGGGGGCTGCTACGTGGGGGGCTGGGAGGCGGGGCGGGCACATGGCTACGGCGTGTGCACCGGGCCTGGCGCCCAGGGAGAGTACAGCGGCTGCTGGGCGCACGGCTTCGAATCATTGGGCGTCTTCACCGGGCCCGGCGGACACAGCTACCAGGGCCACTGGCAACAGGGCAAGCGCGAAGGGCTGGGCGTGGAGCGCAAAAGCCGCTGGACGTACCGCGGCGAGTGGCTGGGCGGGCTGAAGGGGCGCAGCGGCGTGTGGGAGAGCGTGTCCGGCCTGCGCTACGCCGGGCTCTGGAAGGACGGCTTCCAGGACGGCTACGGCACCGAGACCTACTCCGACGGAGGTGCGGGGCCCGGCCCACTACTGTCTGTCTGCTCATCCGCTTGCGCCTCCCGCCGGTCTGCCCTGCGTGTGCCTTCCCCAGCCATATGCCCTCCACGCCCTGCTATTCCCCATACGCCTTCCCTAGCCATATGTGCCCCCTGTGCCCATCCTTCTGTTCCTCATGTTCCCGTCTGTCCCTCATACCATGCCCGGTCCTATGACCCCAACCCCATCTTATTGCCTCGTTCACCACCAACCAAAATCATACCTTTCTTATTTTTCTCCTGCCTGCTTCACCTTCACCAATTGGTCTGTCCCTCCCACCTCCCCTCTACCTGACGGTCTCTAAAATCGCTGCCTGTTTGCTCATGTTTTCATCCCTCGCAGTCCTGTTTGCCTGTCAAATGCCTATTTTATACCCCACCCCACCCCCATCAACCAGTCCCTCACCCTCTGAGCTTGGGTCGCCCGCCAGTCTTTCACACACTCCCAGCTTGCCTGTAACTCTCCTTTCGCCCTGTCTACCCACAATACCAAAATTCACATTATCTCCTGCTTCTGCCAGTTTTCCTTCTGCCTTCCACACCCCTAGCCCTTAATGCTCTTCCCAGGCCTCCATGCCATCTGCCTCCACCTCTCCCACCTGACACTTGGACATTCAAGGACTTTTCGGGGCGTGGGGTGGAAGGAGCGTAGTGGCGGGTTCTGACTTTCTCCCAACCTTACTCCGCCCGCAGGCACCTACCAGGGCCAGTGGCAGGCTGGGAAGCGCCACGGCTACGGGGTACGACAGAGTGTGCCCTACCATCAGGCGGCGCTGCTGCGCTCGCCCCGCCGCACCTCCCTGGACTCGGGCCACAGCGACCCCCCGACGCCGCCCCCACCCCTGCCCCTACCTGGCGACGAGGGAGGCAGCCCAGCCTCGGGCTCCCGGGGTGGCTTCGTGCTGGCCGGGCCGGGGGACACCGACGGCGCGTCCTCCCGAAAGCGCACACCTGCGACTGGTGGATTCTTCCGCCGATCACTGCTGCTCAGTGGGCTCCGGGCGGGCGGGCGGCGCAGCTCCCTGGGCAGCAAGCGGGGTTCCCTTCGAAGCGAAGTGAGCAGCGAGGTGGGCAGCACAGGACCCCAAGGCTCCGAGGCCAGTGGGCCCCCAGTCCCAGCACCTCCTGCCCTCATCGAGGGCTCGGCCACTGAAGTGTATGCAGGCGAATGGCGTGCTGACCGGCGCAGCGGCTATGGCGTGAGCCAACGCTCCAACGGGCTGCGCTACGAGGGCGAGTGGCTGGGTAACCGGCGGCACGGCTACGGGCGTACCACTCGCCCCGACGGCTCCCGTGAGGAGGGCAAGTACAAGCGCAATCGGCTGGTGCACGGGGGCCGTGTTCGCAGCCTCCTGCCTCTGGCCCTGCGGCGGGGCAAAGTCAAGGAGAAGGTGGACAGGGCTGTTGAGGGCGCCCGTCGAGCCGTGAGTGCTGCCCGCCAGCGTCAGGAGATCGCCGCTGCCAGGTGGGTGTCCAGTGCAGAAACCAATGCTGGGCTAAAAGAAGAGGTTTCTAGGGCTGGGGATATAGCTCAGTTGTCAGAGTGCTTGCCTCACATGGACAAGGCCCTGGGTTCAATCCTCAGCACCACAAAGAGAAGAGGGTGCTGTGAGCTCAGGGAGAAGGGAGGAGAAGCCTATAGGAGGGCCAAGACCCAAGGCCTATAACCTATTGGAAAAAGCAAGCTAAAGGTTAGGCAGCTGTAGGTCTGGGATTTGGGGTGTTTATATTTGAAGCTACAGGTGGATGTGGGTGTAACTGTAGGTGGCTGGGTATTTGAGGGAGGTGGTGTAAGACTGTAAGTGTGTCTTGGTGTCTTTTGTGTGGAGATGTGTATCTATGGAATCCATTGCTGTGTGTGGGAGTAGGATAAGGGTAGCTTTGTGCAGGCCCACAAGCCTCTTGGAACTCAGATACTCCCTAATCTTCCTCTAGCAGCCCTTTCAGCCATCAGTCCTCAGGCTGGGAGCATGAGCCATAGGCAGAACAGGGAGTAGTCCCTTCCTGACTGGTCCTGGCTAGACACCATTTTACCTTTGGGCCTTGGATAGGTCTAGTTTGTACAGCTGGTCTGTCAGCTGAAAAGCTAGTCTCTCCCAGCTTAGCCTCCTCCACCTCCTCTTACCCAACTGGTAAAGGTTTTGGGGGAAATTTTCTTTCTGTAAATCAGATTACATTTCCATACATCAGGAACCTTGCTATGTAAAACAGCACAGTACAATAAGAATATAATGCAAGCCACTTAAAATCTTTTAACAGATACATTAAAAACAAAAAGAAACAGGTGAAAAGAATTTTAATAATATACTTGAATCTAAATCAATGCAGCCAAAATATAATTTCAAATCATAATCAATATAAACTTATTGAGATATTGGACTTAGTCTCTGAAATCTAGAGTGTATTTTATACTTGTAGCACATCATTTTGATTCAGATTAGCCACATTTCAAGTACCCAATAGTCATTTATGACTAGTGACTTAGCACAGATATGAAAAAAGCCAAAAAGCAGCTGGGCTGAGTGGTCCACGATGATAATCCCAGCAACTGGAGAGGCTAAGGCAGAAGAACCACAAGTTTAAGACCACCCAGACAACTTAATGAGACCTTGTCTCAAAAAATAGAAAGGACTTGGGATGTAGCTCAGTGGTAGAGTACCCCTGAGTTCAATCTCTGGTACCACAAAAAATAAATGTATTTTAAAAATAAAGCCAAAGATCATTTTGTAGCAAGATATACAGGCTTCTGATTTATAGAACTTACATATTTGAATTTTTATATATTGAATTTTCTTTTAAATGGGTGGAGATATAGTTGAGGGATTTTGTTGAAATTTGAAACTATTTCAGAAGGTCAACAATCAGGATATCTCCAAATATGCTTCAGTGAATTTGAATAATTGGTGACAGGTTTTTTTTTTTTGTGTGTGTGTGTGTGTGCATGCGTGCGTGCACATGCATGAGTAGAAACATGTCAAATACCGAACAGATGCCTGAGCCAGAGAATGTGCATCTGTAGATGTATCTGAGTGTCTAGATGTTAGAATTCAGGGCCTGAAGCCAGAAAAGGGGGAGGGCAGAGCACCAGGGAACATTTTGGGCTAGATAGGGTGGAGGCATGTGCAGGAAAAAAACTGATCTCAGTAACTAGAGGATTAGGCAGTGGGAGGAGGCTGGTTGGTCTCCCCAGCAACAGGCCTAGCAACCCTGATTGGCTGCTGGCTGCCATGGAAACAGCAGAGCCTCAGCAGCAGGTGCCTCTGACAGGTAGCCTGAGCCCAACCTGATGCCTCAGTAGACACTTAGACTTGATTATCCATGCCCTCCATATACAAAAACACAGGTCCTTGTCAGTTTCGTGGCCATCAATAGAACTCAGTGCAACCCAAGACTGTGCTCCTCATACCTTGTTCCAAACCCCGAGACAAGCTCAGCTTCAGGACAAATTTAATCATATATAGTCTAAAAGCCCTAACACAAAAGACAGGGTTGTCTGAAATCCCTCCAAGTAGGCTGCAAAGATCCTTGATTCGCCAGGTTTAAAGGAAGGAGACTGGCCATATATCCCAAAGTAGATAAATAAGAGGTAAAGACTAAGACTACAGTGGACGTCACCATCCCCCATACCCAGGTTGCCTTTCTAAGCCAGAGAAAATAGGCCTATCATAAACAGGAGTCATGGTGTTGATCTGTTTGAGCCCATGGCAAGTACAGGTGATTACCTCCATCTCTGCCCCCTTGTGCCTCTCCTTAAGATTACCAAACTAATTTTGTGATTACAAGGCATCTACAATTAATAGCAGACAGTGAAAAGGAAGGGGAACTTGAAGAAACATCTACATTAGAGGGAAAACTGAGAAACAACAGTGGGGCAAGGATTAATAATGCTTCAAGGTGGCCGGTACCTAGGGAGCAGACAGGATGGGATGGAGTATGGAAGGGAGACTAAGCTTACCCAGAAAGTATAATTGCCGTTGTGAAAAAATGTGCATATTGGCAGGAGAAGGGATGTGATCATAGCAGAAAGGGGAGACACACCCTTATTCTGGTTCCAAAGCTGAGAGGCAGGGCAGGGGGAGAGTGGCATTGACAGAAAGGGAAGACATTGTGATTTAAAAAAAAAAAAAAAAAAAAAAAAGAGGCTAAAGAAAAGCAAGATGGAAAATTCTCATGCCAGGAACTCTGCACTGGAAGAGGATGAAATAATAAGGAGGTCTGACGGTGGGAAGGGGATTCAAGGCAAAGGGAAGGGGTGGCTGGGAACAAATTGTCACACACCAGGAGGTATGAGAGGGGTTGATAACAACAGGAGGTACAAACTGCCAAGAGGGCATTAGGCTAGTTGGTAAGCACCAAACAGGACCGCAGAGGATGTGTAAGAAAGGGAAGGCTCAGTTGTCACTGGGGTAGGGAGCAAGAGAGAGATGGAATAACAGAGTTTGGGGAGGGCCAGGCCCCTGCAGCTGGAAGGAGGAAGTGTTACTACAGGACACAAGGATAGAAGGGTGTGAGAGGAGCAGGAGAGTGTGATAACAGCAAACACCCCAGGGCCAGGAGAGGAAACCAAAGCAGGAAGCTGCCCTGACCTGCCCAAGAAGGGGAGCAGCTGGCAGTAAGAGGAAGGGTGAAACTCCCGAGGGGAGCTCAGATGAGGATGTGATATGGTGGGGACATGATGAGGTGGATGGAGAATCTGAGCAGGGGCTAATTTGAAGTGGAGGAAGGCCTGCTAAGTCCCCATCCCTGGGACCCAACAGGGCAGCAGATGCCCTTCTAAAGGCAGTGGCAGCCAGCAGTGTCGCAGAGAAGGCTGTGGAGGCAGCGCAGATGGCGAAACTGATAGCCCAGGACCTTCAACCCATGCTGGAGGCCCCAGGTGAGATGTGGGCATCCTCAGGGAGGGGAAGGAGCCCTTTGGGGAGCTAGAGAGCTCAGATATGGGAAAAGGGGGTGGGAAGCCCACAGGATCTGGAAATGGGAAAGCCAAAGTACAAGCCAAGGGCATAGATGATAGGGACCAGGCCCATTTGTCTGGGGAGTGGGATTGGGAATTTATGAGGTACAGTAACAAGAGGTTTGGGATCTACTGGTGAGAAGCTAAGAGCCTGGGGATATCAATGTCCCAGGAAGTGCCAGTCAGGGGCTCCAGCCAATAGCCAGTTAGACTCCACTGATTCTCAGCTATCCCTGCCCAGGTCGCAGACCCAGGCAGGATTCGGAAGGTTCCGACACAGAGCCCTTGGATGAGGACAGCCCTGGGGTGTGTGAGAATGGACTGACCCCTTCAGAAGGCTCTCCTGAGCTGCCCAGCAGTCCTGCCTCCTCCCGCCAACCCTGGCGACACCCTGCCTGCCAGAGCCCACTGCCTCCTAGAGGGGACTGGGGTCCCTTCTCCAGCCCCAAAGCTTGGCCTGAGGAATGGGGGGGGCCAGGTGAGCAGGCAGAGGAACTGGCTGGTTATGAGGCTGAGGATGAGGCTGGGATGCAGGGCCCAGGGCCCAGAGACGGTTCACCACTCCTCGGAGGCTGCAGTGACAGTTCAGGAAGTCTTCGAGAGGAAGAAGGGGAAGATGAAGAGCCCATGCCCCAGCTGAGGGCCCCAGGAGGCTCGGAGCCTGACCCTGTTACCATGCCGGTCCTGAGGGGCCCATCTTCGAGGGGTCCTGATGCCGGGTGCCTGATGGAAGAGTTTGAAGAGCCTGCTGCGACTGACAGGCCTGTCCAGCCGGTGAGACATCCTCTGTTCCCACCCACTTAATGCCCTCTTCTTTTTAAAGCTTTGTTTTGTCCCACCCCTTTCCAGACCTCTGTCTGATTCCCTGAGGGGTTTTGATTTCAACTCAGCTTTCTTTCTGCCTAGCCAGTCTTGGACCATATCTCACCTCAAACAAACAAACAAAAAAAAATAGGTAACTTTCAGTCAGGCGGGCGACACACACTTGTAATCCCAGTGGCTCAGGAGGCTGAGCCAGGATCTCAAGGATCTCGAGTTCAAAGCCAGCCTCAGCAATGGCAAGGTGCTTAGCAATTCAGTGAGACCCTGTCTCTAAATAAAATACAAAATAGGGCTGGGGATGTGGATCTGTAGTCGAGTGTCCTGAGTTCAATCCCGGGTACCAAAAAAAAAAAAAGGTAACTTTCAAACAGATAAGAGCCTCAGAGACCTTTAAGTCGAACTCCCTCATTTGACAATTGGGGGAACTGAGGCCCAGAACACTTAAAGTAACTTCCCAGTGTTACAAACTAATAATTAATGGTAGAACCAGAACATTTTTTCCTGTTCTCCTTCCATATCATTTCCAGCTCCCAGTTTCCTACTCCACCCCCAGCCCCACCTCCGCACTTTCTCTCTTTGGTGCCCAGAAATAAAAAAAGAAAAAATTGTTCCCTCCCTACCCTCATTCTCCCTCCCTCTCCTGGGAAGAAGGGAAATAGAAAAAAAAAAAAAAAGCAAAAAACTGGGAGAGGTGGAGTTTCCCCAGAACCCTCTGCTCTGATTGGATTCCAGGCCTTCTCCTGTTTCCTAGCAACCACATCCTCACCCCTTCATCCCTTTGCCCTACTGCAGTACTGGCTGCTACTGCCAATTTCTGCTACTAAGGCCAGGCACCTTCTGCCTGGGCCATATGATATACTGGTGGGAGGGGAGGGAAGGAGAGCGAGGAGGGGGGCGGGGCTGTTCCTGTCTCAAGAGTGCCAGAGCAAAGGTGGGGCTGGGAGAAGAAGGGTGTTTTGCAACACAAGACAGAAAGGCTAGACATCCCCATGCTCCGCCCTGTGTAGGGAGGTGGCTGGGACCCTTGGCTTTGCCACCTAAAGGGAGGGCAGGGAGGTGGGATCAACACTGGACTTGGTATTCAGGGACTGAGCTTGCTTCCCGCTCTGTCTCTCTAGGGAGCTGCCAACCCCCTGGTGGTGGGAGCCGTAGCCCTCCTGGACCTCAGCCTGGCGTTCCTGTTCTCCCAGCTCCTCACTTGAGGCTACTTCCTGGCCAAGCACTGGCTTTGGTTGCCTGCCTCTTCACCCCTTTGACCTGCCTTTTTCTCTTTTCCTCCCCCTCGTTGTTTTTGTTCCTATATTTCCTTCTCCTTTTCCTTTCTCTTCTGTCCTACTTTATTTTTGTTTCTTGCTTTTTCCTTCCCTCTCTTCTTTCAGCTTATCTCATTTACTCTAGATCTGTGTCTGTCTTCCTCACTCCCTTCCCCACCTCAACCTCCTCTTTCTCTAGATTGTTTACATATGAAGGGCTTTTCTCTCTCAGAGTTGCTGTCTTCTCTGAGACACATAAATCTAAGTCAGACCATTGCCCCCACACCCTTTCCACCTTTTCTTTAAACCTAAATTTCACCAAGGGTGGGGGTTTGGTGTCCTGAGGAGTCTCCTAAAAGCTGAGTGCAGAGGAGGAAAACAATGGAGAAGGGAGTGATTAAATGCTGGTCAGGGTGCTGGCTGAGCCACTGTGGCTTCCTGGCCCAAGCTGAAAAGGCTGAAGGAGGTGCCACCTCCACCTGTCACCTTGGAGAATAGTGTCTCCCCTCCCAGCACCCAGTTAGGTTCTTGGCTCACTGATCCTTCCCAGAGGGAGAAAAAGGAAAGTGAACAATAGAATAACTCCCTAGATCTCCCTCTTTCTTTCCTCAACAGCCAGCCTATCTTCCAACCCCCTGTAATGGCATGCCATGCCATGCCATGCCAAGAACAATGTGTAAAGGAACAAAAACTATCCAATGCAGCCAAGCCCACCCCTCTCAGACCTTACTACTACCCTCTCTACCCTTCTGTGTTCCCCTAAAAGTTTATTTGGTTGGTCTGGACTCACTTGTGGCCTTTGATTAAATTCCTAAGGGGCCTAAAAGAAGACACTTCTACTGCAGAGTGCTAGAGGCATTTGAGCAAGGATACCACTCCCCAACTCTGACAATTGTGGTGGGGGGAGGCACTTCTGGGGGATGGAAACAAGAGCTCACAGGGCAGTAGAAGCTGTGACAGTCTAGTAGGCCCCGTGGGTTTTGTCCCTTCCCCCATCACATCAGAATCTCCTGAAATGAGAAAACAACAGAAGGAGGGGATCCAAGGAAGCTGATCTCTCCCACACTTCCCAGGCAGGGCAGAGGTGGGAGTCAAATCCAGGGTGAGAGGTGGGTGGAGAGACCTGTTTGAGGTTGTGGCTGATCCCTGGTACTAGCTTTCCCCCTGGGGGTAGGAAGCCCTAGGAAGAGGGGAATGTGGGGTCCCCAGGGGATTTTTCCTCCCTCCCCTGCATGAGGCAGAGACAAGCTGCCTGCCAACCCCCTCCCTTGAGAAATGGCCTTGCCCGGGAATGCCCACCACATATACCCTCTTCTTTTTTCTAGTCAAACTCTGTTTACTCCTTGGCCTGCCTCCCTCCTTCCTCCCCTCTCAACCTTTACTTCTGATTTCTATTTCATGGAATTTGGGATTGAAGTTATACAACAGTGCCGCCAACACCAAGTCTTGCAGGAAAAAAATACAAAGAAATTTAACAAAAAAAAATATATTAATAAAAAAGTTCAAAAAAGGGGGGGGATTGTCATCTCCTTTGGGGTGCGATGGCTGCAAACCCAAACTCTCTGAGGCTCTCCTGAGGTGACAGGTAGAAGGAAGCCTCTTGGGGAACCTCGGCCCAGCTTACTGCCTAGCTGTCCTAGCTGGTAAGAGCTCCTTCCCCTACACGCCGAGGTCAGAAAACTCCAGAAGGCTCTCGGGCGGCCCAGGAGGGCGGGGTCCCGTGGTGGAGGCGGGGAGAGGGAAGGACCCGACCAGGCACCAACCCCGGTTCGGCCCTATACCAGGAAGCGTCTGGGGGGGAGAGGAGGACAATTGACTGAAGGCAGGTGAGGCTGGCGTCTTGGGGCAGGGAAGCTGAAGCCGCCAGAGATGGGAATGCGGGAAGGAATCTCGCGAAAAAACAACAGTGCAGGACCCTGAATGGAAAGGAATGGCCAAGCTAGGAATGGCATACCAGGTGGACTAGAAAAAGGGGAGATGGGCGGGGCTCTGGCGCATGCTCCGTAGGAACAGGTGCGGGGTGGGGCAGGGACGCATGCGTAGTGGGGAATCTCCTTAGACGGCGCGATGGGGGTGGGCTTTGGGGACCCAGGTGGGGAAAGGTAACTGGAGTAAGGTTTAGGATAGATGTAAGACCCAGGCCATTAGGATCTTGGAGCAGGGCAAACCTGGCTGCCGGCTAGAAAATTAATTAAAGACTTCCCCACTCCCGGGCTCTGCCCCCCAGGATGGTGGTGCCCTTGCTGAAGCTTCAGGACCTAATCGAGGAGATTCGCAGGGCCAAGACTCAGGCCCAGGAGCGGGAGGTGATCCAAAAGGAATGCGCCCACATCCGGGCCTCCTTCCGAGATGGAGACCCCCTGCAGAGGCACCGCCAGCTGGCCAAACTGCTCTATGTCCACATGTTGGGCTACCCTGCCCACTTTGGACAGGTATATCTGCCTCCAGAGTTTGAAGAGGAAAGCTGTTGGGACAGGGTCGTGGATCTCTTCATTTATTTGTGCCCCGACTGTTTTCATTCTCTGGTTTCTGAATCATCTCACCATGCACTGGAAAAAACTTTTCCCATTACCCCACTAGTCCTCAGCTGGGGTGAACCCTTCATTCTCTGGCCAACCCATTCAGGGCACCTCCTCTTCTTTTCTTCCAGCCTCCTCCACTCCTATGTTCTTTAATCTGCACACTAATACCTGACCCTCCTAAGCCTCTTTGGTTGAAGAGAGGATGATGGGATATGATGCCCCAGAAGTTAATCTAATGATAAGAAAAGCCCAGCTGAACATATAGATATGTGTGCCACTGGCAGAGAGGTGAAGGAGTAGCATGGAACCCTCTTGTTTCACCCCTGCCCTTCGGATCTGCCCTCTTCCCTGTAGATGGAGTGCCTGAAACTGATTGCATCCCCCAGATTCACAGACAAGAGGGTGGGCTACCTGGGGGCCATGCTTCTATTGGATGAGAGGCACGATGCCCACCTGCTCATTACCAACAGCATCAAGAAGTGAGAAGTTCTGGGGGAACTGCAAATCAGGGAGATGGGAGAGTGGGGAACTGGTAAATTCCAGGGGGCTGCCTGATGTAGTTACTGGGAAGGACTGGTTTCCTCAGAGGCTTGACTAATCATCCTCCCAACCCTGCAGTGACTTGAGTCAGGGGATTCAGCCGGTACAAGGCCTGGCTCTGTGCACTCTGAGCACCATGGGTTCTGCTGAGATGTGCCGGGACCTGGCCACCGAGGTGGAGAAGCTGCTCCTGCAGCCCAGCCCCTATGTGCGCAAGAAGGTGAGATGAAGAACTTAGCACTTGCCCCTTCAGAAACTGTCCCTCATCTGCCATGCAGTAGAAGTGTGTGTGTGTGTGTGTGTGTGTGTGTGTAGATTCCATCCTTGTAGATACTTGCCTATCTGAGGCCCCTGACCTCCACAGGCTATTCTGACTGCGGTACACATGATCCGGAAGGTCCCTGAGCTCTCTGACATCTTCCTCCCACCTTGTGCCAAACTGCTTCATGAGCGCCACCATGGTAAGACCAAAAGGCTCCCCATCCTCTGTGTCTGGTCTGGCTATGAATGGAAATGAAAAACAGGAGAGAAACACCAGTTCATAGAACAATAGTAGTACATACACACAGACATGCTCACAGTAGATTCTCTCATGCCCTGGCCCACCATTCACTTCCCTACCCTGACCCCAGGCATCCTGCTGGGCACCATCACGCTGATCATGGAGCTCTGCGAACGAAGCCCTGCAGCCCTCAGGCATTTTCGTAAGGTGGGCTGGTGAAGGGGTAGGCCCTGGCCCTGGCAAAGAGGGGCAGTGGGGGCAGAATGGGGCTAAAGCTGAGAGTACAAGGATAAGGACGGAATGCACAGGCAACATTGTGCCCTCCCTCCAGGTCGTACCCCAGCTGGTACAGATCCTCCGGATGCTGGTGACAACAGGATACTCCACAGAGCACAGCATATCTGGAGTCAGCGACCCCTTCCTGCAGGTGGGCTGACCTTTCCCTCAAGTATCCCTGGAGGAAAGAAGGCTTAGCAGTGAGATTCCTGTAGTATACTCTGGCTTAGTCAGAGCCTTGGGCAAGAGGGTAGCAGACTGATTGCCCTGGTCATTCCAGGACAAAGACGGGGAGAGGATGTGACTGAAGGTCGGAAATCCAGTTTGGTAATAACGACAACAACAAAAAAACTGTCCTAAACTCCCTTGGCTTCATACACTTCTGATCCCCTCCCAGGGCCACCAGGACCTATGGAGGTGATGAAGGATGGGAGGCTCTAGGGTCTAACCAGGTCCCTTACAATGAATGCTGTCCTCAGTGTTGGATTTTTCTCCTCAGCCCTACAAGTCCTTATCCTGTGAATCTCTCCATCTTTCAATCTTTAACCCAACCACAGGTCCAGATCCTTCGTCTGCTTCGGATCCTGGGCCGGAACCATGAGGAAAGCAGTGAGACCATGAATGACTTGCTAGCACAGGTGTGGGTTGGGGGGACATTGCTTAGGTATGTTGCTCTGGGATCTACCAGTCCTGGGAAGCTGTTACAGGATTTTTCACCATGTAGCAGCTATGTAATCACTCCTCTGTCCCCTCTAGCCAATGAACTACATGAAGGAGGGACACAGTATGTTGCAGTATTAATGTCCCAGTGTCCAAGCTGGCCCAGGCACATAGTGGGGTTTGGGAAACTTTGTTGGCTGGTTGAGGAATGGATGGATAGTGGAGAGCTTCCAGAGATCCTAGTGAGGAGAGAAGCCATTGTGGATGTATCTCCTCTCCCATCCACTCAGGTAGCCACCAACACAGACACCAGTCGAAATGCAGGCAACGCGGTCCTATTTGAGGCAGTGCTTACCATCATGGACATCCGCTCTGCAGCCGGCCTACGGGTATCTTCCCATATGCTCTCCCACTGTGGCCTACCCTCCACTCCCAGCCAGCCAGCAGGGCTCTCTTCACTGGCCTTTCCCCAACACCTGTCATCCTGTGTCATATGGTCCCCACTCTTGAGTGAATAGGCTGCTACTGCCTGAGTGCCCACCCTCTTTCTCCCACAGGTTCTAGCTGTCAACATTCTTGGCCGCTTCCTGCTCAACAGTGATAAGAACATTAGGTAATGACTTGTGTGTGGCTATACTCTGCCACTGAGCCCTGACCCTCTGTACTCTTCCCTCCAGAACCTCCTGATCCACTTACCTCTTACCCCTGTACCCAGGGCAAGGCTAATGGCCACAGCATGATAGGGCCTTTCCCACTCTGACCAGGTATGTAGCCCTGACGTCCTTACTACGCCTGGTGCAGTCTGATCACAGTGCTGTGCAGCGGCATCGGCCCACTGTGGTGGAATGTCTGCGAGAAACTGATGCCTCCCTCAGCCGGTGAGCATAAAGGGAACAAGAGGACAGGGTAGAGGATACAATGACTAGTGGCCAAGACCCAAACCAGCTCAGAGCAGCTCGAGTAAGAGGACTGTAGGAGCAGATCCTGGGGATGGGGCAGGCCAGAGGCATGGAGTTGGGTGATCTGGGCCACCTGCATGGACCCTTTTCTCCTTCCAGGAGAGCCCTGGAACTGAGCCTGGCTCTGGTGAATAGCTCCAATGTGCGAGCCATGACACAGGAGTTGCAGGCCTTTCTGGAGTCCTGCCCCCTTGATTTACGGGCTGATTGTGCCTCAGGCATTCTGCTGGCTGCAGAGAGGTGAGGGAACAGGTTCCCAGAAATGGCGAGGGTACAGTCTGGGGAGGGACAGGGACAGTGCCAGGACTGATAAGCCATGTCCCTAGGTTTGCTCCAACCAAGCGATGGCACATAGACACCATCCTTCATGTGCTGATAACGGTGAGATGGGCTAGTTGGAGAGTTGGGCAGTAGTGGACAGAGTTAATCACACTGACTTGACAATGTCCACCCTTTCCAGGCAGGAGCCCATGTGCGGGATGATGCAGTAGCCAACCTGACGCAGTTGATTGGGGGTGCCCAGGAGCTACATGCCTACTCTGTGTGCCGACTCTATAGTGCCCTGGCAGAAGACATCTCCCAGGTGCCATTCCCACCTCCCCAAGCCCAGGGCTGCCTCCTATCTCTTTCTGGGCTTCCCTTCTTCACTGGACTCTGAACTGTTTTCCCCTTAGGCTCACAGCTGTCTACTTAGTGCAGGAGATCCTTAAGAACAGAGCTTGCCTTTTAGAACACCAGGGCTGCTGTTCTGGCCCTGGTACCTACTGGCTATGTAATCCCAGATGACTAATTTAACTTCCGTTAGGCTCCATGTACTCAGCTTTCTATCCTGCCTATCTCCCAGGGCTGTTTTTATAATCAAATGAGATAGATACAAGTTTTATGCATATATTATACTTTATTATTATTTCAAATGCTGAGTGCCAAAGGTGCCACCCAATATTAAACTGCCCCTTTTAAATTTTTTTTTAGTTATACATGACAGTAGAATGTATTTTTATATATTCATGGCATACTCTCCATTTTCCTCTTTAGTAGGATGAGCAGAAACCATCACCCTGCTCTTCCTCAAGGGTGGGACCCTCTCACACTTCCATCATGTGGCCAGGCCATGTACTTCTGAATCTGGGCCACCAGAGGGCAGTGGGAGCCCAGGCATCAAGACAGAAACTGCTCACAAATTTCCTTCCCTGCCCCACCATATTTGTGCTGCATAAGGGGATGTTTCAGAGTGTGGAAAAGAGGAGGGAACCCCAAACACTGACATAGATGTGATTCTCCCATACAGCAGCCACTGGTGCAAGTGGCAGCCTGGTGCATTGGAGAGTATGGGGACCTCCTGATGGAGGGGAGCTGTGAAGAAGTAGAACCCCTTCAGGTAAGGCCTACATGGTGGACACACTAAGGATGGACTTGTCAAGGGAGATAGGGTTAGATCCCAGGTCACTACTTGTACCCACACCTGAAGGTGGAAGAAGAGGAGGTGTTAGCACTCCTGGAAAAGGTGCTGCAGTCCCAAATGTCCCTGCCAGCCACCAGAGGATATGCACTCACAGCCCTCATGAAGCTCAGCACCCGGCTTCGAGGGGACAACAAGTAAGAAGCGGTCTCAGCCCAGAGAAAAATGTCTCCTCACTTGCATACCATTTCTAAGCTCTCCAGATAGCTGCACTATCCCTCGCCTCTCTTACCCCCAATCTTGGGACTTGCTTTAGAGCTACATATCTTGGGTGTCTCCTCACTCTGTGGGACTGCTCCCTTCTCTGCCATATACTGAAGCAGAAGGGCAGGACAAATTGCCATTGCAACTCACACAACTCTGTGGCCCAGCCGCATCCGCCAGGTGGTGTCTATCTACGGGAGTTGCTTAGATGTGGAGCTGCAGCAGCGGGCTGTAGAATATAACACACTCTTCTGGAAGTATGACCACATGAGGTATGTCAAACATCGGCTCCAGTGTGGGACCCAGATCCCTGCCCTCTCCCAAATGCCCCCTTATAGCCTCAGCGGTCTCATCCTCTCCTGTGTTGTTGTCCACTGCAAGAGCTTTCCACCCAGTTCACTGAAGCAAGCTGCCTCCTAACCCTCCCTGCTCATCTGAAAACCAGCAACAGTATGCCATCTTATCAGAAGGACACTTCTGATCCACTATGTGCCCGGCATCTCCATGTTCTGAGCACTATTTGTAGATGTCTCTTGTGAGAGGCAAAGGGTCTACCTAGAAAAACACCTACATTCCATCCTCAGGGCTGCCATCCTTGAGAAGATGCCTCTTGTGGAGCGAGGTGGCCCTCAGGTTGATGAGGAGGCAAAGGAAAGCAAAGAAGCAGTCCAGGTTTCAAAGGCAGCAGCCCCTATCCCCACAGAGCCCCAGGTGAGGAGACTGGAAGCCTTGGGATGAGGACTGGCTTGGGCTTCCATGCCAAGTTCTGACCCTTCTGCCCTTTCCCCTAGGCCTCAAAGCTCTTGGACCTGTTAGATCTCCTGGATGACACTTCTGAGGATGCCCAGCATCCTCCCCCTCTGGATCCATCCCCAGGAGGCACCTTAGTACACCTCCTTGACCTTCCCTGTGCATTGCCACCTCCAGGTAAGCCTCAGGAAAGAGTCTAGTCTTAGAGAAGGTAGGTGAGAATGTGCCATCTCTGCTTCTGTGCTGAGTGAAGCTCATAAACCCTTTCCCTCCTGTGTGCCCATATCCCATCCCCTTTTTGGTAGGTAAAGGGGTTCACTCAGTCATGCCAGTCCTCTCCTGGCTGCAGTGTCTTCTTTGTTCTAGACTTCTAGCCCTGGCCAGCAGGGCCCTGCTTCCTCCCCACCCCATCTCATCCCACTGGCCCCTCAAACCCTCCCGTCTTAAGCCGTGGCATTTCATGCTCTTTTTACACAAAATGTTATTTCCTTGGCACATCAAGTGACTGGCTTGGTTGGGGAAGGCACTCCAGCCTGAAATGTCAAATGCCTTTCCCTGCCACTCCCATTTAAATTAGTTCTTCCCAGTTACTCTGGCTAATTTATTTCCCTCATAGTACCCATTCCAGCCTGATTATCTTGCTTATTTTCTCTGTTATTGCTTCTCTCCCTGCACTATACTGTCAGTTGTCTACTTCTCAAGCATCTTGGGCAGTACAGGGACAAGAGGTGCTCACTGTTTTTTTGTTGAATGAACGTGTTATTTCGTGCCTACACACTGAGCTGCCTCTCTTTCCCTGCTATATAGCTCCCATTCCAAATCTCAAAGTGTTTGAGCGTGAGGGAGTACAGCTCAATCTGTCTTTCACTCGACCACCTGGATCCCCTGCTTTGCTTTTAGTCACCGTCACCACCACCAACTCCTCAAAGGGTGATGTCACCCACTTCATCTGCCAGGCAGCTGTGCCCAAGGTTTGTAAATACCAGGATTCAGAGGTGGCCTAGGCACTCCAGGAAGGAATAGAGGTGGGTGGGAGACAGGATGAGACGGGAAGGGAGTGACAGCAGAGACAGGTACCTGGGGAGTTGATGGGAAGAGAGTTTGGCACCACTGAGTGTGGAGGGGTTGCTGAGCCCGGCCAGCTGCCTTACTGTGTTCTGCCCAAATCCCATGTTCAGAGTTTCCAGCTGCAGCTGCAGGCCCCCAGTGGGAACACAGTTCCAGCTTGGGGCGGCCTCCCCATCACCCAGCTCTTCAGAATCCTCAATCCTAACAAGGTCAGTTCCAGGGCCCTATAGGTAAGAAAGACCTAGGGAAGGGAGAAGTCATAGGCACTAACTCTGGTCTCCACTCTCCCATTTCTAGGCCCCCTTGCGGCTAAAGCTGCGCCTGACCTACAACCACTTGGGCCAATCGGTGCAAGAGATCTTTGAGGTGAACAACTTGCCTGTGGAAACGTGGCAATAACTCTTCACTCTGCCTGAAATCCTCCTGCATCCCAAAGCCTGTGGTCCTAGCAGTGGGGAACCAACTCTGAGGGCTACCAGCAGATGGCACCCTGGTTCTGCATTAATCACTGCAAAACTGTGGGTCTGCTCCCCTCCCCCACAAATAATGGCAGCCAAATAAAGCCCGAGGGGGGCATAAAGCCATAATCTGGGTATGTTTGAGGTAAAAAAAAAAATGTTTAAATAACAGCAAGGGAAGAGGCTTCTCACACAGGAAGGGTCCCAGGAATCTTTCTGGGAACCTTGAGAATCAGTCTCAAGCACACCAGGGTTTTCTTCTGCCCCTCAAGGTTAGGGAGCAAATTTGCCGCTAAGCTGTCACAGGAAGCACTCTACTCTCTGGGCCAGAGCTGGACACAGTGGCAAAATCAAAGCAGAATTTCTGGATTTCTAACAGGAATTCCCAACCACTTCCCCACCCTGCTATTCCCCACACCCCAAAGCAGGGAAATCCCTGCAGCCTCCCCTCATCTCTAACTCAGCTGTAAGGCGGTTTCGGAGCCGCTGGCAGAATCAATGGCATCGACCAAGGGAGGGGGGGTGGCAAGGGATTTTCCTGTGCTTAACTACTGATCACGGCTAAGTGGAAATCCTATAAACACGAGCGGAAATCAATGGAGGCTGCTTAGCGGCCAGGGGAGAGGGGCGGCCCACAGATTGCATCTGACTGATGAGAGAGAGGAGGCAACCAGGGAGGGCTCAAGGAATGGGTTGTTGAGAACAGGGCGAAAGAACAGGCAGAGGTATAGGGAGAGGAGGTGGGAGGGAAGAGGCACAGTGAGGCCAGGTGTGGCCCCTGCTGGACCAAGAGTTCCCTTTCTCTTCTAGGAAGTGACACCCCTAGCCCAGGCTGCTGTCAGGATGTTTAGTCCTCTGTGGAGCTGTTTACTTCTAGCAGGCGCCGATAGTCCTGAGGACGGAAATGCTGTAGGTACACGATGAGCTTGCCAGGTGCCCTCTCCTGTGCTGGCACACCTATAGACAAAGGACAGTGAGGAAAGAAGCAGACAGAACTGCCATACATGCTTTAACTTTCCTCCCTGACCACCCAGCCAGGACCCCCAAGTTGTTGAAGGTAGCACTGAGATTCTGATTGTCATCCAACTAGCTTCTGTAATCTGCCCTCTACCTCACTGGACTCTAGAAGTGGGACCCAAGAGCCACTTCAGACTCAGGAATGCTGGGGAGCCACACATGAGCCTCTTCTCCAACCAGGGGAAATGGTGAAGAAGCACCCAGGTGCCATGAAGACAGAGGATCCTTCAATATGTACTCACTCTAGTTATTACCCCTGTCCCCCAATCAAGATGAAAACCCATCTAGGCAGGCAAAAGCTCATTAGCTTGGTAATGAAGCACATACAGAGATTTACACATAGGAGAGAAACCAAAGGCTGTGGAAAGAAAAGGAAAAGAAGTTTTAGCTATGGGGTGGGATTCACATAGAATTCTCCCCTCTGGAGCTGGGGATATAGCTCAATACTGGAGTGCTTGCTTAGCATGCTCAAGGCCCTAGGTTCAATCCCCAGCAAACCAACTCCCTCCCTGCCTCCTACAAAAAAGCAAGAATTTTCTCTAGAACTGCCACTGCCAGTTTCCATTGTTAGTGCCCAGCAGCATACTGAGCATACAGCAGGAAACAGGATGTATAGTTGCTAAGGAGGCTGAAACAGCATCCCAGGGCTGTCAGGCCCCACGGCGTGCACAACCCCAAACTAGTGGATGGGCTGTCTACTAGAAAACTGAGCATGGGAACAGAAAACCAAATCTGAGCCAGACACAGTGGTGCATGCCTATAATCCCAGCAGCTCCAGAGGCTGAGGCAGAAGGATCACAAGTTCAAAGCCAGCCTCAGTGAGTTCAAAGCCAGCCTCAGCAACTTAGCGAGGCCCTAAGCAACTCAGTGAGACCCTGTCTCTAAATAAAATATTAAAAAAAAAAAAAAAGAAACCAAATTTGCCAATGCTCCCCCAACCGTCTCTCATAAATGCAATGTTCTTGCCTTTCACTGAAAGCCAAGACGTTGAATTAAATGAACTCTAAGAAACCATAAAAACAAAAGGATATCTGATCCCCAGCATGGGCAAAAAAAAAAAGATTAGGGGAAGGAAGGGTTAAAGCAGAGAACTGACAAATAGAACTGAAAGAAATTTGGCCAGAGGAATGAGAATTAAATGAGACATAATGGCTGGGATGAAGAATAGAGACTTATGAAAGGCTTAAATCCAAGTCAGACAGCAACTGTAAAAGAGAAAACTTGATAGAACTGTGGGCAAAACTGGGTCCTCTAGAAAATTGCTAAAATAATTACTGTTAAAGAAATAATCCAGAGACCCTCCCCCATTATATAGTCCAACTCCCACCAACACAGCCAGTGCTCCAGAAAAGGAAAGTGTGGCTTAGTGGTGAGTGCTTGCCTAACATGATTAGGAGGCCCTAGGCTCAATCCCAACACTACAAAAAGATTAAAAAGCCAGGAAAGGAAAGTGGGGATCAGGAAAACACAGAAGGTCCTGTCCCCCTCACCGAGCATGCTGCTGAGGCTATTGATCTTCTTTAGAGCAGTTGGTACTTCAGCCTCCTCCTGTACCAGGGCCTCTACTTCACCCACAGCATAGCCAAAGTCCGCTGTATCCAGGTCCACCTTAAGCACCGGCTCCTCCTCATTGACTCCAGGGAATACCAGCTTCCAGGAACTCCGTTTAGTCACAAAACTAGCTACTTCCTGCAGCCCTAGTGGACCCAGCACAGCAGCCATAGTTCCATCCCCCAGACCCTTAGCTCCCAGCACCTCACAGAGCTGGGCCACAACTGCAGATTCAGATGTAAGTTCCTTGTACTCGGTGTGGGGTCCTGAGATACCTGATGCTCCAGGGTATTTGAGCTCCCATCCACTACCCTCTCGTTGTCGCAGCCAGTGGTTAGACCGCATCAGGCTCAGCTCAGGGGTGTCATAGTAGGTGTCTCGGAAGGTGATCCGGTGCTCTAGGATGCCCCCCAACTCCTGCAGTCGTTCCTCTATGCCAGGCCCTGGAATGAACTTTCGCTCCACCTCAATCAAGCCCTGGGCCATGCTATCTGCAAGGATCATTTGCAACAAACATTTTCTTAGCGCCCAAAGGTGTTCAGCCTGCTGGGCAACGGCTAAGCAGAGACTCTAGCTCTGGATGAATTTACTGAGATGCATACAGACTCGCAGATCTTTGGCTCAGCGATACAGGGCTCTGTCTGCGAGATTTTAAATGTTCTGCTACAGTGATTGGTCTCCAGTTAAATCCATTCCACTATTGATGACGTTCTCAACCCAAAGATGTCCCTAGAAAGCAGGTCATGCAGCAAATTTCGTCTCAACACCCCACACTACAACTTGCTACCCCAGGAGGCCAGGAGCTGCTACCTGGGATGACCTGCCATTCGCAGCGACAGCACCCGCCAGCTTTGCCTCGGGTCTCACCTCAAACCCAAGGGTCTCCCTCTCGCAGGACCAGGAGATGGGGGGAGGGAGTCCACACCACACCCGCGAGGAATGCCGGGAGGAGTCCCAGGTCTCGGACCTCAGCCCAGCTCAACTGCGTGACAGGAGAGTACGAGCACCAGCGGCCATATTAGGCCCATGGTAGCAGTGCCGAGGGCAGACCGGCCCGAGAGACCTGTTAGGTTATGGCGGACCGCGACTCCCGTTAGGGCAGAGGAGCGAGACCGTCCCCAGGTGCCCTGCAGCGTAACCCCTATGCCTCCTGGCGTCTGGGGGGTCGATAGTGGTCCCAGGCCTCTGGTTGAGCGTGGCTTCCTGAGCCGGGTGGATGATGGGAGATGTAGTTCGGAGGAGGGGGGAATCTTAGCCATTTCGCCCCACCCATTGCTGTGGTGACCTGAAAGCTGCAATTAGTGCTCTGGGGACTTACCTAAAGCTGAACTGGGGTTGCAGCTCTGTGGGGAGAGTCGTGGGCAACGAACTTGAGACTGCACTCTCCAACCCCTCCCGAACTTGGCAGTGGGCCTGAAACACAAGTCACTCATTCAGACGCTGTCTGGCACATATTTAACTATTATGGTGGCCTATTTACCGCAGGCCAGTGGCAATGGGCTGGGAAGAAGGAAAGGCAATTAAGTCCAATATAGCTCTTCTGGAGTTTTGGAGGGGATCAAACACATTCTGGTAAGAATGTTAAGAGTATGAGTGAGCAAAAGACTTTCTGTTAGAGGAGAAAGTGAAATTTTGAATGAACTACAGATGTGGGATTTCAACGGGTAAAACCTAGGTGGAGACCTAACATGAGCAAAGACCCAGATACTGAAAAGTACCTGGCCTGTATGAGAATAAAGATGGGGCTGGAAATACAATTGAGGGGCAAGTTGGAAAAGGCCTTGAGTGAGTGCCAGACTGAGGAGTCTGTCAATTCCAGCAGACCCTGAGCAAGGTTTGTTAGGAGTAGGAAAAATATTCAGTGTTCATTTAAAATACAAGACATATGGAGGAGAGATGACCCTCTGGCTGCTTTAGAAGACTCTATAGAGAAAATGCCTCCATACTCCCTCTGAGAGTTTATATTATCTATAAACTTTGTATCTTACTCTCTGGGTGAGGATATTGTCAATGCCTAGGCTTGCTTCTGAAATTAGTGAAAAAAGTGCCAGGTTCTCCACACCAGTCTATCCCTTGTATGTGTCTGGAAACCCAAGTGAAGTAAAACGGTGGTAAAACTTGGGATGTCTTGGATGTATCCTTACCCCTACCCCATGTCAAGCACCACTGGACTGGGAGGGCCTGCATTTCCTTCATCCTTTGCAGTCCCCGCCCCCATCCCCCAAAGTTTTATTGACCCAGGAAGAAGTCCTAGTATTTTTATGTTTAATGTCCACCCCAATGGGGTAGAGGCAGCAGCTTAATGGAATGGAAAGCCTAGATTTCAGCTACAGACCTGGAATTGACTGAGTTTCACTTTCTATATGGTTGGCCTTGGACAGGCTACTGTACCTAAGACTCTGCTTTTTTATTGATAAATTGTGAACTGCCTCACAATTATATGAGGATTCAGTAACAAACTGTCATTTGGTAGAAACCCAAAATACTAGTTCCCCCCCCCCCCAGAACTTCAGGAGGTTTTACTTTGTTGTTGTTGTTATTTAAAACTAGGTTTTAGCATCCAGTGTGATCTCTGGAACAAAACTACTGAGGTTTAACCCTGCTGCTGTTGCTTTTTGACCATGCAACCGTGGGCTGGTTCGTGCCTTAATTTTGTCACCTGTAAAAGGAATTAAGGTATCTGACTTATACAGTTGTATTAAATAAACTAATATATGTAAAAGTGATTGGGACTGTCCCTATATACTCAATAAATGTTATAAATTATTGTTACTACAATATAGTGGGCTTATGAGCAGATAAAACCGAACCACCCCTCCCCAATTCAAAGGACTGTGTGACCGCAGGGAGGAAGCAGAAACTCAGAGACTTCAGAGTAATTGCTGTGAGAGAAGGTTTTCAATCGGAAAGAAGGGGAGATAAGGAAGCAAGAAGGGAGTGAAAAAAGAAAGACAGCTCTGGCAAGCTGGTAAACGCCAGAGCTTGTTCTAGAGCTGATCTGAAACAAAACAACAAAACACATGCATGTTTTCTGTAGGCAAAAGGAAAAGGAGGGGACGGGAAAGAGTTTAGGGACATGCCCTCTTGCAGGCACCGGGAGGACCTGGCGCCTGAGTCAAGGAGGCGACAGGATGGACTGGCTGGCCCCATCGAGCCCGCCCCTGGGCAGGGTAGGGTTCCAGCGTCTAGGGAGGAGTGCGGACACTGCGCTTGCGGGTTGGAGGGCGGAGGCGACGGACTACAAGTCCCGGCATGCGCCGCGGCGGGCGGGCCGCTGCACCTGCTCAGTGGGGCCGCCCCGGGCGCCTGGGTATTGATTATTCCATTGTGTGGGACGCTTCGGCTCCAGCCNAAGAGCCGCCCCCTCCCCTCCCCGCCTCGCGCTGCTCGGCGGCCGTGGTTCGACTCCCGTCCCTGCTTCCAGCTGAGGTGTAAGTGCATCGATTTCCGATGCTGCTGGGTTGGTTTTTTTTTTTCTCCTCTCCCTCTCGCTCTTCTTCCCTTCCTTGCTCTTTGGAAGCTCGAGACGAGGGGAGAGGAGGCGTTCGGAGACTGCCGCTGGAGGGACGGAGAGGGATGGGAAGGGGCTGGGGGAGGGGACACGGACGGACTGACAGCCAGAGCCCGGGGAGAAGGGGAGCCGGGGTGTGGGAGAGAGGGCGTATGTAGGGAGAGAAATATGTAGGGGGTGGAGGGAGAGACTGGGGAGGGAGAAGCAGGGTCCAGCGGGACAGACGGAGGGTAACGAAAGCCTAGACGGACCGCGCCGAGCTGTACGGGGAGCGGGGTTCCCGGAGGGAAGGGGAGGCCGGGTGAGTTCGAGGGCTCAGGGCTGTCAGCCTGGAGGGGCCTGGGTCTTGGCGGCCCCCCGCCGGCTGAGGGATGGGGGAGGAACCGCGGCGGGAGGGCTGATGGATGGGTTAGCGCGCTAGGGTGCAAGATGGGAGGGACGTCTTCATTTTGCCTGAAGTTGAGCACCCCCCCCCGCCCCCGCTCTTCTTTTTGAAAAGGTGTGAGTAGGTGAGGGGAAGCCTCACTGCCCCATTGAAGATGAAGCATGTCTGTCCTGTTACCCCTGCCCCACATCAGCTCTTGTCTACCCCTGTCTGAGTAGCCCTATGATTTTGGAGCACTGGGCCATGCTTCAGCTGTGCCTGTAGTTCCCCTGATCTCTGTCCATATGTCCCTTCCTCTTGGTTTTGCCATTCTTCACCATGTCTCCCCACTTCATTCGTCACCAGTTCTGTGTGTCACTGTCTCTGCTGTGACCCTTCCCATCTGAGTGATCTCCCTATGTGTCCCTTTCACTATGTGTCACGCCTTGGCTGCCTGACTGTTCTGCCGTCTAGGACTCCATACCCTCTCCTTCAGGGTCCATCTCAATGACTGTGGCCTTTTCATACTACTTTGGAGTTAGCTTATTGACCAGAATTATGATAGTCATTGGTCAGGGGTCTGAAAAGTAGGGGGATGGAGCAGATATGTCTTCCCCCAGACTCATGTGCCCTTTCAGCATTGCCAGGAGAGCCTTCTGTTCCACCTTCACCAGGGAAGCTTTGGAACTTCCTAGCATTGTTGACTGTCTCCTTTGCCATGTGCCTGTCTCCCCCATCAGGATCTCACGATCTGGTCTTCACTGTGTATCATCTGTCTTTCCAGGAGCTTTCCACCACAAACCTCTTCCCTGCTGACTTCATTTTTCTCCCTTCCCCCACTTTACCATTGTATATATTTTTTCATTTCCCCATTTTATTTCATACCTTTTTTTCTATCCTTGAATGCCATGATCTCCCTTATTTATTCACCATCTTTGTTCCAGTAATCTGCCTTCTTTCTACCTTTTCTCCTAGTCACTGTTTCTTTTATCTCTTTTCCCCTTACCCAACATTTAACCTCAGCAGCAGAAGAAACCACAAGCAAGGGGCTGGGAGAGGTGGGGGATATGGTTTGTGAAGGCACATAAATAGGCCAAGAAATCAATTTAATGGGCTTCCAGGGGCATATAACCCCTTCATCAATCAGTGCCATTATGTCAGTTAACTGTCAACTTTGATTTCATAAGGGGACGTTCTCTAGGACTCTAAGCTCCACCCTGCCTGGTTAGCCTCCATCCTCAGTTCATTCTAGAAATTAGTGGCTTTTTCTTCACTTTTTAATTCATTTTCCTCCTGGACCGCTACTATTATTTTATTTGGATTCAGCACCATTTTTTATGAGGCAGTTTTTATTATTGTGGGAGATGCAAAGGACCAGATTTATCCAACCTAAAGAATGGTAAAGGTGGATAAAAGATCTGTAGTTTATCTTGGTTTTAAGCCCATCATTGTTTTTCCAGAACTCAGGAGCTTGGGAGGGTAAAAAGAGGAAGCAGATATGGGCAGATATGGAAGATTTCAGAGGTGAACAGAATTATAGAAGGGAAGGGGAGGCCTGGTGCAGTAAACACATGGGGTAGAAAAATGTATGACATGGGGATGTGCAAAGGAAGTGAGGAAAATCTATGCGGAATGGGGGGAAGAGGAGGAACCAAAGGGTGATTAATGACAAATTGAGAGAATGAAATAAATAGTTAATAGTTACACAGAGGGAAGAAAATATCTCCTTTTTAGAATATTCCTAAAAAAGGAGAACAACAAAAAAGCTATATGAAATGGATACAATGGCAAAGTGGTGTAAGGGAGGAATTGATGAATAGGAGGAGGTGGGAAAAGAATATATGGTACAAAGAAAGTAAATGGATGGCAAATGCAGGAGTGCTGAAGCAGATCAGAGCTTCACAGAGCTTGGTGGGGGAAAGGAAGAGATGATGAGGTCTCAAAGGAAACAAATACCTCTGGTGTAAGGAGGACACAGCAGGAAGGATGCAAACAGTTCGCTTCGGGGAGGGGGTGATTTGGAAAAAAAGGATAGCAGAAATACCACAGGCCCTAAAACAGAGAGCTGCCCAGGCAGGGATTGAAAGAACAGAGAGATCTAGTGGAGAGAGAGGAAGAGAAAACCTCGTGAGCATTCATTCCATTGGCCTCATCACTCACTACCCTACCAAAGGCCTTTACATTTCATTCCCAAGGCAGGAGAACACAAGCAATGAGATGAAAAAGTAGAATTCCCATTTACTTCAACTGACAGGAACTTGAATCTTCCTAGTCCCCTGAGAACCAAAGACCTCAAACCTCTGATGTCATAAATTGTTGGTGTTGCCTTGGCAACCTTACAGGATTCCTCCCTCCATGATGTCAGAGGGAGCTGTGTTACCTTGAGACCCATGCAGGAACAACTTGCTGCTTTGCTGGGGAGCTGTATGATATGTGGGCCGGGGCCCTGGGTAGAGGCAAATCTGTAGGATTCCTGGCACTGGTAGTTTGATCTTGCATCCTTGGAGCCGTTTGTAGCTCAGAACAACAGTTGACACAAACCACTATTGTTTGAGTGTCCGAGGTTTCCTAGAGCCTACTGAAGCAAGACAAGGGACCTCCGGAGACAGGGGGCATTGGGGTTAGGGTGGTGATACTGAAATGCAGGCTAAGAAGGAGGAGAACTAGAAATGGCAATTCCAGAACAGGAAAGGAAATGGAGGAGGGTGGATAGTTGAAAATGTCAGATGAATCTGACTTTGGGTTTAGGAATGGAAGCTAAAGCTGGAAATGCACAAGAGAGGGGATCAGAGCTGTGGTAGAGTACAAACTGATGCCTGAATAGAGAAAAGGGAGGGTTCTGAAATGCTAGAGAGCAGAGTGGAATTTAGCTATAGAGGAAGGAAAGAAGGTCCCTTTAAGCCAAAAAACTAAGCATCAGGTGGGAGATACAATGTCATTCTGAGAAGGGGCTGTGTCTGTTACTCAGAACAGGCTTAATAAATATTTATCCAGCAAATGTTCATAGGGACTTAAAAGTTGCCCTCCCAGTTCTCACTCAAACTCCTAAATCTGAGTCTGCATAAATGGGAAAATTGGGAAATCAGAAACTGGAAGAATATAAAATTGCAATAGTGAAATATGAGGCAGAAAGGAGAGACTGGGTTAGAAACACTCTTGGAGGTTTGACCTGGGAATTCTATATAGAGATAATGGGCAGAAAAAATGAGTCCAAGACAAAAATATGGAAGAAGATAGAGAAAAGATGGTATCCAGAAAAGGTTCAGTTTTTTCCTTAGACAAATTTGAATTGAAAGTAGTATCCCCACCCCATTCTCAATCATGAAATAATTGCATCAGTCATATACACACACAAATGCACAGTGGTCACAAAGAATTCACAAATCAATACCAGACCCTTTCTGAACACCTGTTCAACTTGTAAACCCAGGTGTTTACAAGGAAGTCAGCATTGGCCACGTGGACCAAAAGGCAGGAGGAGGGAGGGGTTACTAAAGCTGAGAAGAACCCTGTGAAGGATCACCTTGACATCTGACTGCCATTGTTGATAGAATCTAGAAGCATCTAGAAGAGGGGGAGGCAAGATACAGAACTTACCACAGCTCGCAAAACAAAATCAGAGCCAAACACAAAAGCCTTAGAAGAGAAAGGTGTACCCCATCAGGGATTATAGCCCACTTGTCCTGTTGTTTCAGTAAAGGGCCAAGAAAGACCCTGAAGAAATAGGGGAAAGAAGACAGAGGGGAGAGTCTGGCTATAATAAGAAAGGCCAGGGCAGCAGAAGAGGCTAGGGGCAGGTGCCTGAAGGGAGGACAGTGGTGGCTATATGCACTGTCAGCAGCGCCACAGACTTGGGCAGCTCATATTTTGCAGCAGGCGACAGGCTGTCGACACAGCGGTCCTTTACCTCACCGTTAGAAACTCATTTCATTGATTTTTCCATCTTTCTTTTCAGGCTTCTCATACAGCTCAGTCTTCCCACCACCCATTTTCCCAGAGCCCCTTGCCTCTCTGGGGAAAGCCCCAAGGAACTAACTGCTTATGCATGCCTCCTTTGCCCCAGGCCAGTGAGGCAGGGGTGAAAGATTTGGAGATAAATTTCAAGGGGCTGAAATCTGCCCATGCTGTGGTAGCCAAACTATACCAGTGGTGTGGGGGCTACGTATACCTGGAGGAAGACAATTTTTTCTAATTCCTACCAAGACAGTTCTGCATCCCTGAACATTTTCCTCCCAAAAGTTAAATGCGAAAATGAGAGCCTTCCTGTGTTTGGGCAGCAATATGGGATTATATCAAAGCTAAAGTTCAGGCCTTGGAATTCACAGCAGGGCCATCAACTGTAATGGTGTGTGCATGGTGACCTGTGCATTCAGGACATGACTGGCTCAGGGTATGCAATAGCCTTTTGTAGTGAGAAGAAGGCACAGCATGTACCGTCTCGTCCTGTGTAGCATGTTAAAGTGCAAAGTTGGTGGGGCAGGAAATTTTTACTTCATGTGTAGGCCTTTCCCCAGTGCCTCTTGCAGTCACAGCCAAATACCTCCACCTCTCCCTTTGGGGCTGGGCTTGGGCTAAAGGTCAAGAGTCAATTACCAGTTATTTGGCTTCTCAATGAAGGAGGGCAGAGGGTGGGACAGGATTGTTGGATTGTTTCCCTAGAGGAACTGATGGAGTAGAGCCATTTCCCTCCTTAATTTTTTCAGTACTTGTTTTGAGGGAGGAAGAAGCCCAAGCCCTCTGCCTCTGTCTTCCATTCCATTTTCTTGGGCCTTGGGTGTGAGTCTAGGTTTTTCTGCCACTGCCGCCTCCAACCTCTCCTGCCTCTTTGATGGTTGTCTCCATCCTGTGTTTAGTATCACTGGCCTGCTTGGACCACAAATGCCTTTCTTCTGCCTCCACAGCTTCACCTTCTTCAGGCTGCATAGTTTCCAAAACCTAGAGATACATCCTGGTGCTTTAGAGAAAGAAATGCACTAGAGGTTAGGAAGAGAGAAGAGCAGGGAAGGAAGGTTCAGAATAGACTGGGCAGGGAGGAGTAGGGAGAAGAGGGGAATGTGACTTGGAGATGGGAGGAAGCCCAAGAGATGGCCACAATTAAATGAAGGAGGGCAGGAGGCTGTAAAGACTAGGAAAAAACTTGGCAAGAAAGCAGGGAGCCTGACCCCTCCACAGGGATATAAAGACTGCTAAGGAGGAGTGGGGGCAGGGAGTGGTTGGTGAGACAGAGCTGAACAGCCAAGCTGCTGCCTCAGCCTCCCTGACAGTCCTGAGTTCAAGCCATGCTGGCTTTGACCCTTGTGGGAGGAACTGAAGTGGCAAATTAATGATGATAATGAAGTCACTGCTCCTTGTTTGTCTTTGCTGGTTTCCCCTTGAGATTTGTCCTTTGGCCAGACAGGGCAATGTGGGGGAGGGGAGGGATAGCAGCAGTGAAGGGCAGGGAGGGGGAGTGGAAAAGAGGATGGAGAAATGGAAATGTGGAGGATAAATCAGTGGAGGGAGAAAGGGGAAGGTGCTAAATGAGGGAAAAGGAACCCAAGAATGGAAGAGAGAGGAGACAAAGGGAGACATGAAAAGAGAAGGTAAAAAGAGAAGCAGAAAGACAAGATAAGGGAAAGAACAATGGGGAACAGGGAAACCTGGAGGGAGATGGAGAGCTGGAATGGAGCAGTGGGGAGCCAGAGGAAGAGAACGTAGCCAAGGCTGTGAAAGCTGCAGCTGGTGGGGCCTGTGGGCGGGGCCTCATCTCCATCTCTAATGGCTGTGAAATGAGGTTAGCTCCATTAGAGGCGGCGAGAGTGTAACGAGATCACACTCATTAGGGCCAGGCCATCCCAGTAATTACCACCACCCCAAACACGCCTGTGCCAGCCGGCCACCAAGCACATATAGGCATATAGCAACACACAGCACAGGACACCCTGATGCTGAATGGAAAGCACAGAGCCCATACAGGTGTGACCAGAAAGCCTGGGGGAAACCAGCCCTCCATGGCTAGCTAGAGCAAGCACCTTCACTAACCCCAAAGAGATGTTTGGACAGAGAGGTACACCCTGGCTATCAGCACCCCCCAACACACAAAGAGCAATAAATATACACATTCCCGCCAACTCAGGAGATAAGGCATGTGGATGGATAATTATTTTCATGTATTGATCACATCCAAAGTGCCATTCCCCAAAATGATTGTTTCAGTGGACACAACCCTAGCAGGTACTATTTCCCATTCTTTTTTTTTTTTTTTTAAAGAATTTTTTTAATATTTATTTTTCAATTCTCGGCGGCCACAACATCTTTGTTGGTATGTGGTGCTGAGGATCGAACCCGGGCTGCACGCATGCCAGGCGAGCGCGCTACAGCTTAAGCCACATCCCCAGCCCCTATTTCCCATTCTTTATGGAAAACTGAATTGAGGCTTTAATGACTCGGGAGTGACTTGGAAGGCTGAGGCAGGAGGATCACAAGTTGGAGGCCAGCCTCAGCAACTTAGTGAGGCCCTGTCCCAAAATAAAAATTAAAATGAAAAAGGCTGAGGCTGGGGATGTGGTTAATGAGCTGAGGTCATTTACATATTAAGGAATAGAACTAAAATCTGATTCTAGGTCTGTCTCTAAATGTTATGGATTTTTTTGGTTTGTTTTGGTGCTAGGAATTGAACCCAAGTGGCCTCCTAAATGCAGTGCTATGCACAGATTTTACCACAGGGCTACCTTCCCAGCTAAGGCTGTGTTTTGTTTTGTTGTGTTTTGCAGTACTGGAACTTGAAAACAGTGGTCCTTACCAATGAGCAACATCCCCACACCTTTTTGTCTTGTAGGGTCTTGCTACATTGCTGTCTTCTAACTTGTGATCCTCCTGCTCAGCCTCCTGAGTAGCTGGGATTTTAGGCCTGCACCACCACATGTAGCCCAAGTCTGTCTTTAAATAATACCAGACTGCTTATCTGATGAAGTTCATATGCTAATATGAGGTACACATATAGACTTTTAGCTTTTAAGACATTATCACAAATGATGCACACTGATCATCCAAATAACCCTACCTGGTCTTCCTCCCTCTTTCTCTGTCTCTCTTCTCTCTCCCCACAAATACATGCCCACCTAGGGGCCAGTAGCCCTCTATAGACTGCAAAAGGAATGGGTGCCCCTGGAGTTGCACAGAGCACTAGTTTTGTTCTGCCCTTATACCAAGAAACAAAGGAATTTGAAGATGGCGCATCCAGCACCTTCAAGCTGAGAGAGGATGACAGCATATATGCTCAAGGTGACAAACACAGGACAGGGTAACACACTCAAAAATCTCACTCAAAATGCACACCAGCCACAGTTCAGAAGTTTACAAATTAACCCAAGAACGGAGGCCGTACATTCAGCCTACCTGAGTTCCAGTTTCTTTTTTTTTTTTTTAATTTTTTTTAAATAAATATTTTATTTTTTAGATATTGGTGGACACGGTATCTTTATTTTATTTCTATGTGGTGCTGAGGATGGAACCCAGTGCCTCACGCATGCTGGGCGAGCGCTCTACCCCTGAGCCACAACCCCAGCTCCCCCGAGTTCCAGTTTCATTTCTACTTTCCTTTTCTTTTGTACTAGGGATTGAAACCAGGGACACTTAATCATTGAATCACAGCCCCAGCCCTTTTCATTTTAATTTTTATTTTGAGACATGGTCTCACTAAGTTGCTTAGGGCTTCATTTAGTTGCTAAGACTGGCCTCCAACTTGTGATCCTCCTGCCTCAGCCTCTAAAGTCATTTCTGCTTTCTAATTGGGAGACCTTAAAAATCATGTAATCCACTTAGTCTTTTTTTTTTTTTTTAATATTTATTTTTTAGTTTTCAGCAGACACAACATCTTTGTTTGTATGTGGTGCTGAGGATCGAACCCGGGCCGCACTCATGCCAGACGAGCGCACTACCGCTTGAGCCACATCCCCAGCCCCGCTTAGTCTTTTTTCACATTTGTAAACTGGAAATGAATAACTGTATGTATTGCATCAGATTGTAATAGAGAATTATTGATGTGATGCTTGTCAAGGGCTTAGCACAATGATACATGGTAAACATTTAAAGGAATTGTCTATTATTTTATTATGACAACTAACTGGAGGTTCAGTAGTAGCCCTTATCCTAAATACTTGAGATCAGATGTGTTTTGGATTTGGGGGTTTGGGGATTTAGTAATATGTATACATTATATAATGAGATATCTTTGGAAGGAGACCCTATTCTCATTGTGAAATTCATTTATATTTCATATACACCTTATACATATGGCCTGAAAGTAATTTTATATGTATTTTCAGAAGCAACTGTGTTTTGTCTACAACTGTAGACAGATGTGGAATTTTCTACTTATGACACTGGCACCATGTTCATACTAAAAAAGTTGCAGATTTTGACTAAGCACAGTGGCACACATCCATAATCCTAGCTACTTGCGAGGCTGAGGCAGGAGGATCACAAATTTAAACCAGGCTGGGCAATTTAGTGAGAGCCTGTCTCAAAGTAACTTTTAAGAATTGCTAGAGATATAATTCAGTGGTAGAGTGTGTAAACTCTATCACCTGCCTAGCATGCATGAAACCCTGGGGCTGATCCATAAGTCCAAAATCTGAGACTTTTTTTCCTTGCAGTGCTGAGGATCAAAACAAGGGCCTTATACATGCTAGGCCAGGGCTCTACCATTGAGCTATACCCTAAACCCAAGTTTTTGGGTTTTGAGTTTTCAGATTAGGGACATTCAACCTGTAGTAGTTGTTGTAATAGTATTTAAATTGATTCATTACATCACACAGGTTCACATGGAATCAAAGAACCAGAGAAAGAGGCATGTATAATAGTATTCCACATAATTATAGAAAAGTTGCCTGCAATTTCTTCTAAGCTCAGGGATATCAAAGTCTTCTATGGAGGTCCCCTATGCCAGGATCAGACAGGATCCTGAGTCTGAATTCAAGGGCACACATAACCCCCTACCCCTTCTGTCCTGTGGTGCTCGTGCAGAAGAAGGGCTCCAAGCTGGCTTCATGTGGTTGTCTAAGCCTGAGGCATGTAGAACATCAGTCCCTCCAATGTATTTACTATGAGATCACACAGGTCTGTGCAACATAGCAGCTCCACACTGCTGTCCTAAAACATCTAACACATCAAGTCCCAGAGGTAGATGCCTAGGCAAGAGATTCCTTTTCTGGACACACCCACCCCTACCAGCAGCACATGGTACAGCACACCTCAACAAATCTATGCACAAGTGGTTGTGTGTGGTTTCAGCCCACTGCTTCCCTTCTACCTGTCTACTCCCTAACCACCACTGTCTTCTTCTGAGCCTCTTTCTCGCATCTTACTGGATTCCCTCATGTGCACCTTAAGCATTTGCAAAGTATAACACAGCCTCCTTGCTGTCTCTCTCGACTGGGGAGAGTCTACCTTCCAATCTGGTTGGTGCCTGAGCTGGGAGGCCTGGAAGAGATCCAATGTTTACATATTCAGACCAAGATCCAGCTTTACCCCCCTTACTTCCCTACCTTTCCATCTCTCCTTCCCTTCTGGTATCTGCTTTAACTGTCTCTTTACCTTCTGTGACACCTCTCCTGCTTGTCTATTTCATTTCCTGCCATACTCAAACTCTCTCTCTTTTGGACAAAACCAATCTTATACAAAGTAAGCATTCTTTAAATATTTATGGGGGATAGGGGAAAAAGAAGAGTCAGAGAATTGACTCAGCCTTTTTCATGTTCTCCTATTATCTTAAGTATAAGAAGTAGGATTACTGTTTTGTTTTAAATAGAGAGGGTAAGATTTAGAGAAAAAAATGATAGTTTTAAATGCAAGGAGAAGCCACAATAGTTTTTTTATTTGTTTTTGTACTGGGGATCAAAACCTGGGGCTTTCTACCCCTGAGCTACATCCCCAGCCCTTTTTATTTTTTTTATTTTGAGACAGGGTCTCACTACATTGCTTAGGGCCTCACTAAGTTGCTGAGGCTGGCTTTAAACTCACAATCCTCCTGCCTCAGCCTACCAGGGTGCTGGGATTACAGGCATGGGCCACCACACCCAGCTCATGATAGTTTTGATCCAGGCATTAGCTGCTGCTGCACCCAGTTCAAGTGTGAGCCTGAACAAAGCTTCCACTCTTTTGGGTGTCTTTCAGCCCAGGAACCAATAATTACATGAATTCTGCTGCTGGAAAGACTAGATTTAAATCCTGTGTACCTATTATTCTGCCCTCAGTTGAAAAGGGCAGAGATCAGAGGATGGTTTGGTTCATCAAGAAATGGACAAAGTGGCACATGCCTGTAATCCCAATGACTTGGAGGCTCTCAAGTTCGAGACCAGCCTTGGCTACTTAGTGAGACTCCAAGCAACTTAGCATGACCCTGTGTGAAAATAAAAAATAAAAAGGGCTGGGGATGTAGCTCAATGGTATAGCACCTCTAAGTTCATTTCCTAGTACCCAGAAAAGGTGGGGGGTGGGCAACAGCCTCTGTGCAAATACCTTGCCCCACTCCAGAGAAGAAGCCAGCCAGCTAGGAGAAGAGGAAAATAACCCACTTCACTGATGCCCAATATATGCACTTTTCACATGTTACTTATTCTGGTATGGACAACTGAGGAAGAAAGGTATTATTATTCCCATTTTTCTAGATAGGTAACTGAGGTAACTTCCAAAGTTGACAGCTAGTGAATGGTAGAGCTGGGATGGAACCTGGGTCTGCATGGATCCAAGGTCCATATTCTTCTACTATCTTTTTTAAAAAAATTTTTTTTAATATATATTTTTTGGTTATCAGTGGACCTTTATTTTTATTTATTTGTATGTGGTGCTGAGAATCGAACCCAGTGCCTCACACATGCTGGGCAAGCGCTCTACCACAACCCCAGCCCCTCTTCTACTTCTTAAGAAATAAAGCTTAGCGGTAGAGCGCTCGCCTCGCACGTGCGGGACCCTGGGTTTGATCCTCAACACCACATAAAAATAAATAATTGAAACAAAGGTATTGTGTCCAATTACAACTAAAAAATAAATATTAAAAAAAAAAAAAACAAAGAAATAAAGCTCATGGGGCTGGGGCTGTAGCTCAGTGGTAGAGTGCTTGCCTAGCATGTGTGAGGCACTGGGCTTGATTCTCGGGAGCAGGTATGGTGGCACATGCCTGTAATCCCAGCCACTCTGGAGATTATGCAGGAGACAAAGATAGGAGGATCCCAAATTCAAGACCAGCCTGGGCAACTTAGACTCTGTTTAAAAATTTAAAAAGGATGAGTTAACCCTGGGTTAAATCCCCAGTACTGCAAATAAATAAATAAATGAAACTGGGAGCTAGAGATGTAGCTCAGTGGGAGAGTGCTTGCCTAGCATGCATGTGGCCCTGAGTTGTATTCCCCACTACCATCAAAAAAAGAAAGAAAAAGAAAGCTCAACTAGTTTATTTGCTGTTTATTCCATTAATCCCCATTAGATAGGCACATTTATTCCGTCTGTCTCTCTCTTTTCTCTCCATGGTGGCTTCCTCTTGAAAGCAACAGGTTGAGACAAAAAGGGCAGAAAGGCAAGGGCAAAATGAAAGTGAAGACAGCAATGCTAGGCAAGCTTGCAGAAGGAAAGAAGAAAGAAAGAAAAAGTCTTACAAACTGGCTCGGAGTAGGGACAAGTTGGTCAAACCATTAGAAAAGTGGAAGGCAGGGGCTGAGGTTGTGGCTCAGCGGTAGAGTGCTCAACTAGCACGAGTGAGGCAGTGTGTTTGCTCCTCAGCACCACGTAAAAATAAATAAATAAAATAAAGGTATTTTTTTAAAAAGAAAAATGGAAGGCAAAAAACCTTTGGAAGGTTATGAAGTAGAAATTATCATATGCAAATTTTAAGCAAATGTGTTGCTGCCTTCTAATAGACTTGGATGCAAAACCTTTTGCCCTGTAGTTAGCTGGTTTTGGAGGAAAGGAGAGATGGATTTTGCTTTGTGTTTTTTGGAGAGGAATTGGACAGGAGAAAGCCAGTATGGCCTCCAACTGGCTTACCCTCTTCCCAGTTATGTTCTCTCTATAACCACCAGGGAGCAGTAGTGTTTTTTTCCTTCTCCTGGTGGGTGTTAGGTAGGGCAGGGAGTCCTGGTCTTGCTGCACATTCATAGAAGTGCCCCTGGTCCATTTCCCTTCACTTTAACCAGCCAGCCACAGCACCTGCCCTGGGGCTCCTTGTCAGGGAGGGGCAAATTCTCTCCTTTTTCAGACTATTTGTTGGTCTTTCCTTTGCCCCCATGATTCTGGTTAAATAGCACTTGTTTTCTCGTCTTGCTGGGGCTCAGAGCCTGCCTTATAAGCTTTCAACTTGTTTCTGCAATTTCACGTCCAAGCCTGCCTGCTCTTTTCAGTCTCGGTGTCAAGACGTCTGTCGCTCTCTGACCTATGTTATGTCTTGCTGCGTCCTGACTCCCTGGTGTCTTCCTTTTCTAAGTACTGAATCTCCACCCACCTCTTGCAGTTTAATAATTACCTCCATTTGTTTGTAGAGCATTAACTCCTGCTGAGCTATGAAAGTAACTTCCATCCTTCCCTACTCTGAGGAATAACCAATAATTCAGGTGTGGAAGGAGAAAGAAGGCAACACCGAAAAAGAAAAAAATTCTTTTGTGTTTCTCTCATCTCCCCCTCCCTCCCCACCTCACCCTCTGAGAAAATGAAGTGTTAGAGAGGGAGGATGGAATGCAAGGGAGCATTGGAGACCAGGGCCATTTTGGAGCTAGCAGATTCATCTCTGGGGACAACTACACCCTCAGAACTCTCCACCCTCCCTAGGCTCCAGGCCTCACTCCTCCCATCCCCCTCGGTGGCAGCAGCCTTGTAATTTAAAGCTCTCTCTGTCGCCTCTAATGTGATCCTCTCGTTTTATTGACTCTCTCTGCCGGCTGTGGCGCCCCTTCACATCAATCTCCACTCTAATCACACTGCTGCCACTGCCTGCTCAGCTCCCCTAACCCCTTTCTTCCACAGAGGCCCCCAGCCCTCTCCTCTACTCAGGTCTTTCCTTTGGGCTGTCCCCTACTTCCACTCTTCCAAACCTGCCTGCTTCCTCCTTCCAAGGCAGGAATGCCAGGACCTGTGCCGGTTGTCTTTTACTAACATCTGAGACATGTCCCAGGGGAGAAAAGATGCACTTATGCAAGGCAGGACCTAAAGGAAGGTCCGAGGGTGAACAAGAATCTCAGCCTGGAGATGGTAGGCTGGTAGAGATGACTTTTAGGCCTGTCTTTCTGTGTCATCTCCAAGTCCAGGTAGGAAAGGCAAAGGAAGGGACATGGAGATTCAGAGAGGGAAGGAAGAAAAGATGGAAGAGGAGGTAAACAGAAGGAGGAAGAAAACTGAAAAACAAACAAACAAACAAAAAAAAACCCCTGCAGCTAGAGGTTTGTAATAAATAGTGGGTGATGAGAGAAGCACTGAGAAGAAAGGGATAGGGGGAGTTGGTGGCAGTGGCGGGGCGCGGGCGATGCACTGAGGCAGAGACAAATTTGCAATTGAAATTCTTTCCTGACGAGGAGGAGGGGTAGATTGGGAGGTGGGGGAAAGGATTTGCAATTTTAAACAGCTGTCAACCTACCCTGGGTAGATCTGGGTATCACCCACAAGCTAGCTGGAAGCTTAGCTCCCTTGGTTTCCAGCCAAGAATCAGCACTTTTTCCAGGCCTGAGAACTAGACTCTTAGGAGAATGAGGCTTGGAATACCCATGGGATCTGGGGTTTTGGTCTACTTAGGTCTCCTCTGAGCTGTGATGCAGAATTGTAAGACTGGGCCAGGAAGGAGCCATCAGAGTGGGCAAGAAGGTTCCTTTGGTTGGACCAGCTGGAAGATAGCACCCACCACACTCTGCCCTCAGCAGCAGGGGGCTTGGCTCTTCCTACCTGGTGGAGTAATAAAGGGTGGTAGAGCCCAGCAGTTGGGGTTGATGCGCATGTCAGATCCTTACAAGCCAGCACACTATCCCCCACTCCACCCCGATCAAGGATATGTAGAAAGAACCTCCAACAACTTTTGGCTTATATAGGAATCTACTCCCTTCAGTCCAATCCCTTCACTTGTGTTTTGGCTTTCTAACACTGGCCCCCTCCCTTCCCCTTCACCCCTTTCCCAGGTACTGATTTGCATTTTCATTAGCATGCTAATCCAGCCCCTCTCCAGCTCCTTAATGGCTCTGACTTCACGCCTGGCTGGATCCCCTTTGGAAGGGGAATGAAGTGAGAATTGGGGTCTGCTAGCTGGATGGGGCCAGACCAAAGATATTCAAATCTAGGAATTTGGAGGTGAGGGTTAGAGGTGGCCCAAGGAAAAAGGTCATCCTTCTTAAGCCCTCCCTGAAACATATGGCCTGAGTGTTAGAAATGTAATAATTAGAGATCTGCTGATAGGGATAGTGGGACCAGATGTAGATGGGTGCTTGGGACACGGTGAAGTAAGGGATGGAAGAGGTATGAAAGGTTAGTCAATTTGAGGGGAAGATCATGGTTTAAATGTTGGGAGTGTTGATGGGCCTAGTAAGCTAAAGGCAGCTGAGGATTCCTGATTTCTAGTTCTTTGGAGGCACATTTTGCCTGTCTTATATCCTTTTCTAATTTTATCACCTTGGAGCCTGGTGACCATCAAGCTGCTATGAGATTAAATGGGCTACCTGAAAAGCATTTAGCATAGTGCCAGGACCATGGTACATGTACTTTAATAGCTTTTAGTAACATTTCTATGACGTATTATTTTTCATCTCTTCAGAGAGGGAGTAACATAGGAGTTGTCCTTCAGTTGGACAGGGAAACTCCCACCTATTGCTGACCAGAGATGGATCTGAAATCATCAGAGAGCAGCACAATGCCTGTGTGCAATTGCAGCCTGTTTCTGGCAAGAAAACCTTGATTTAGGAAATTTATCTCTTCAGGGCTTGGAAAATCTAAGGGTCTTCTCCAAAGTTCATTCATTCAAAAGACACTGGCTAGTTGGGTGTGGTGGCACACAGCTACCTGGAGGCTGAGGCAGGAGGATCACAAGTTCAAAGCCAGCCTTGGCAACTTAGTGAGGCCCTAAGTAATTTAGTGAGAACCTGTCTCAAAATAAAAAAAATTTAAAAGGGAGGGATTGGGGGTATAGCTCAGTGATAAAATGCCCCCTGGATTCAATCTCCAGTACTGGAGGAAAAAAAAAAAAACAGGCACCATTCTCTGTACTAGTAATAGAACAGCTAGAACAAGGGAGACCCTGCTGACATGCAACTTACCTTCTACTGGGAGGAGATAAGTAAGCCAGGAAATGTCAGGTGGCAGAAAAACTCTGAAGAAAGTAACCCTGGGGGCTGTTTTAGCTCTGTAGAGAGGGCAGGCCTGCTGGAGGATATTAAGCAGAGAACTGAATGTCAAGGTGTTGAACTGTGCAAGCTGTGCGGGGAGAGTTTTCCAGGGGGACTAAACACTTGGGCAAGAGCCCCAAGGTGGGAATGAACTTGGCATGTTTGAGTAACAGAAAGACCAAAAGGAAAAGGCCAGTGGGCTAGAGCAAGGCAGCATGGAGTATGTTAAAATTCACCTTGGAGTGACCTGGTGCTAAGGCTAGAGGATCACAAGTTTGAGGGTAGCCTAGGCAATTTAGCAAGCCCCTAAACAACTTAGTGAAACCCTCACTCAAAATTTAAATAAATAAATAAAAAGGGCTGGTGATGTGGCTCAATGGATAAGCATCCCACGTTCAATCCCCAGTACTAGGGAAAAAAAAAAAAATGTACCTTTGCAGGCAGGCCCTTCTATAGGTCAGGTACAGGAGTCTGGATTTTAATCACAATGCAATGAGAAAACCTTGATGGGTTCTAAGCATTTAAGAATATAGTATAATTTACATGTTAGAAAAGACAATTACGAATTATGAGCTGGGCATGATTGGCGCACACCTGTAATCTTAGCAGTTTGGGAAGCTGAAGCAGGAGGATCACAAGTTTAAAGCCAGCCTCAGCAATTCAGCAAGACCCTGTCTCAAAAAATAAAAAGGGCTGAGGACATGGCTCAGTGGTTAAGTACCTCTGGGTTTAATCCCTGGTACCAAAAAATAAAAATAAAATGATACATGAAAAGGTGGGCAAGTGGGTGGGGACACAGAGAAAATAGGCAGGTCATGAGTGGATGGTTGATGAAGCTGAATGATGGGTTTAAAAAAAAAAAAAGGCTGTTTCATATAATTTGGTGTACTATAAATGTTTGGCACTTTTCATAATTGAGAATTAAATAAAAGATCACTCTGGCTGCTGGGTGAAGGAAGACTAGATGGGAAGGGGCAGTAGTAGAAATGGGAGGTTAATGTGGATGTGTCTGTTGCTTTAGTTCAGAAATGATAATGACCTGGACCAGGCTAATGCTAGTAGCAAAGATGATCAATGCAGGGTTTGACACATTCTAGAGGTTGCTATAGAAATGGACACAGGGAAAGGCAAGAGAGAAAAAAAGAAAAAAAAAAAACTTTATGCTGTTAGTCTAAGCAACTAGATAAAGGTACCATTTTGAGATAGGCAAGAGGAGCAGGTTGAGGGAGAAATAATGAATTCTGACTTTGGACATGTTAATTTCAAAGTCTGTTAGACACTGAGTAAAGCTTCAAAGTTGGCAGGCAGGTGTCTGAGTCTGGTGTTTACGGAAGAGGATGAGGCTAAAGTATCCAGAGATTTAGCCTGGCTGGGGTCCCTGTGGCCTCACAGCTCTGTCTCTCCATGTTTCCTGCAGGGTACTGGCTGGCACGCTGAAATGAACCCCCAGCACGTCTCCGTCTACCATGGCTACCCTTAATTCAGCCTCTACCACTGGCACCACCCCCTCCCCTGGGCACAATGCCCTGTCCCCACCTCCGGACACCTCCTCCTCCAGCACCCCCTCTGATCCTGTCACCAAAGATCCCCCTGCTGCCCCCTCCACCTCTGAGAGCATGAGGCCCTCAGAGCCAGGGGGACAGCCTCTGGAGTCAGGCTGTGGCCTTGTTCCACCAAAGGAGCCCCAAGAAGAGCCTGGCTATGGTCACTTCCCACCAAAGGATGTGGGGGTGGGAAAAGACAAGGAACAGGAGGAGGAAGGGCTCCCTCCCATGGACCTAAAAAACCACTTATTCTTCACAGCTGGTGGCGAGGCCTACCTAGTAGCCACGCTATCCCTGGCAGGCAGCAGTGAATTCCTGTTACCAAAGGGCTTCCCCTGGGGTGAGGCAGGCATCAAAAAAGAGCCCAGCCTGCCCCTCCTTGCCAATCCACCCCCTGCACATCTTACTGCCCTTCACATTCAACATGGCTTTGACCCAATCCAAGGCTTTAGCTCTTCTGACCAAATTCTGTCCCATGATACCTCAGCGCCATCTCCGGCTGCCTGTGAGGGAAGGGATGGAGCCTTCTGGAGCTACCAGTTGGCTCCAAACCCACCCGGAGATCCCAAAGATGGCCCCATAGGGAGCAAAGGGGAAGACCACAGGGCATTTTTCTGGCTCTGCCTTCTGTGCCGCCTGGGTTTCAGCAGGCCCCAGGCCTTTATGGGGCATACACAGTCTCATGGGGTGAAGCTAACTCTTGCCCAACACCAGGGCCTGCTGTGTAGCCCAGCTGTGCTCCAGGAGGGGGAAGAAGGCTGCATGGCCCTCATAAGCTTTCTGGAACCAAAATCCCTCACTTGCCCCTCTCTTGAAAAGCCCCTTGACGACAGTAGCACAGCAAACATGGAGGAGAATGTAGCCCAAACCAAGGATGGCCCTCCTGAGGCAGAAGTCCAGGGCCTTGTCCTCCCTGCTGAAGAAGTCATGGCTCTCAGCCCACCCTCCCCACCTGCAACCCTAACCACCTGGGACCCCAGCCCAACCCAAGCCAAAGAATCGCCAGTAGCAGCAGGCGAGGAAGGGCCAGATTGGTTCCCTGAGGGGCAAGAAGAGGATGTAGGGCTCTGTCCCCCACTCAACCAAAGCTCACCCACCTCCAAGGAGGGGGCAACTCTTCCTGTTCCAGTGGGCTCCCCTGAAGACCCCAACGACCCACCCCAGCCCTACCGCCTGGCTGATGACTACACCCCAGCCCCTGCAGCCTTCCAGGGCCTCAGCCTATCCAGCCACATGTCCCTGCTACATTCACGCAACTCCTGCAAGACACTCAAGTGTCCCAAGTGCAACTGGCACTACAAGTACCAGCAGACTCTGGATGTGCACATGAGGGAAAAGCACCCTGAGAGCAACAGTCACTGTAGCTATTGCAGCGCCGGGGGAGCCCACCCCCGTCTTGCTCGTGGAGAGAGCTACAACTGCGGCTATAAGCCCTATCGCTGTGATGTCTGCAACTACTCTACCACCACCAAAGGCAACCTCAGCATCCACATGCAGTCTGACAAGCACCTCGCCAACCTGCAGGGCTTCCAGGCAGGGCCGGGAGGACAGGGAAGTCCCCCAGAGGCATCACTCCCACCCTCCACGGGTGACAAAGAGCCCAAGACCAAATCGTCCTGGCAGTGCAAGGTGTGCAGCTATGAGACAAACATCTCCCGCAACCTACGCATCCATATGACCTCTGAGAAGCACATGCAGAATGTATTAATGCTGCACCAGGGACTGCCGCTGGGCCTGCCACCTGGGCTGGTAGGGCCAGGACCTCCTCCCCCACCAGGAGCTGCCCCCAACAACCCCCCTGAACTCTTCCAGTACTTTGGGCCCCAGGTCCTAGGGCAGCCTCAGACTTCCATGCCTGGCCCTGGGCTGAGGCCAGACAAGCCCTTGGAAGCCCAGCTACTTCTCAATGGTTTCCACCACCTTGGAGCACCTGCCCGCAAGTTCCCAACACCTGGTAAGCTCCCTGAACTCTACTGTTCTCCCCTACCCAAGCCAAATTATTCTCTGCTTTCTTCCAAGGCCAGCTCCCCACTTAGGTAACCACAACTCCCTCTGAGCACTCTCCTACTCATTAATTGGCCTCCCTGCCTAGCAAACTGAACCTGCACCATCTCTTCCTTGGGCACTAATCTTATCTCTGTCTTCTAGCCCCTGGCAACCTTTCCCCAGAGACCCATCTGCCTCCAAGTCAGCTCCTGGGCTCCTCGTCAGACGGCCTACCCGCCTCACCACCCCCAGATGATAGCCCGTCCCCAAAGGTGTTCCGCTGCCTAGTGTGCCAGGCCTTTAGCACAGACAGCCTGGAGCTGCTGCTCTACCACTGCAGTGTAGGCCGGAGCCTCCCAGAAGCTGAATGGAAGGAGGTGGCTGGTGACACCCACCGCTGCAAGCTCTGCTGCTATGGCACCCAGCTCAAGGCCAACTTCCAGCTCCACCTCAAGACTGACAAACATGCTCAGAAGTATCAGCTGGCAGCCCACCTTCGGGAGGGGGGTGGGGCCATGGGCACCCCTTCCCCAGTCCCCCTGGGGGATGGGACTCCTTACGGGTCTGTCTCCCCACTGCACTTGCGCTGCAACATCTGTGACTTTGAGTCCAACAGCAAGGAGAAGATGCAGCTGCATGCCCGGGGGTCAGCCCATGAAGAGAACAGCCAGATCTACAAGGTGAGGCTGGGGCAGGAGGAGGCAGGAAAGATAAGGGAAAAAGGGTGGGGGTGGAGGGGAGAGACGCAGAGTAGGGAAGTGATGGAAAAACTCAGGGTGACAGAAATGAAGAAGTATGCACCAGAGTTATAAACCGTTTGGGCAGACCTGAAGAAAGACACCAAAGAGTAGTGGATCATGATGAAGTGAAATAGACTTTATTCAGCTCTTCTGATATCTGGGACTGGAGGGAGGGATCCATGTTAGCTCAGTCCTTCACATCACCAGAAATTCAAGAGGATGGAATAAGATTCCATTCACATACTAGGAAGGAGTCCAGGATTGGTAGGAGTAAGAGAAAGAAATTTGGTGAAAAAAACAGTAGTATTCAGGTGGCCATAAAAAGGAAAAAGGGTCCAGAGGATGGAAGGTTGAATGGGGTGGGGAGGTCCTGCTAGTCAGGCTCCATTAGGGGAGGCAAACAAGTCCCTTGAGGTCTGGAGGTGTCCCTTCTGGGCCTATGCCAGCATCTTCCCATGTTTCTAGTTTCTGCTGGAAATGGAGGGAGCAGAGGTGGGCACAGAGCCAGGGCTTTACCGCTGCCTGCTCTGTGCCTGGGAGACACCCTCCCGCTTGGCTGTGCTGCAACACCTGCGTGCCCCTGCCCACCGTGATGCCCAGGCCCAGAGGCGTCTACAGCTGCTACAGAATGGCCCGACAGCAGAGGAAGGACTCTCAGGTCTTCAAAGCATCCTGAGCTTCAGCCATGGGCCGCTCCAAACTCCTGGTGAGAAAGTGGGGACTGGAGGGCATCAGGGTATAGGGACCTGACAGACACATAATGGGTCTGTGGGCCACCAGTAGAAGTAGAAAGGAGCTGTGAGAGGATGAAAATAGGTGATGTGGGCTTCAGAAACATGGGGCTGCCCAGCAATGAGAAGGAACAACAGGCTGTTGCAGGAGAGCAGAGAAGGACAGGGACTTTGCTGGGTAGAGAAAAGAATAGGAAGGGAGGTGAGGAGGAATCACCCCGTGATTCTGAGCAGTGACTAGCATCCTAGCACCACTGAGTATAAGAGGCGGCAGGCTGGAGCTGGTCAAGAGGGAAACAAAAGATAGAAAAAAGAAAAGGATAGAACCTGACTTGTGCTGGGCCAAGATTTGGAAAGAGATGGGAGCTGTAGGCATGGTCCAAAGGCAGCAGGGATAGGAAGAGGTCCTGACAAGCTTTCTAGACTCTTCCTGTTTCTATGAAGTCTTCAGCTCTAAGGCTGGGCTTAGAGTCCCCCTTAGGCAGTTGAGGTGGTACGGGCAGAGGCTGGTAACAACCAGCCAGGTGCCATTGATCCAGAGGGTACAGGAGACGAGCCTGGAGGAGCTGTCAGAGGTGGGCATGGGTTTCTGAGATTTGGAGAGGCCAGTGGTGGGCGAAGGTGAGGGCACGGGCAGAAGGAACCAGGAACAGGAAGCATTGACTGGTGCTAATTGAATTGCCAATATGCTGGCTGGAGTTAAGTGCTGGAGGGGCCCAGATCAATAGCTAACGATCCTGGCGCAGGGCTGAATGGAGTTAAGGAACTTTTAACACTTTAATTAGGCTGCCACCGAAAATAAATTCCTACACATCTGTCAATTCTTACTTGAGTGGTAATCTCCTCTCCCAGCTAGACCTGCGGCCTCCAGCTCACCATAGCCGCTGCTGCCATTCAACCTCAGCTTCCTTTTTGAGTTCCTCTCCCATTACAGTCTTGGGGCTCCCTGCTTCCAGGGTCAGTCAAGGTGTGGAGCCAAGTTTAGTCCAGTTTCTGATGCCTACTGTTGGGCTTGTTTCTATAAAAGCGCAGTGGGCTGGACTCACACAAGATGATTTCTTAGGCCCTACTAGTTCTGACTCTGTAATTTTTCCCTTGGCCCTCTGTATGAGTGTTTCTTTTTGGTAGATTCATCATCCTTTTCTTCTTCCTTGAGTGGCTGCTTATCCTGCTTCCTCTGCCCTCCCTTCCCTGATGCTTCACTTCTTTAAGCTGACTCTCCCTATCTTACACAGGGAAGGCTCCTGTCACCTCCTTAGCTGAGCCACCCACCCCTGAGAAAGATGCCCAGAACAAGACAGAGCAGTTGGGTGAGTTACTCCTCTGATCCACTTTCCTTCCCTTTCCCCATCCTCATACATCCTGAGATGCTCATGGGCCTTATAGAAATTCAAGCATCCAGCAAGTTCTCCTGCATTAAGGAGCAAAACTGATCAAAGAAAGTGCTCATCAGAGGGAAGGGAGACTGAGCCATAGAGGTGTAGGTGCTTCCACCCTTTCTGAAGACACAAACCTGACCATTGTGCTAACCTGGAATTGGTCCCAGAAGGCCTCACCTGGCTTCTGGCTACTCTTGCCCTTTCTCCCTTTTTCTAGAGTCCACCCCCTACCCTGAAAGCTCTTTGCTATAAATCATCTTAAGGGCTGGGGGGATCTGTGAAAGGAAGAGGAAGGGCTTAATCTCTTTTCTTTTCATCCTCAGCTTCTGAAGAGGCAGAGAATAGGACTGGGCCTTCCAGAGACAGTGCCAACCAGACCACGGTCAGAACTGGGGTAACTAGGACAAGTGGAGGGGGGGGGTTCTACTGAGATCTGCTCATATTCTAAAGGCTTTTATCATGCTTATCACTAATTTCATTCAGAATACAACATGTGAGAAATTCCAGCCAGGAATTCATATGTTCAACACATGCCAGGCAGAGCTGGTCCCAAGGGATGAAACAGGGTAGGAGATGATAGGAAGGGACAACAGGAATTTGAGGGAAAAGTGAAGAGAGGAATGGAATTGAGGGTAGAAAAAATTGAAAGTAGTTGGAAGAGAGAGGCAAAAATAAAAGACCTGCTGCAGAAGGAACTAGACATCGATATTCATGCTGCATAGAAAAGAATCCCTGAGCCCAGACAGAACTGTCCTGGCACTCCCTTGATGGTACAGGCACCAGCCAAGTGATTCACCCTCATAGCAAGTCCCACAGACCTATAAATTCCCAGGATTTGGGCTTAGGCAAGACCCAGGAGTAGTTGAGCTCTTGGCCTGTAAATGTTGAGTCTGAGGGGATTCCCAGCCTCTGGTCTCAGGAAGCCAACCTGCACCCTGCCATTTCCAAATTGGAGGGAAGCATGCAGATGCCTGGGTCCTCAGCTCCTCCTCTTCCCAACTCCTGTTCCCACTTGCAGAGCTAGCAGGTGCACTTAGATGAGCACATGGATCCCCTTCCTTTGTAACCACCCCTTCCTGACACGCAGGCCTAGACCAATGACAGATGACAGGAAAGTAAGTGAGCCAGAGACAAGCCTGATCTGAGGTGGCATGCAAAATGCAGGATGTTCAGGCAGTCAGGCGACATCAGCCTCTCAGGGCTCCACCCTCTGAGGTGTGGAGTGAGACTGTGCTGACAAGGCCAGGCCAGAATTTTCCTGGGCCACTAGGGGAGCTGTGGTGTTTGTTTATCTTAAGAAAGGTGCCTGTGTGGGTGGCCTGCTGAGCAAGAGGGAGAAAGCTGCTTCCTAGCAGACAGGTAGGGCCCCTCTACAGGAGAAAGTCAGGGAATATGGAGAGGCAAAGCAGGAAGGAACAAGGGACCCCTGGGTCCTGAAAGTACCCAGAAGAAATGGAGGCATCTCACAGAGAAGAAACAAGATGGATGTGTGAAAGAAAACTTAAGTCCAAGGTAGAGGCAGGTACAGGGCTATCTATAAGCTGGAGAATTGTAATAGGGCTTCAGAGTAAGGGAAAGACACAAACACACAAATTTAAAAAAAAAAAATTAAAATAACGATAGAAGCCAGAATGGTGGGAAAGGGCCAGAGAAAAAAGGAAAGCAAGATAGGAGCCTTGGTTAGGCCCAGGGAGACAAGGGAGGAGACAGCTTTCAGGACTTTCAGCAGAGGCTGGGTGGCTGCTATGCCTTCCTACCTGGCTACGTAAGGAGTTGGGGGCAGTGCTACATTGAAAAACCTGAAGCACTGTGTCATGGTGAATTCCCCCTTGCCTGACACCTCCTCTTTTGCCCATCTGTGCTCTCCAGGTATACTGCTGTCCATACTGCAGCTTCCTGAGCCCAGAGTCTGACCAGGTCAAGGCTCATACTCTCTCTCAGCATGCAGTGCAGCCTAAATACAGGTGCCCACTGTGCCAGGAGCAGCTGGTAGGCCGGCCTGCCTTGCACTTCCACCTCAGCCACCTTCACAATGTGGTGCCTGAGTGTGTGGAAAAGCTGCTTCTTGTGGTGAGTATGGATGGGCTGGGTGAAGGTGGTGTAGTAGAGCCTATCAGGGCTGTTCAGGAGGAGAGGAAGAGGCAGGTGTATTCAGGCAAACCTATGTGTTGGTATTGAAGAAAGTAGCATTTCATAGGTTTTAAGCGGGATTCTGGAGTTGGGGGATGCTCAGCATTGAGCTTATCTAGCTGCCTCTGCTTCTGCATGAGAAAACAGCTTTTCCCTCACTTCCATTAAGTCCTGAGAACAGTTATGTGACAGCAGGCACTGACTTGCAAGGGCCAAGTGGCTTCAAGAAAAGATGATTTTCAGCCTGGGGAAGGAGATAACCAGAGAAGAGAGGCAGGAGTCCACACCGAAAAGAAGGGGCCTGACCCCAGGCAGCAATTAGGTGGACATTTTATCCAGAGATGAGGTTGGAATCTCTGGGGAAAGAGCTTGGCACAGTTCAGGTATAGATACAGTGTAGAGGGTTCTGGAGTAGTATAGGGGGTGGTAGGTTATGGTGATGAAGCTACTCAGATTTCTCACATTATAGGCCACAACTGTAGAGATGACCTTTATGACCAAAGTGCTACCTGGGCCCATACTAAGCCCTCTGGAGGACGACCCAGCACCCCCCACTCCTGGGCCAGAGCCCACACCCAGCAGAGACCAGGCAGCAGGTAAGGAAGGGGACAGCAGCACATCTCCAATTGACAGGAAAGGGGACCTGGTCTTCATGCACCAGGAAGGTCCTAGATGACTGAGGCCAGGTCTGTCACCCGGGATCAGGGAGGTGGGATGGAGGGATGACCAAAGTAGCCTTTTTTCACCGTATCCTGTTTTCTTTCTTGTAGAAGGCTCTAACTTGACCCCAGAAGCCAGCCCAGATCCTCTTCCTGAGCCTCCCCAGACCCAGGTTGAGGTCCCAGACAAGCCCTCGGGAAGCCCCGATCATCCCTCTTCTTCAGCCCCATCTCCTGTCCTTCGGCCTGATACCCAAGCTGAAGAAGTGGCTCCTCCATCCACAATGGCTGAGGAGGAAGAGGGGACTGTGGGGGAGCCCCGCTCTGCAGAGCTAGGCCCAGCTGACTCTCGCCACCCTCTGACCTATCGGAAGACCACCAACTTTGCCCTTGACAAGTTTCTTGATCCTGCCCGGCCCTATAAGTGTACTGTGTGTAAAGAGTCCTTTACCCAGAAGAATATCCTCTTGGTTCACTATAATTCTGTCTCCCATCTTCATAAGATGAAGAAGGCAGCCATTGACCCCTCTGGCCCTAGTCGGGGAGAAGCTGGTGCCCCACCCACCACTGCTGCCACCACAGACAAGCCCTTTAAATGCACAGTCTGCCGAGTTTCCTACAACCAGAGCTCCACCCTGGAGATCCACATGCGATCAGTTCTGCATCAGACTCGCTCACGGGGGGCCAAGACTGATGCCAAGACTGAGGGGCCAGAGCGTAGTCAAGAAGAGCCCAAGGAAGGAGAGACAGAGGGGGAGGTGGGCACCGAAAAGAAGGGGCCTGACCCCAGTGGTTTCATATCTGGACTGCCCTTCCTAACCCCACCTCCCCCTCCCTTGGACCTGCACCGATTTCCAGCCCCTCTCTTCACTCCACCAGTCCTACCCCACTTCCCTCTAGTGCCCGAATCACTGCTTAAACTCCAACAGCAGCAGCTGCTCCTGCCCTTCTACCTCCACGACCTCAAGGTGGGGCCCAAGCTGGCACTGGCTGGGCCTGCACCTATGCTTTCCCTGCCAGCTACCACTCCACCTCCCCCACCCCCACCCCCCAAGGCTGAGCTAGCTGAGCAGGAATGGGAGCGGCCCCCCCTGGCAGAGGAGGGGAGTGAGGCAGGGCCCTCCTCACCACCCCACCCATCACCCAACGAGGCTGCCCGTACTGCAGCCAAAGCCCTTCTAGAAAACTTTGGCTTTGAGCTGGTGATTCAGTATAATGAAGGAAAGCAGGCTGTGCCCCCTCCCCCAACGCCTCCTCCCCCAGAGGCCTTAGCGGGTGGAGACAAGCTGGCCTGTGGAGCTTGTGGAAAGCTCTTCTCCAATATGCTCATCCTCAAGACACATGAGGAGCATGTCCATCGCCGCTTTCTGCCTTTTGAGGCTCTGAGCCGGTATGCAGCTCAGTTTCGAAAGAGCTATGATAGCCTTTACCCACCCCCTGTGGAGCCTCCCAAGCCTCCTGATGGGTCTCTAGAGCCACCTGCTTCCCAAATGGGCCCACCTTTCCTGGTCCCAGAGCCTGAAGCAGGAGGGGCCCGTGCTCCTGAAGAACGAAGCCGGCCAGGAGGACGCTGGCCCCTAGAGGAGGAAGAAAGCTCCAGAGGGAATCTTCCTCCCCTAGTTCCTCCAGGCCGCCGCTTTTCCAGAACCAAGTTCACGGAGTTCCAGACCCAGGCCCTGCAGTCTTTCTTTGAGACCAGTGCCTACCCCAAGGACGGAGAGGTGGAGCGGCTCGCAAGTCTCTTGGGTCTAGCTAGCCGTGTGGTGGTAGTGTGGTTCCAGAATGCCCGTCAAAAAGCACGCAAAAATGCCTGCGAGAGTGGGCCTGTGCCCACGGGAGGAGGCACAGGGGGAGCTTCTGGCTGCAGGCGCTGCCACACCACTTTTTCCTGTGTTTTTGAGTTGGTGCGGCACCTCAAGAAATGCTATGACGACCAGACCCCTGAAGAGGAGGAAGAAGAGGCAGAGAGAGGGGAAGAGGAGGAAGAGTTAGAAGAGGAAGAAGTAGAAGAGGAACAGAGTCTGGAGCCCCCAGCAGGGCCTGTGGGTCCATCACCGGAACCTCCAGAAATGGAGGAGCTGAGCCAGGCAGAGGCAACAAAGCCAGGAGGCAAAGAGCCAGAAGGGAAGGCTCCTCCCTCACCTTCCCCAGCTCACAGCTGTGACCAATGTGGCATCACTTTTCCGAGCCAGGACCTCCTGACAAGTCACCGCCGACTACATATCCTGCCATCTGTGCAACCCAGTGCTCCCCCTCAGCTCTTAGATCTACCCTTGCTAGTGTTTGGGGAGCGAAACCCTCTGGTGGCAGGGACCCCACCAGTGCCAGGCCCACCCCTCAAACGGAAGCATGAAGAGGGCAGCCTGTCCCCCACAGGCAGTGAAGTAGGGGGTGGAGGGGAGGGTGAGCCCCCCAGGGACAAGCGCCTGCGTACTACCATCCTGCCTGAGCAGCTGGAGATCCTGTATCGGTGGTACATGCAGGACTCCAATCCAACACGCAAGATGCTTGACTGCATCTCTGAAGAGGTGGGGCTCAAAAAGAGAGTGGTACAGGTCTGGTTCCAGAATACCAGGGCCCGGGAAAGGAAAGGCCAGTTTCGAAGCACTCCTGGAGGGGTGCCTAGTCCATCAGGCAAACCCACTGTCACACCCACCCCTGCACCTTTCCCTAAATTTAACCTCCTATTGGGCAAGATGGATGATGGGACTGGGAGAGAAGCCTCAAAGAGGGAAGCACCTGCTTTTCCCTATCCTACAGTCACCCCTACTGCAGGACCTCTGCCTTTCCTGCCACCTGGGAAAGAGGCCATCACATCAACAGAACCACCGTTACCTCTCCCACTACCCCCTCCACCAAGTGAAGATGAGATACCAGAGGAACCATCTAAAGCTTCTCCAGAAAGTGAGGCTTGCAGTCCATCTGCAGGAGACCTAAGTGATTCATCTGCTTCCAGCCTAGCTGAACCAGAGTCCCCCAGTGGAGGGACCAGTGGGGGGCTGGGAGGTGGGAGTGGGATTCAAGATGGAATGGGGCAGCGGCGCTACAGGACCCAGATGAGCAGCTTGCAGCTGAAGATCATGAAAGCTTGCTATGAAGCCTACCGCACCCCAACCATGCAGGAGTGTGAGGTGCTAGGGGAAGAGATTGGGCTGCCCAAGAGAGTCATTCAGGTCTGGTTCCAGAATGCTCGAGCCAAGGAAAAGAAGGCCAAATTGCAGGGGGTGGTTGTGGGGAGTAGTGGGGGCAACAGCGAGGGCCCCTTGGCAGCCCAGCGCACCGACTGCCCTTACTGTGATGTCAAGTATGATTTCTATGTTTCCTGCCGAGGCCATCTTTTTTCCCGCCAGCACCTGGCCAAACTCAAAGAGGCAGTCCGAGCCCAGCTGAAGAATGAAAGCAAGTGCTATGACTTGGCCCCAGCACCTGAGGTCCCCCCAACTCCCAAGGCCCCACCTGTCACCACACCTGCTTCAGTGCCCATTGGAGCTGCCCCAGTCCTGCCTCGCCTGGCCCCAGTGCTCTTGTCCAGCCCAGCTCTGGCCCAGCCACCACTCAGCAGCTTAGCTCCTTTCAGCTCAGGTGAGTGGGAAGGCTGGGAGGAGTTGGACTTCTGAGAACATCTCCCTTTAATGCCATGCCCTTCCGTTGCCTTTTTTACTTTCCCAGGTCCAGTCTTTCCCTATGGTCCTCCTTTGCTTCCAGCTATTAGGAGAAAGGAGGGAAGGGGGGCTGGAAGCTGGGTGGTGGGAATGTGACTATAGAAGGCCATGGTTGAGAGAAGAGAGGTCAATGGGAGCAGAGGTGATGAACCCTTCATCCCTCTTTTCGTCTTCCTAGGCCCTGCAGCCTCCTCAGGCCTCCTTGGCCTTGCCACTTCAGTCCTGCCTGCTACCACAGTGGTCCAGACTGCTGGCCCCGGACGCCCCTTGCCTCAGAGATCTGTGCCCGACCAAACTGACACCTGCACAGCAAGCACCACGGACTCTGTCCCGGGCCCACTTACCGAGCCCTCCGGGGACAAGGTCTCTGGTGAGCGAAAGCCAGTTGTGGCCCCTACCAACCCCTCCACTGATGCCCTCAAGAACCTCAAAGCATTGAAGGCCACTGTCCCAGCCCTGTTGGGGGGCCAATTCCTGCCCTTCCCATTACCCCCCACAGCAGGGACATCACCGCCAGCTGTCTTTGGCCCCCAGTTACAGGGGGCCTACTTTCAACAGCTCTATGGCATGAAAAAGGGGCTATTTCCCATGAACCCTGTGATACCTCAGACCCTCATTGGGCTGCTCCCCAATGCCCTCCTCCAGCCACCACCCCAGCCCCCTGAGCCTACAGCCACAGCACCTCCAAAGCCTCCTGAATTGCCTGCTCCTGGGGAGGGGGAAGCTGGGGAGGCTGATGAGCTGCTGACAGGCAGTACTGGCATCTCCACTGTGGATGTGACTCATCGCTACCTGTGCCGCCAATGCAAGATGGCATTTGAAGGGGAGGCCCCAGCTACTGCCCACCAGAGATCCTTCTGCTTCTTTGGACGGAGTTCTGGGGGTCCCATGCCCCCCCCACTGCGAGTGCCCATCTGCACCTACCACTGCCTGGCATGTGAGGTGCTGCTGAGTGGGCGTGAAGCCCTGGCCTCCCACCTGCGCTCCTCGGCCCACAGGCGCAAGGCGGCCCCACCCCCAGGGGGCCCACCCATCACAGTCACCAACGCCACCACTGCTGCTCCAGCTGCTGTGGCTTTTGCCAAAGAGGAAGCAAGATTACCTCACACGGACTCCAACCCAAAAACTACTACTACCTCTACACTTCTAGCTTTATAAACAGATTAACCAAGATGGGGAGAGGTCTCCCTCTTCTACCCCAAGGGGTGTTTGGTGGGAACTCAAATCCCTCACCCCAACCTTTGGCTCTGCCCACCTCATGGGGATCTTTCAATTCCCACCCTCAGTGGGCTTCACACACCCCACCTCCAGCAGAGTCCTGCCTCCTCCCTCACCCACAGACACACTTTGATCCTCTTCCTCAGCTCCTGGCAGATGTAGCCCTTGCCCATATGTTTTCATAGACAGACAGACACATACCCCTTGGCATCTTGATTATTCATACTTGTCTGTGTATCATACATAAACCTTCTCTTGGTTCCACCTTCCATTTCCCCAATGAATTCCCAGCCCCCCTCCCACTTCTATAAACACAGACTATCCCATAATATTCCACTAACTGAGAAAACACCAAAAAAGGAAAAAAAAAAAAAGAAGAAGACGAAGAAGAAGAACGAAGGAAAAAGAAAACCCAAGACAAAGAAGGGGGATGGAAAATAAACTGCCACTCCCCCTTCTTCCTACCCTCCTTGTCTAGAGCGACATACCATTCTCAAACTCTTTCCAAAAACCCAATTGGCTCCCAAAGTTGGAGCCTGGGATGGGCAGGGAGCCCACAAAACTCTAAACCAAACTGGAGGTTGGCAGGGGGAGAAGTGCTTCCAGTTCACTCTCCCCAAACCCATCCCTCAAAACCCTCTCCTCACCTGATGGGGTCTACTGCGGCCTGGACTCTAGGGGAAGCCGCCGACAGGAACCCCTCTGCCAACCCCCACCCCACACCCTGGGAACTGCAGTAACTTATTCTCAAAGGCTTTAAACACAGAGATCCTCTCAGCAGCCGTGGACCTGCCCCTTGTCCTAGCCCTGCCATGGGGTGGTCCAGCCTCCAGGGACCGGCGCTGCCCACCAACGGCAAATCCAAAGTTCTTTTAAAAACTGAAACACACACAACCAAAAAACGAGAGCGAGAGTGCGTGCACGTGCTCACAAAAGAGAGATGGAGAGACCAGTGGAATGAACTAAAGAAAAACAAACTTGGAAAATACAGAGAAAAAAAAAAAGAAAACTCTCCCATCAAACAAGTGTTTTTTCCTGTTTGTGTCCCCCTCTCCCATAAGGGTTTCTTTAGACCACCTCATCTCTGGAAGACCAGATGGCTTTAATTCCTTTCTGGGGGCTGGCAATTCTCACAGGACTGGAAGCAGTGCAGCCTTCCCCTTACAGTGAGTGCCCAGGTGCAGAGGGAGGTCTGGTAATGGGGAAAGGGCCTGGACCCTGAGGAGACATGTCCCTGTGCCCTGAACTGAGTATTTATCAGAACAGGTAATATCCTCATTTTTAGCTGTCAGAAAGTCAATATTGCCAGAAGTTATCCTGGCAGTCCCAGGAAAATAGGGGTAGATGGGAAAGTTTGGTTTCTGAAATCAAGGTATGAATCCCTTTCACTTACCTCCATTTCCTCTCATTTCCTTTTTTCCATAAACATAGTTTCCTTCCTTTTGTGGTGCCATCACATTTTTAGACATTTCTTGAACCTCCTTTGCCTCTGCATGGTTCTTTGTTCCCCATGTTCCTTCCTCCCCTTTGTCCTCTGCCCTTGCTCCTGCTCCATCTGACCTAGAAGGGCACACCTCCTCCATTAAGCAGCAGCTGCTGGAGACAATTCCAAAGAAATCAAGATCTGTGATCTAGATCTCAAGATCTAGAGCTGATGTTAGTTGATGGGTACTATCACCAGGAGAAACAACAGAAGAGTAATGACCTAGAAGAAGCTTCCTCACCCCAACCTCATTTCCTCTGTAACCATCAGGGGGTAATTCTGACAACCCCAAAACCCAGCTAAAGTGGCACAGGGTAGAAAATGAAATGTTTTATTTTAGCAAGAAAAGCCTGCAAAATTTCCCATGTCCTCCAGATATGTCTCCTGCTCCCTTATCCCCAAGATCTCTTCCCTCACACTGCTTCCACCACCATTATCCATTTAATATTCACAAGTCAGCCAGTTCCAGGACTTAGTTTTTCAGTCTCTCAAACACTGTGCTCTCTGAACATGTTTATACTGAAGTAGTAGTAGTAGCAGTGCAGAAAACATGGGAGGGGACTGAGGAAGAGAAAATCCAGCTTAGTCCTTAGTCCCCATGTATTCTGTGAATTTCACATCCTGTTCCATTCAGTTTTAAAATCCAGAACTCCAACTTCAGCCAATTACAGGTAAGCTACAATTGGCTGAACTAGTTATTCAGATGATACCAAAAATGTCAGTCATAAATGTAGGCACTAGAAGGGAAGAACAACTAACACACTGAAGTCTAGCGCTTGCTTCAACCCTTCCTTTCCTTCTTTTCAACATCTCTCTCACATCCCTCTCTCCCTATCTTTTTCTCCTGTTGAAATTCTGTGTATAAAACTATTTTCTTAGCAGCATGTGTATGAGAAAAGAAGCTTTTTCACTCTGTGCTTTCTGGGAATGTGACTTGTATATAAAATCTGAAAACAATGACCAAAAAAATGAGAAAATGAAACATTTTAAAAGAAAACCTTAGCAAACACCTGACATGGAATTCAAGGTATGGTGTCATGCATTTTAGGGACCTACAGCTGGGAAAGGTTGGCTTTAGTTTGAACTGTGAATGTTTTCACTAAGACTTGATTTAACCATAAATTTCCCTTCTTGCCTTCCAACACCAAACACCCCTGAAACCCAACCAACCCCAGGCTGGGAGACATTCAGGTCCTTCACAATGATAACAGGAACTGACTGAGCACTGTACTTACCTGGAACCCTGGAATTTATGGGGCAAAATAGTCTGGCTAACTCTACTGACACGTCAATCAACATGCTTCTTGAGGGTACATATTTGACATTTCCAGTGGCTGGAAGCATTCCTCCCCAGCCCCTGTCTCAGACCTGATATTCTTAGTAGAAGCCCTTCTGCTCCAGAGAGAAATGAATGGTGGCCATTCTGGTAGACAGAAGGCCAAGTCCTATGCAGAATACTAGAGGTGACCATTAAGTCACCAGGATCCTGTGGAGTGACAAACTCAAAACATCTGACACAGCAACACCTATTCTATAGCATCACCCCAGCAATCCATAAAGTTAAGCCTGAATGGATGGATCAAGACTGGTCTTCCACAGCTTGGAGTTTCTAACATACACAGGTCCTAAGGAAGTACCCAAATTCAGGTCTCTTCTTACTACCAGGATCATTACTAGGAGGCAGGAGGTGAAAGGACCTATAAATGATCTTGGCTGTCCTTGCTCTAAACTAGAATCTATATGAAGATGGCTTAAGGTGCCCACTTGTCAACTAGGAACAAAAACCAAAGTTTTCTGAAAGAATATTAAAAAAAAAAAAAAACATATGAAGCACTAGTGGCCAAATGGGGCAGTGTCTACAACAGGACTGCAAAAAGAAAACTGTTCTTACCCACCCCCACCCCCAGCCCTGGAGTGTACTTACAGAAGCATATATACAAACCAAGAAAGCCAATTTTTCCTGGAATAATAGCACCCCCCTTCTATTTATTCCTTATCCACTTTCAAGGCTTATAGATCATTGATTCCCCAAATCACCACCACCCTCATCTATTTTAAGATGTTCACTCATCCAATCATTCATCCCTATACAGTTCCATATCTGAGCCAGGCATAATGATACATGCCTCTAGTTCCAGCTACTATGGAGGCAGGAGGTCACAAGTTTTAGGCCAACATGGCAACTTAGTGAAACCCTGTTTCAAAGTAAAATTTTTAAAAAGGCTGGGGATGTAGATTAGAGGCAGAACACTACTGGGTTCAATCCCCAGTACTACACACATGCACACAAGATATTCACACACCTGAAACAGAGATCTCTCTGTATATAATGGCACTGGTAAAACAAGAAAGTCCAGCCTCCAAAAGAGAAGCAAACCCCAGCCAAGATATCTATGGGGATACACACGAATGCAAGAAAGATGGTACCCTGGGAATATGCATAGGCACAAGGAACATGCCTCCAGATCATAACCACACTCCTGTAAGTGTAAACACTCTTCAATATATGCTAATTTTCCTCACACAAAAGTAGGTAGGGAAACCTTATGAACAGAAAGAGGAAAATGTAACCATTAGCAGGAAGAGAGACCAAATGTTGAACTTTAACCCATGGGAAAGGACCTTAAATAACTGAACTCTAGAGAAGGGAGAGCTAAGGGAAAAATCAAGAGTAAACTTTAAGCCAGGTGCGGTGTCTCACAACCTGTAATACAAGCAGCTCAGGAAGTTGAGGCAGGAAGGTTGTGAGCAACAGTGAGGTGCTAAGCAACTCAGTGAGACCATGTCTGTAAGTAAAATACAAAAAAGGGCTGGGGATATAGCTCAGTGGTTGACTGCCCCTGAGTAATTCAATCCCTGGTACCAGAAAAAAAAAAAAAAGAGAGTAAACTTTTGGGGTTTTTATTTTTGTTTTGTGGTACTGGAGATTGAAGCCAGGGACACTCTACCATTCTGCTAAACCCCTGGTACCTTTTTATTCTTTATTTTGAGACAGGGTCTCACTAAGTTGCCCAAACTAGCCTCCAACTTGTAATCCTGCCTTAGCCTTTCAAGTCACTGGGATTATAGGTGTACACCACCATACCAAGGTAGGAAGAAGATTTTGGGAAAACACTTTTATCATCCTGAAAGAGGGAAAACTGAAAAAGCCCCATAATAGGGAGGTATTTCTCTCAAAAATTAGTCAGAAATTTATAGGCATGTGTGTGTCATGTCTAGAGGACTGAATTAGGAAGAAATATTCCAATAAGAAGTGCTTGCTACAAGAAAAACAGAAGACCCAGCACCAGGTCCACAGGATTACAGTTTGAATATAACATGAAAAGATCAGACAAAATAAAATTCAAGAGAGAACATTTGTAAAAGACCTAGATCACAGACTATGAAGTTTGAGGAAAGATAGGAAGTAGTACTGAGGAAAAGCCCTGCCTGGGAGACTACAGAAAGAATGTAACACTGGGCAAAAAAACTAGATGACTCAATTGCATGACCACCCAGTGACTCTCCCTGACATAGAGGACCCAGCCAGCCTTCCATACAAAGCACAGACATGGAATAAATGTCATTCCCTATTTGCAGTTTGAGCCTGGTGTTTCTTGCAGTTCCCCAGCCACAGAGAAATTCCTGGCTAGAAGCTAGTGGAAGTAGGATGAGTGCTTATAGGTGAACCAGAAAGAAACTGAACCTATTCAAGGAAAGGGGTAAAGGCAATACAGGCTGACCCAGCTATATCGCATTCTTATACAATGACTAAACAACGACTAAAATTCTCAAATGAATAATCAGCAGGGGCTCAGCATTGCTCCACATCTACAATCCTCCCCTCTCCCATATTACCTTGTCTTCTCAATTGGACTTAAGAATGCCCAGATTATGCTCACTTCTGGGTATCTCCACCAAATGCTCAAGCAGCAACAGCATCTGCAATTTGCAGGGTGTTAGCAGTAGGCTTGGCCCTGTACTCTGCCTATCCTACTTTACTAACCAGGATCCAGATGTGTGACTAGGACCTATACCATACAAATCACATACAAAATCCATACAAATCTCACTGAACCATGAACTATCTTGTGGCAATGCTCTTAAACTAGTGGTTCTCAGTGATAAGATTTCAGAAACACCTGGGGAGTCAGGCAATCAACATCTGGGGGTAAAAAGAAGAGTGAATTTGAAAGTGTTTTCAAAGGGATTCTTCTGCTATACTAATGCCAATGAATAAGTTTGAATAAGTTATGTCCCTGATTAAACTTCACAATCCCTACTTTTCTGCCTACTGCCCTCACCCAACACATACATTCATACATCCCACAACACATATATGTATATATATGGACCATGACAGCATAAGGACACAAATATGGCTGAGGAAGAAGAGAAACACAAAGGCAAGGGAACCCAGACTAGATCAACTGTCCTATAAAGTGACTGCCATCTCTTAATACAGTGTTTTTCAAAAGTTCATCCATCTATATCATCATCACCTGAGTGTGTGTTTAAAATGCACATTCCTGGACCACACCTTGGGTGACTGAACCAGAAACTCCTGATGAAGTGATCTATGTTCTCTGGACTAGAGTCCAGCTCAATATATATCTGTTGCCCCAGTGCCTAGCACCTAGCACCAGTCCTGTTACACCAGTATCTCCCACACAGGGGGCTAGCAGCACCCTATGCTAAGGATGAAACCCATGACCTCACACATGCTAGGCAAGTACTCTACCACTGAGATACACCCCCTCCTTTTTTCCCCACCTCAGACCTGTCTTCTAAATTACCCTGACATCAACCCCCGCCCATCCTCTTACCCTCCAATAGACTAGAAGTTTGATGGTATTTTCTGTTTATGATAGCTGCACTTGAACAGGGGAGAAGATAGAAACATTGTCCACTCACCCCTTGCTGAGTGCCTCCTGTTTTCTGCTCTTCTGTGGAAATCACCTTGCTTCTCATGAAGCTTTCATCCACTTCTGGAGATGCTGAAATCAGAACTCCCGTGCCCTGAGCAGCCCAGTCCTGCATGCATGGGTAACAGATGACTATACCTCCCTCTGGGCAATCTTATCTCCCAGAGCCACCTACCCTCCTCCTTGAAGTCACCCAGAAGCAAATTTTCTATCACATCTTCCAAGTCACTGACCTATAGCCGACCTCCAGCTACCCAAGAAGCAAAGAAAGCCATTTCTACTGGATATTCTTATAGAGGGTGGCTCAAGATTAAGGTTTGTAGGGGCTGGTATGTGTTACCAGAGATGCTAGGTGTTCTTCTCCAGGGGCTTTACCCTCTACCAGGGTTCATTGTTGATTTTCAGGAGTACATTTCAAAGATACAAAATTTATCCAATTCCATTTGGGGTACCTTTGAGAAATTCCTAAATACGAAATCTTGCAATGCTTCTGGAAGAACAAGTCCCAGGTGGCTTTGTTTTCCTAACACCTGCCTTCCTCTCTAAGTCTAAAGAACCTCTCCATCTTTCTAGGAGAGTTATTGAATATGAACTTTTTTGTGGGGCAGGCTCTTGGGGATTGAACTCAGAGGTGCTTAACCAATGAGCTCCATCCCCAGACAGGGTCTTGCTAAAATGTACAGGGCCTGCGAACTTGCTGAGGCTAGCTTCAACCTTTCAATCCTCCTACCTTGCCCGCCCCCTCCCCCCAGTCACCAGGATTATAGGCATATGCCACAACACCCAGTTTAAATATGAACATTTTAACCAAGGAAAAAGAACTGGTTTGGTTCAACCACAGCTCAACTGATCATACGGCACTAGGCAACACATTGGTGCAACCCACTCCACTACCCAACAGCAGTAAGGCCTACCTACTTTGTCCTCTCCAATCTCTCTTGAAGAGTATTTATTTTCTTTTTCTTTTCTTTTCTTTTTTTTTTTTTTTTTTGTGGTATTGGAGATCAAACCCAGGGAGGGTCTCATGCATGCTGGGCAAGTGTTCTACACTGAGTCGCATTTCATCCTTCCAATCTCTTCTGGTACCATCTTGGTGACAATATAGCTGGCATTCTCCAGGCTCGCTTTTCACTCTCCTAGGATTTTTTTCTGCCCTTGCTGCCTAGAAAGTTCACTGGCCTGGCATCCTTGCTCCTCTGTGCTCTAGTTTCACTTTGCATAGCCATTCAAACAGAGTATAGTACCAGCCAAATCCTTTTCTTGAGAGCAGTGAGGGCAGGAGCTAGGTGAGTGTCCAGTTGGGAGACAGCAGAGTTGGAGTTGTCTAGGAAGTGCTGGCTCAGCCAAGTTGTTAAGGGCATCCTCTTGTGCAACTTCCCAGCACAGAGCTCCACCCAATGCCTGGCACTCCATTGTGCATGGCCCCCTCTCTCTCACTGCCGCCAAGTGGCGTCGTGAGCACATTTGGCGGCTTTGGGTTTGCCGCAGTGCCAGGATCTGAGACACTGTACACATGCCAATACAGCACTGCCAAGCGTGGCGACATCTAGTTGGTTGGATGCCAAGCAGTAGGACCCAGGTGGTGATGGAAAGATGAAAGAGGGCTGAGGCAAAGGGAGGGGGAGAAAAGAAAAACACCAAAGAGAAAAATGAGACACCTCACTTGTTAGAGTGGAGAGTCAAACTGGGATCTGCAGAAACGTGCCCTTCCCATCCCAGAGCCCGCCTCAGCAATCAAGTCCTTCCCTCCCCTCCTACGCCTGCAATGGTGACACATACAGACCAGGATAGAGGATATGACCATCTTCAGCGGGAACTGGCTGGAGGCCAGGCAGAACTGCCAGCCTCTCTCCACCCATCTTCCTTAGGGTCTTAGGAATGGCGTGCTTCCTCCTTTGTGTCTCACACTGCTCTCCATCTGTAGTTCCACTCCCTATGCCTAAGAGGGAATAGAAGGAGTTCCTGGCAGAAAAAAAGTCTGTTTTCCCAAATAAAGACCTCCACACCTACCTCCTTCCTTCTCACATCTGGCACAACCCTCTAAACCAGATTGGCAGGAGGAACTATCACCCTCCCCTGTAGCACACAATGTCAGAGCCTGAGCCAGGCTCCATAGACAGTGCCAGTGTCCCCATTGCCCCATCTCATGCCCCAGTCCCCTAGGTTGTTCTGACCAGAGGTTATATTGCCATCCCAAAGTTGTTTTCCCTGCGTGTGGTGGCACAAACCCTTCTCCATGGCTCTTGAACACATTCCTGGCACTTCCCTGTCTACTCTGTCCACCACTTCACTTCCCCAGGCTGGAAGATAACCAACCACTTCAGAGTCCACCCATTTTTCAGAGCTGAGCGTCTAGAAGGACAGCAACATCAGCAACACATTCCCATTCCTCCTCCCTGCCTTCTGGGTCCCCCATTCCCTACTGCCCCAGCACTGGGCACCGGCCTGACAGATGTGATGCCAATAGCTCCTGTGTGCCGCGCCTTCCTCTCAGAGCATGGGGACTCCTGCCGCTGTCCCCCTCCATCCGCCTCCTCCCATCTCTGTGGGCACTAGGGTGGCAGCTGCAGTGCCAATGCCCGTAAGCAGACAGCATGAAACAACTCATGCACCCTCTTCTCCCCTCCCAGGCCCTACACCCTTCCCCACCTTCTTCTACTCCAACCCTCTTTCCTTCTGGTTGGACACTAGATTGGCAACCGCAATGCCACCCCCACCCATGCCCAGGAGGCTCACATACAGCACACACTTATGAGTACATGTACATGCGCGCGCACACACACACATACACACACACGGCCCCATGAGTGCCAGGCAGCGGTGGCAGACACACAGCAATGCACAGTGACTGGTACCCGAGGAGGCAGCCGGATTCGGCACCTGATCCAGCACCCGTTTGGGATTGGGTGGGTAGGCGGGCGGGCGGAGGGGTGATGGAGGCAGACGATGGCCCTAGGTTGGCAGCCGATGGAGCTGGGAGAATGGAGGGAACAGATGCTCTTTGCCCAGCCTCCCTCCCTCTCCCTCCCTGAGATCAGTGCCAAGCTGGGGGGATGGGGAGAGGGGAGGATGGGGGAAGGGTGGCATTTGGAGAGCTGGCAGTCGGGGGGGTGGGGGAGGCTGGGTCCGCCCAGGCTGGGCAGTGCCGGCACTGGCTGCCGCCTCTCCACTCTGCCATCTGTCTCGCTTCTCTCCCCACCCCCTTTCTCTCTTTCTCTCTCTCTCCTTCATCCACAGCAAAACGAAAAGAGGAAAACAGGGTCCTCATTCCATCCACCCCCAACCTCTGCAGACCCCCCTCTCTTCCTCCCCACAACTCACCATACCAAACCACCACCAAGCCATCTGTGCTCTCCTCCTGGCTCGGTCACCTTCTTTCACTCGCCTTCGCCCTCACACCAAAATGGGTGCAATTTTAAAATATACGTTTGTGTGTGTGTGTGTGTGTGTGTGTGTGTGTGTGTGTAAGAGAGAGAGAGAGAGAGAGAGGGAGTATACACATATATTTTTTAAAAAACAACTTAAAAACTATTTTCTTTGGAACATCCTGTCTTTTGGAGTCTGGGTCTTCAGTGCCAGTATTTATGACAGGCAGAAGGAGGGGACCCTGTCCTCAGCTGGTGCCCATGAATCCCATGCCAGGGAGGAGGGGTGGCTGGGATGGGGTGGGGGTAGGGTGGGGTACCGGGAGAGCTCTCTTTTCTCTGCGCCTGTGGTTCTTTTTTTCCCTTGCTCTTCTACTTCCGGAGCAGATTCAAATAGATCTAGAGCCTTCCCCACCCCCAGTCCCACAGCCCCAGTTCCCAGGGCCCCTGTGCCCTTCTCTCCATGCTTTTGATTTTATTCCTCGATCACCCTTTCCAGTTTTTGTGTGTCTCTGTGTGTGTACGTGTGTATGTATGCGAGTGTGTTTGCATCCATGGCGGTGGGCACCGTGCCAGCCAGTGCACAGCCATCTGCAATGCCTTCTGCAGGCTCCGCTATTTCTCCTTGCCACCTTCAGCCCCCAACCCCCCTGTACCCAAGCTCCCCACCCCAGACCCTAATCATTAATTAGCTACTGAATTAATTAAATCGTGAATGCTAATTAACATTCCTACAGGGCAGGCTGCCAGGCTGGGGGGCAGAGGGGATGAGAAGATAAGTGGAGATTGGGAGGGAGGGAAGAAGGAAGGACAGAACACAGGGAGATAGAAGGAACCCAAAAGAGGGATAAAAGAGAAAGAAGGCAGAGTGGCAATGGACAGGCCAGTGCATGGGGTGGAGGAGACTGGACACGGAAAATGGGGTGTAAAAACTGCCTTGAGGTTCAAGTGAGTACAATCCAGCCTTTCTCATCCAAATAAGACATAGCCAACTCCTTGTCTGCAAGCTTACCTTTGTCCCAGCCTAGCCCAGCTCTGAGAGACTCTGATGACAGCTTTTCTTTCACTTTACAGAAAACCAACACAAACCAGAGAGACAACAGATAATATCTGTCAATACTGATCCCCAGTCCAGGTCACCAAGAGAAGATTCTGTGTTCAAATGGGCCCATTTACTTGCTCTTTTCTACCTGTCAATAGTATCAATTCAATGGGAATTCCCCAGCAATTAGCAGAGAATGGCTAGGATTCTCTGCAAGAATGCCTTGGGAAGACTGACAAAACACCGCCTGTCTTTGGGGAAAAGTGGTCACCCCTACCCATCTGGAAGGTCAAGAATTTGGGGAAAAGAGCCAGGCACAATGAACACAGCAACTTGGGAGGCTGTGGCAGGAAGATAGCAAGTTGGAGGCCAGCCTGGGCAACTTAGTGAGAGTCTGTCTTAAAACAAAAAAGTTTAAAAAGTGCTGAGGCTGTGGTGAAATGCTGTCAGGTTCAATCCCCAGTGCCAAATACATCAAAAAAGAATTTGGGAAAAAACAAATAAAAGGCCATCTGACTTTGAGTTGTTGTTTTTAAAGAAAGAAAGAGGACTGGGGATGTAGTTCAGTGGTAGAGTGTTTGCATAGCATTTGTGAAGACCTGGGTTCAATCCCCACACTGAAAAAAAAAAAAAAAGGGAGAGAGAAAGAGAAAGACAATGAAACTTCTTTCCGGGGCTGCTCTATGAAGCACTAATCTGATGAGATGCTCTCAAAAAAAGCAAGGGACCAGACCCCCCCCCCACCATAAATTAGTTTGAGAGCTGGGATATAACTCAGTGGAAAACACTTGCTGTGCAAGTGTGAGGCCAAGTTTGATCTCCAGCACCAAAAAAGAAAAAAAAATTTTTTTTGGTTTGGGAAATACTGTATATTCCCCTAGGGGATTCACCATTGCACCCTGTTATGTTAGAGGCTCTGAGAAGTCTGTAAAAAAGGAAAAAAAAAAAAAATGAGAGAGAGAGAGACTTGACAGCAATTTAACCCACTGATTCCCAAAGATCATCTGGTCATGGGACCCCTACTTTTTAATTGAATTCCCCCACCCCATTCTAGAGATTGAACTCAGGGCCTAATGCATAAGAGATAAGTGCTCTACCACTGAAATGCACACCAGCCCTTAATTTTTAATTCTACTCCCACAGAGGAAGTATTCTGCTCTAAGGAAAACACACTCAAGTAAGCAGGGGAGGTGCTGACCTGGAAGCTGGAAATGGATTAGCCCTAAATAAAAGGCCAGTAGAAAGGCTGTCTTCCAAATGTAATGCAGGAAGGTACCAAAACAGCTCATAGTGGATTAATCCAATCACTCTTTTGAATCTCAGACCCACATTTTCAGAACTGGAAAAAGACCTTAGCAATCATCAATTCTAACTTCTTAGTGTTAAAGTAGAAGCAACTGAGATTCAGAAAGGTAAAGTGATTTGTCCAAGGTCACAAAGCCACTGAATAACAGCACTGACATTAAGAGCAAGATCTTTTGACCTCTAGCCTAGCACTGTTTCCCCATTTCCTATTGGAAAAAAAAAAAAAAAAAAAAACAGGCCAGCATGGGATTTATCAGTTGTATATAGTTCTTAAAAAATCTCACACAGAACCCCCCTTTCCTTTTATTATTTTTTTAAATATATATTTTTTTAGTTGTAGATGGACACAATACCTTTATTTGATATATTTGTTTTTTATGTGGTGCTGCGGATTGAACCCAGTGCCTCACATGTGCTAGGCAAGCGCTCTACCACTGAGTTACAACCCCAGCCCCGCTCTTTCATTTACTGAAGCTTGGGCCTGGTCTTTTTCACCCCTGCCCTTTACCTTCACCCCCACATTTGGAACCCTGAAGCATCTACCTGCCCCTAGAGACTATTCTGTATCCCTGTGAGACGGGGGAATGTGAGGGCAGAAGCCTAGAAATCTATGTTGTACAAAATTGTCCCAAGTATTCTTGATAGCCTCAAGTCAGAACTTCAGTTCTAAGCCATCTCTGTCCTCTCTTCTATATTTCTAGCAATTTTCCCCTTTTCTTTCTTTCTTTTTTTTTTAAGAGAGAGAGAGAGAGAATTTTTTAATATTTATTTTTTAGTTTTCGGTGGACACAACATCTTTATTTTATTTTTATGTGGTGCTGAGGATTGAACCCAGTGCCCCACGCATGCCAGGTGAGCGTGCTACCGCTTGAGCCACATCCCCAGCCCCAATTTTCCCCTTTTTATTCTTACTTTGGCATCTGGGGTCCTTGAGGTCATTTAACTTCTTCAGAATCCTCAAGAAGATAGGTTGTCCTAAACCCAAAGGGACACCTGACTCACTAGGATGAGGAGACACCCCCCGACCCCCAGTCGGCCCTGCTGAACTTTTGAACATCACCCTTCCTTCTTGCCACAATGTCTGCTCATTTTTTCTTGCATGGCACTTTGTGGAGCTGGAGAAAACTTGTGATAGGTACAGACTAGGCTCATTGTAAAGGCTGCATAACATTATTAAATTGTTTTTGCACTGGGTGTGGTTGCATGTACCTGTAATCCAAGTTACTAAGGAGGATGGGGCAGAAAGGCAGCAAGTTCAAGACTTAGCAACTTAGTGAGACCCTGTCTTATAATAAAATTTTAAAAAGAGCTAGCAAACACAAGGTGCTACTCCCACAACCAATTGCTTTTTCTTTTTGGATCCTATGGTATGAGCCTGCTCTATTTCATACATTCTTTAACAAGTGGGAATATATCTCTTCATAAGATATCATCACATACATCATACTATATCATCATCATCGTCATCATCATCATTTTGGTACTGGGTATTCTTCTTCTTCTTCATCATCATCATCATCATCATCATCATCATTTTGGTACTGGGTATTGAACCCAGGGGCATGTTATCACTAAGCTACATCCCCGCCCTTTTCCTTTTTTATTATGAAACAGGGTCTACCTAAGTTGCCCAGGCTGGCCTCAAACTTGAGGCCACAATCTCCCAAGTTGCTGGGATTACAGGTTTATACCATAGTACCTGGATCACCACACCATTTTAAAGAGAGAATAGGTTTTAAATCAATTTGATTTGCCAGAAATCTTCATCACATTTCCAGGTGATGAGGTCCCTTCAAGCTCTAAAAGTCTATGAATGCACCACTGACACTGTCTCCTCCTTCCCTCTTTCCCCTTGGCACTGGACTGACAGAGAAACTTCAGAGTGTGACCCACTGTCCATCTGCTAATCACTGTTTTAGCTGAAGGACCACAGGATAAAGGGGACAAAGAAGAGTCAATTTCCCAACCAGAAATAGCAAGAGACAAAACCAAGATATTTTTAAAGAAAGCATTTCAGAGCTACTTTTATTCTTGATTGGCATCTTTTCTAAACTGTCCTCTTTCAATGAGAGAGAGAGAGGCCAAAATCCAACTTGCCAGAGTCATGCATTTCAACATGGTTCACTTTCCCTTCTAGAGCCTGTTTCCTCTCTCTAACCTAGGCACTGAGCCATTATCAGTAGTAGAGGCACTATAGAGCTGCGATATAAATGATGATTACTGTATTATCAAATAACATTGCAAGCCTGGCCAGCTCCCTACAACATTGGTGGCAGAGGCAAGCTACAAAATTCAATATTGATAAACTGTATATTGTCTTCTGGAATCATCACTCTCCCTGACAGCCACTCTCTAAGCTTCCTGCCATTAGCAGCAAATAAGGGGAAAGACTGGTTAGTGATGGCCCTGAGGGGAGAGGGGAAGCTATGCAGAGAAGTAAAAAGGACTCAGGGCCCACCATTTCTACAGCCTCCCCAGATGAACTAGCCAAATTTGATCTTTGACCCAGGTGTGCTCCTTACCTTTGGGCTTTTGCACTAGCTATTTTGGAACTCAGAGTGCATTGCCCCAGGTAACTGCAAAGCTGCTACCTGCTCTGCTCTTTGTTTAGTGAAGCCTATCCTGACAACACCATTTAATACTACAATTTGCCCTCTACCTATATCTTTTATCCTACTCTACTCTTGCTTTTTTGGGGGAGGGAGGGTACTAGGGATTGTACTCAGGGGCACTCAACTACTTAGCCACATCCCCAGCCCTATTTTGTATTTTATTTAGAGACAGGGTCTTACTGAGTTGCTTAGCGCCTTGCCATTGCTGAAGCTGGCTGCCTCAGCCTCCTAAGCCACTGGGATTACAGGCGTGCTCCACCACCCCCAGCTACTCTTGCTTTTTCACGTTGCATTCATTTATCACCTTCTAAAATACTATATAATTTATTTATTGTGTTTATTGTTTATATAGCTTCACAAGGGCAAGGATCTTTGTTTTGTTCAATAATGTATCCCAACACTAACACAGTGCCCGATACAGAGGAGGTACTCAATAAATATTCACTAAATGAACAAAGCATGTTCATGTGTACATGCTTTGGTCAGACCCATCTGATTAATTTTACCATTTGGGCGTGGGGACACAAAGTGAAGTGTCATCATTTTGGGGTTCTCTATCTTCTGGCAAGATGGCTGGTGAATACCCCATAGCCACTTCTGTCTCCATAACAGCCTCAAGAATACGCCAATCGGGCTGAGTCTGTAGCTCAGTGGCAGAGCGCTTGCATGGCATGTGTAAGGCACTGGGTTTGATCCTTAGCACCACATAAAAATAAATAAAGGCATTCTCTCCATCTACAACTACAAAATTTTTTTTTTTTTAAATGCCAATCAAGGCCAATCAAGGATGTGTTGCTAGAGAATCTTAACTCTATACTATAAAATATTTTTCACAGCCTTCTTTCAGCACTTAGGTACTAAGTTTAAATATATCATCTTGGAAAGTAAGCAGATAAAATGAGCATGTCTGGGTCGATGGGAGTTAGCTCCTTCTGTCCATTTTATATGAAAAAATCCAGCATAAATCAGGGGAGTGGCCTGGGTCTGTGCTCTGCTGGAGTATCTCCACATATCAGGCACAACAGTGACTCTTGCCCAATTAGGCTGTAATGGACCAAACTGAAAAGGACCCAACATTCTCAACAATGAAGGCACTATTTTTTTTTTTTTTTTTTTTTTTTTAAAGAGAGAGAGAGAGAGAGAATTTTTAAATATTTATTTATTTATTTATTTGTTTTTGTATGTGGTGCTGAGGATTGAACCCCGGCCCCACGCATGCCGCTTGAGCCACATCCCCAGCCCAGAGGGCACTATTCTTTAAAGCAACTGTTCCTTTTCAGGAAGCAGATGTCCTCAAAGGGTTATACAATGAGCATCAATCAGACAGTAGCAGAGGCTCCTGGATTCTCTAAGAGGCTTAAGAGGATGGAAACAAGCCAGAGGCAAGACGGTAATCATGGCTGTCCTAGGGTCCAAGATGCAGCATGAGGGCTCTGGGAACCTAGAGGGGAAAGCATCTAGAAGGAGGATGCAGACAGGGATGGAAACACCTTGTCAGGTCTTTCCTTAATTCTATCCTCTTTAGCTCCTCCATTCTTCAGGAATTTATTAGAGGCAAGCATTATTCCTGCACATTCCACAGACAGGGATTAAATCACTCAGATGTAAAACAGCAAGATTAGACCCCAGGGCTAGAGATTGAAAAGGAGTCCTGGGTTCTCTTTCATGCTACTAGTTTAAGCTCCTAACAGTCTGTCACCTGGAAGTCTCCAAAAACCAGCTTTATTTCCTTCAATGATAACAATCATAGGAACGAGCAACTTCATCACAGCATTTCCTTTATATCATGTGCTACATTAAACCATCTAATTTCACAGCTCTGTGAAACAGGGGCTATTATTACACCCACTTGAAAAATGGAAAAATTGAGGCAAGAAGTTCACTAGTGAGAAAAACTGCTGGGATTCTAAGCAGGCTACTTGAGCTCAAGCCCACTATTTCAAGTACATTCAGACTTAACTGATTCTGAGTCTAGAGATAGGATCTTAGTTGCTCCAAGTAACAGATCCAAGACTAGCTCTAAGTCTTCCTAATTCCAGGACAGTGCTGAGACTTGAGTCCCCGAATGTCAAATCAAGAGCAAAAATGATCTTTATAGATAAAGCCACTAGGGTTCACATCCCCCCTCAGGGAAATATTAGGCTCCCTAGGTAAGGTGGTACTCTTAAGAGCCTATGCTTAAAGCTCTGAACCTGGAATACTTGTAATCCAGTGAGTCTCACATTTGTACATTTCATTCTCATTCAACATACAACTAATGAGCACCTTGATCCCAGTGATTGTGCTAGGTCTGCAAGAGTAATGGTGAGCACAAGGAACTAGAAACAGACATTGCTATGCAGTAGGAAATCCAAGGCAAAGGTATATAAGACAAGTCAGAATGGGCCTTATGCACAGGCCACATTAAGATACTTACATGTTACTCAGAGGCTACTGAAAGCAAGTGAAAGATTTTGAGCAAGAGGGTAATGGTACTATAAGATTTATGCAGACAGATGACTTTGGTGGATACTTGAAGAAAAATTTGAATGGGGACAAAATCAGAGGCAGAAATAAGAGGAGGTTGTAGCTAGTTGAAGTTCTGAAGTAAACAAAAACAATGGTAATAGATAACATGAAGTATTATCAGCCTTCCTTAACTGATGGTATATAGGGATAAGTAGAAAAAAAAAAAAATCTAGCCGGGCACAGTGACACACACCTATAATCCCAGCAGCTCAGGAGGCTGAGATAGGAGGATCACGAGTTCAAAGCCAGCTTCAGCAATGGCAAGGCCCTAAGCAACTCAGTGAGACCCTGGTCTCTAAATAAAAAATTAAAAAAAAAAAATCCAGAGAAATGCTCAGGGGATTAGAAAGATAATGAAATCCACCTACTGGGAAAGTGACTAAAAGCCAATTTAACAGGAAAATGATGAAGTTGGCTTTAGAAATGTTAAGCTAAAGTGTTAACTTTAAGTTATACTTAAAGTACCTGTCAAGCAGGTAAATATAGGAGTTAGAAGCTTGAGGAAGAATTCTGGGATGATGACAGACTTGCCAATTATTAGAACTTGATATTGTTAAAACTATGGTTTGAATGACATCACCCAGAAACAGAGAAGGTAGTTGAGCAAAAGAGTCCAAGAAGGAACAGAGAAATACAAAGATAAACAGAGTGTGTATGTCATAATACTTCCGCCAAACACACACACACACACACAAATATACCACCAAGAGGACAACTGGAGCAATGTCTTCTGACCCACAACTGAGGAAGGAGTTCATGCAACAAACTCAAAACCCTGAAAAAATTATTCACTTTCTGAAGACAAATCCCTTAAACTTCAGTTCCCACATCTATAAGGGAGTTGCAAAATGATCCAAGTGGGGCTGAGGGTATAGCTCAGTGGTAGAGTATCAGGAGCCGCTCTGGACAGGAGCTACGTACACACCTTTAAGTCCTGAGTAAAGAGGTACTGAACAGATATTGCACCCTGTAATATAATTTGGACTTTACTTCCACTCGGATAAAAAGGTACAGCTCCAAGAGCTGATGGGATTGGATTACACCCACTTGTTTGTTATAACTCTACACCTGCCTCATTTGAATGGCTTCTCCCCAATAAAACCCGGGTTTGAAGCGTGTTCTTTCTCTTTCTTGTCTGCCTTGCCCCCCCTTGTGGGAGCTGTGGCTGAGGAGCAATCACTGAACCCAAAAAGGTACTTTCTGTGTCTGTGTCTTCTTTGGTCAGCCAAAATTCACTTGGAGTGGCCCTGACGGGTTTAGTCATGAGTCTCAACAGTAGGGGGCTTGCCTACGAGGCCCTGGGTTAGATCCCTGGCACCCTGAAGAAGAAGAAGAAGAAAAAAGCCCAAGTGAAGACTAACTGAGCTAATTTTGCTGATGAAAATATCTTCCATTATGTTTGGCACTCAAGAGTCACCCAATAAATGCTAACATATGTTCATTCTTTTTAAGCCAATGATCTCATGTGATTCTTACAACCAGAGAGAAAAGGAGGAAATCCAGCTTCAGAGAAGTTAAGTGCCTTATCAACAATCACATAGAAAATCAGCTACAAAACCAACCAAGATTGGAACACAAAGCTGAAAAATCTTAGTGCAGCGTTTTGTCATTTACAGCACATACATGTCACAAAACCCTTTTATATGTAAATAACCCCTCTTTCATTAATCACCATATTTTGCATAAACCTCAATTTTTAATACAATGGCCTTATTAGTAACTGGACCAATCTGTGGAGGATTCACTGTAGGGAATATGAATCCTCAGAACCTTCTTAACCTCCCCCAACATGACGGAACCAGTAACCAAGCATCACAACATAGAAATCCAAGATCCTTTTTCCCAGATCTCTTCTCCAAACATTAGTTACTACTGGCTTTATCCTTGACTTGAAGCTAAAGCCAGCTGAGTTGCCTTCCAAGATTTTTTAACTTGGCAGAATTCCTTCTCTCCCAGAAAACAAGGCACAAGACATATAATATCCAGAGCTCACTTGCCAGCTAAAAATGTACCATAAGGCAGTGTTCAGTAGATAAATATATGCAGTAGGTTAGATATAATGCTGTAGAGAAAAACAAAGCAGGGAAGGGAGTAGGGGCGTATAAACAGGGAGGGACAAGGGACATTTTTTTTTTTTAAAAGAGAGAGAGAGAGAGAATTTTTTAATATTTATTTTTCAGTTCTCGGCAGACACAACATCTTTGTTTGTATGTGGCGCTGAGGATCGAACCCGGGCCGCACGCATGCCAGGCGAGCGCGCTGCCGCTTGAGCCACATCCCCAGCCCCAACAAGGGACATTTTTAAATAGATTGGTCATAGAGAAGATAACACTAAGTAAAGATCTTTCTTGACATAAAGGCAAATTCAACTCAAAACATAGTCTGAGTCATTTTAGCCTTTGTAAGCCTCAGTTACTTTACCTATGAAGTAGAGATACTTTAGATCCTACCCAAAGACAGGGGAACAAATGCCTTTGAGGAAGGCGTGTTTAGATGAGAGTACATTAGACTTTAAGCTGTGCTTGAAAATTTCCTCTTCTGCACATCAATGAAGGGTGAATGATTCACGCATAAACAAGAATGTAAGACAAAATGACTCCCCAATATTTAACTCTGTCAATAAGCAGCAGAAGTAGGAGGAAACCTAGGTCTTCTGATTCACTATCTGGGGCACTTTACACTACGTGGCCTGCACTAAATCCTTAAGCAGCTCACATCTTACAACAGGACATGGTTTTCCCATTGGCATAGGCCAAACTAATGATGGCATTTCCATATTTAGTTCAATATTTCCTTCCAAGAATTTTAACACACTATACATAAGAGCTGAGGGAGGAGCTGGGGTTGTGGCTCAGTGGTAGGGCGCTCGCCCAACATGTATGAGGCCCTGGGTTTGATCCTCAGCACCACATAAAAATAAATAAATAAATAAAAGGTGCAGCATGAGGGCTCTGGGAACCTAGAGGGGAAAGCATCTAGAAGGAGGATGCAGACAGGGATGGAAACACCTTGTCAGGTCTTTCCTTAATTCTATGGGAGTTAGCTTCTTCAGGAATAGAAGGCTTCTCAAACTCATATGTAAGCCTTTTTAGTATTATTTATTTATTCATATATGTGTAACCCAAAAGTCAGCAGGGATTGAAGTTATCTGTACCCCTCATCACTAGGCAGGCCCATTTTCACTGTTGGTATTGTGTCCAACTACAACTAAAAAATAAATATTAAAAAAAAAAAAAAAGAGCTGAGGGAGTTTTATCTCATTAATGTTACAACATCATTTCACCAAGGCCCTCAGAATGGCTTATCTCTCAGGGACAAATCTTAGTCAATCAACAAATATTATCAAGGATTTTGTTAAGTACCTAGCTCTAAGCAAGGAGCTATAAAGTACTTACTGGGGTGGGGGGGATGCACAGACATAATTATAGGTATCTCAATTCCTGCCACTGTTTTTCTACTAATAATTACTAAATTGCTTATCTTTCATCCTTTTTTAACTCCCATAAACTCTGTCCTGGACTTTGACCATGGGTTCTTGAGGTCAGAAAAGGAGTTCTGTTTGATTCTCATACCCCTCTTGCACATGGGAGATACTCAATAAAGTTATTAACTAGTACAGTTCTAGGTAAGAGAACTGGGACTTGAACTTAGGTTTTATTATTCCCCAGCAGGGTTCCTGCTGATTTAGCACATCAGACTAGATAAAAGCATGTGAAGTGTATCCTTACCCTCAGGTGCAATTGAATAATGCTATGCAGGCTTCTGCTCCAATAAACTCCCCTCAAGAGTTCTTCCTCCAACACTGTACCAAGAGTCAACAGACAGCTAAAGTATGCCCCTACCACCAGGATCACCACCACTACCACTAGGCCTGGACTGAAACCCTCAAATCTGACATGTCTAACAAATCTGTTCAGTTGATATTACATATTATCTTCCACAAATGGGCCACCCCAGGACAACCTATATCATAATAACTATTTAAACATGCCCAATTCCCTTCCAAATTGTAATTCCTTTGTGAGGGGGGGTCCATGCCTTATCCCAGCAACTAGCACAGTACCTAATACAAAAAGTATTCTCAGAAACTGCATGCCTGGCAAATGCTACCTGTTGCAGACACCATGCTATACAAATTACCATGCCTAGTCATTCCCTTAGGGACTTCTGCAGACAGATGTGCTCCTCTTACCTAGGTTAAGGCATTAAATCACCTGGGAAGGATACCATAAGCAATCAAACTCATTAGCAATGATTAGCTGATGTCATTTATTCACCATCTCTGAACAGAAAAAAAAAAAAAAAAAGCCCTTTGGGAATGGGAGTGGGAAAAAAAATATGATCAAGAAAGGGAGGTAAAAGTCCAGTGCACCAGGTGCCACAGTGAAGAGGAATCTGGCAGCCATGCTGGTTAGCACAGGACCGACAGTCCCTGAAGTTGACTCTGAAAGGAGAATGGTTAAGTGTTGACAACTTAATCCATCCAGAACAAATTGTGCACAGAATTCATCAATAAGGGAGCCAAGGATCCCAGATGCACTTGCATTTTTTTACTGAGGTTAGACGCTCAGTCTTGGACCTTCCAGTTTATTTTATTCTTCCTTCTTCCCTCCAGATTACAGGGAAAAAAAAAAAAAAAAAAACCAAAGTTAACCTGCTATATTCTCGCTCAGCAGCTCCTGTTAGAAGTCAATAGGAAGGGCTGATGCTGTAGCTCAGTGGCAGAGCATTTGCCTAGCATGTGTGAGGCACTGGGTTCGATCCTTAGCACCACACAAAAATGAAACAAATAAAATACAATTACAACTACAACTGTCCATCTACAACTACCAAAAAAAAAAAAAAAAAGAAGAAGAAGAAGAAGTCAATAGGATACTGATTCAAATCAGCCTTATCCATTTGAAAGTCTTAGCCAACCAGAACCTGTACGGACAGTAAGAAATAAGGGGGAGAAGATGAGGGATTTCACTGCTTATAGCCAGAGTTGGATCCAGGATCTCTGGTTTATTGTCAGCTTGACAACAGATTTTGATACGTTGGTCAGCCAAGTCTTCCCTAGGAATACTTTCTTCTATCCTATACCTTTGAAGGGTTCCTGCCCCAATTATTTACCTATACACAAAGAAAGACAAGGTGGGTATGGGTGGGAGGGGTAGTGGTGCTGTGTGCATGTTTTTAATTTTTTTCCTTTTAAGTAAAAAATGAGTGGGAAAAAAAAGAGAGAGACTGCCTCTTGGGGTGGCAGAAAGGAAATCAGACTAAAAGAAATATAGATCCCAGGCCTGGCTTAGCTACTCATAAAGCTCTGTGATCTCAGGCTGGCCACTTCATTTCCTCAAGCCAGTTTCCCCACCCAAATGTAATGATAACCACACATACTGTATTCCATATGCCAGGCACTTTGAGAAATACTTTAAAGCTTTTTACATTTATTTCTATTACTCATAAAAATCCTATGAAGTGTTTTTGGTTGGTTGTTTTGTTTTAATGATATTGGGGACTGAAGCCAGGGTGACTAACACATGCTAGATAAGTGCTACCGCTGAGTCATTGAGCTACATCCCAACCCTGTCCACACCCCAACATTTTTTGTTTTGAGACAGAGGCTCATCATATTGCTGAGGCTGGCCTAGAATTTGTGATCTTCCTGCCTCAGCCTCGGGAGTAGTTGAATTACAAGTATGTGCCACCAAGCCTAGCTATATGAAGTAGTTACTACCTTCATTTTGCAAATGAAGAAACTAAGGTTCAGAGATGACAAATGGCTTGCCAAAAGCTGTACAGCTACTAAGTAGCTGACTTTCAAGGTCAGTTTTTTTTTTTTTTTTTAGATCCCAAACCCATTAAAGCCATATGCCATTGTAAATGACCTCCAAACTTCCTTTAAAAGCTGGGCAGTGCATGAATATAATCCCTGCAACACTGGAGGATAAGGCAGGAGGATTCTGAGTTCAAGGTAAGCCTCAGTAAGTTCCTGTCTCAAAATAGATAAAGGGGCTGGGGATATAGCTCAGTTGGTAGAGTGCTTGCCTCACAGGTACAAGGCCCTGGGTTCAATCACCAGCACCAAAAAAAAAAAAGAAAAGAAAAGAAAACGTGGACAATAAACAGGGCTAAAATGTAATTCAGTAGTAGAGTATCACTGGGTGAAATCCCAAGTAGCTCCCTCCCCTCCCCACAAAAAAAATAATAGAAACGCCCTTTCAGATAGAATATTCTGGAATTTCTTCAATGATCCCTCAACTTCAGTTTTTCTCCATTGATCTGTTTATAGCATCATCAAGATCTAGAAGCACAATTGCCTAATTTGTACTTTTTTTATTTTTCCAGTACTGGGGATTGAACCTGAGGCACTCTACCACTGATCTATACCCCCAATCCTTTTTATTTTTGAGACAAGTTCTCACTAACTTGCCAAAGCAGGCCTCTTAGTTCCCATCTTCCCAAGTAGCTGGGATTACAGGCATGTGCCACAGTGTCAGGCTCAATTTGCACTTTTTTAGGTCACTGAAGTAGGCACTTAAAATCATTCAAGGGTCCATTAGATCCCTGGGGCTAGAAGAGGCTTCTAACTCCTCATATTTACTCTTGTCATTACTCACAGGAGATAACTTTAGGGAATAGAAGGCTTCTCAAACTCATATGTAAGCCTTTTTAGTATTATTTATTTATTTATATATGTGTAATCCAAAAGTCAGCAGGGATTGAATTTATCTGTGCCCCTCATCACTAGGCAGGCCCTTTTTCACTGTGCACTAGCCAGTGCTGCCCTATAATCAAGAGGCTTTTTGCCGAACTGATGAGCACATGATGTACTCTGATTCTACTCTTAATGGCTTCATCTCCAAGGTAGCGTGATTCAACATTCTAAAGGGGCAAAATAATAGTTAGCAAACAAAGTATTAAAACAGAAAATAAGCAAATTGTTAAAGCATTTTATAATTTTTCAACTTGCCTTTCCCCATACCAAATAGATTATTGAGAGAAGTTGCTCTGACTCTATAGAGCTATGTCTAAACCATTCTAGGTTATCCAAAGGGAGATGCAGATAGGCATTGAAGATGTTCCAGAAAAAGCACAGATTTGGACACTTAGACTCAAAAAAAAGACTATGTAACTCAGAGAACAGCCCAGGTAGAGGTTAGAAATAATAGGGGAAAGTTACCCTAGAGTTTAATCAAAGGAGATCTGTCAATATTTGGCTTTTTCTGTAAGAGACATCCAGTAGAAGCAATTAACATAAAGCAAATTCAGGTAAGAGCTGCAGTTTGTCCCATGCTGGCAAGGGAAATAGTACTCTTACATGCTGCGAGTAGAAATATAAACTGGTTTAGACTTTTGGAGAACAACTTCCATCTCTATTAACATTTAAAATTTCTATCTAGCAACTCTATTTCTAGGCATTGTGTAGAGAAATAATTCAACATTCTCGTTTTTTTAAGTACTCACATATGCTAGGCAAATACTCGAGCATTAAACTACATACATCCCCAGCACTTTTAAAAATTTCATTTTGAAAAAACAAAATTAATTTGCTTGTTTATTTATTTATTTTGGTACTGGGGATTGAACCGAAGGGTGCTTTATCCCTGAGCTTACATCCCCAGGCCTTTTTTAAAAATATATTTTTTAATGTATTTATTTATTTATTGTAGTACTGGGGATTGAACCCAGGGGTGGTCTACCACTGAGCTCCCAGCTAGCAGGGATTACAGGTATGGCACCACTGTGCCCAGCTCAACATTCATTATAATAACATGTTTATAATTCCCATCACTAGGGAATAGAAACATGAACTATAGACATTTTATACCAGTTAAAAAACAGAGTAAGAACTTTAGGTAGTGAAATAGATTTTCAATGTATATTATTTTTAAAAAGCAAGTTATAGAACTCTATTTATAGGGTGCTCCCATTTATGTAAAAATAAAACAAATACCAAACACCTTACAAAACCATATTTTCCTTTACACACATAAATTCACTGAACAGTCTAGACAGGACATATTCTAATCAGAGAACAATGGTTTTAAAAAAATGAGGGAAATAAAGATCAAAGGGTGAGGTTGGCAGAGGGGGGGTCTTCTCTTACCTGTATTATCTGAAATTCATTTAGAAAATGTATTCACGTACAGTGAATAATCACAAAGTTTAAAATGAACTAAAATATAAGGGCCACCTTTCTATATGAAATGAAAGATGTTCAAGACATTCCAATACCAGGCATAGTATAATCAATCTCATGGTTGGAAGCAGGAGAAATGGATGGATAAAGCATCAGCTTGGAGTCAGAGACATGACTTCAGATATCGACCTGCCACTCACAGGTCCAGTGAACACGCACACTATTTAATCTCTCCAAAACCCTAATTTAAGAACTTTCTACCTGGTTCACGGGGTACTGTGAGGTTTAAGTGAGAACATACAAAGTACTTTCCACAAAGTCCACCATAGATAAGCATTCAAAAAATGATAGCTGCTATTTGTGTTAAAATAATAATTTCAGTGTTAAAATTAAATCCCTAAGATCATTTCAAAGAGAATCATCAATATAATGGATTATGATTTAGTCTTTTTTAAATTTAGTCTTTATATTAGTCATTTCTCTTTTTTAAATTACCAATTCTGTGAGTTTTGGTCATTAAATTTTAGCACTGGAAAATGTATCTCAAAAGTTCACCTAACACTTGGTGTGGTGGCACATGCCTACAATCTCAGTGACTCAGGAGGCTAAGGCAGAAGGATCACAAGCAAGGCCCTGTCTCAAAATAAAAAATAAAAAGGGACTGAAGTGTAGCTCAGTGGTAGAGTACCCCTGGGTTCAATCCCCAGTAACACACACACACACACACACACACACACCACACACTCATTCACTCACCAAAAAAAAGGGAAAAGGAAAAGTGGTCAAGGTGTGGAATACTTATAGACTCAGCTACTTAGAAGGCTGAAGCAAATCCAGTAGACCAGCCTGGCCAACACTGTAAGACCTCATCTCAAAAAAAAAGGAAATGCTGCACCTATAGACAGCACTTCTACCCTTTTATCTACCCTCTCACATGGCTGCTCCTCAGGCATGCCCCTTTTGCCAATTTGTAAAAAGTAAGAGCACCACAAAAAAACTGGTAGGTTTAGGGGAGGATAAAACTCAGAGGCAGAGAGCCAGCTTCGCATGCACAAGGTCCTGGGTTAGAGGGTGGGGGGAGAAGAGATCCCTTCAGAGGACAAATAATTGCCACAAGTAGGTATACCATAGACCTGAAAGCAAAGATTCCATCTTGATACATGGTTGTATGTTAATCAACACATTTACTGAATGGCTACTAATGTATGTATGATTTTTAGTTAGTGCTACTTGGACCTCATTCTAAAGTCCCAGGTTTCTTCTTTTTTCTTAGTATATTTTTTTAGTTGTAGATGGACACCATACCTTTATTTTATCTATCTATCTACTAATTAATTTATTTATTTTATGTGTGCTGAAATCAAACCCACTGCCTCACACATGCCAGGCAAGCCCAGTCCTAGGTTTCTGATCTCAAGGAGCCACCCTACTTTGTGAATATGAGAAAGAATAAATAACAACATAAGATGACACAAAAGAAATATAGGCAACCAATGCTATGGAAGTTCACATTCATGTGTATACATACAGAGTGAACTCCTGCTTCAGTACTTCATTGCCCCGCTTGAACTAGAATATAAACCCATTAGATGTAGTTCTCTTATTCCTTGTTTTTATATCTAACCATAATGCCTAATGATAGATAGTAGGTGCTTAATAAATCAAGACACTCTAGGCTCTGTAGTGAATATGCAAATATTTGAGTAAATTATGATAGCAGGGATAATAGGGGGGCGGATATAAGTGAATGATGGTTACAGAATTAGTTAAGGTAGTTTTGCCCCTGGTGTTCTTTGGGCTGAAACAGTTTGGAGTGGCAGCCACTGGGAGGCTCTGCTAACCTGCTAGAGGCCTCCCAGATTTCGGGGGAGGGGAGTTATTTTGGTTTTTGGTACCAGGAATTGAACCCAGGGGCACTTAACCATTGAGCCACATCTGCAGCCCTTTTTATTTTGAGACAGATTTGGCTAAATTGCTGAGGCTGACTTTGAACTTTCGATCCTCCTGCCTCACCCTCCATAGCTGCTAGGATTACAGGTGAGCATCACTGGGTTGGGCTCCAGATTTCAGTTCTTGGTGGAAGGTAGGCCAGGCAGAGGAGAAACTTAACTCTGTACTGAATACAGTTTTCTTTGCTTCTCAGAGGAGAAAAGCAAGGACAAGTAAGCTGTACCTACTTTTTTCAGGTTGAACAACAATAGTGACCATAGTGGAGTCCTCTGTGCCTGCCACAGCCCTGTCAGTCCATATCCCCTCTTCCCTTCCCTGCCCCATGTGGACTCCAGCCATTCTCCTTTCTCCCCATCCTTCAGTCAAGGACAGAAGCCATGCTAGTCATAAAAGTCATCTTTCTGAATTCCATGCTAGGAACCAGTACTCTAAACCTACCAGGGAAGCAATAATCTGATTTGAAGAAAAGTTCATCCCTCAAAATTTAATTAGCAAGCAAACTCTAAGTTCACCCTGGATAGAATGAAGAGAAAGAACTGAAATCAAATCCTGATCCTGAATTTCCTACCCTGATTTTTTTTTTTTTCCCCTCTAGGACACAGTACACACTACAGGATTAATATTGTTTTCTATCTAGGGGAACAAAACTTTCAAAATTCATCACCTCCCCTGGTTTTGGGCAAACTTGAACCAATTCTAACAGATAAAAATCTATCCCCTAAAGAATTCTTTCAGTAAAGCATCCACTGCCTTGCAAGGAGGAAGTTCTCCTTCATTTCTAACCTAAAGCACTCCTATTAAAATTAAAATTTATTTCTTTAGAAGACAGTGAAAGTAGCAAATCAGCATTCTCTGTATCATTAATTCTCAGGTTACTCATGCATGCTAATGTTTGAGACTCACAGCTCTACCTCCTACCCTTTCGAGGTTTCAAGAGACATTCATTTCTCCAGTGTTAATAATTCTAATTATTTTCCTTTTGAATAGGTTCCATAATTTCCCTTCTTCATGTCTCTTCTCTCAGGTTTCTTTCTACCCTTTGACTGTTCTTTCCTCATTTGCCCCTTATTTCCCTTCCCCTATCTTCCCATTCCTAAAATCTCCTTGCCTGAATGGACAGAGCCTTGCTTTAAGTACCCCCGTTTTTCTGTCCTGGCATTCTTCCCTGTAGGAATGTTAATTAGCATGTAGGATTTAATTAATTCAGCAGCTAATTAAAAATGGGAGAGAAAGAGTGGGAGAGGAGGAGGGCGGGAGACACAGAGACTGCTTCAGTGCAGAAGGCACCGAAGATGGTTCTGGGTTGGCTGGCACCATGCCACCGCCCCCAACTCCCCCTGCATGCACAGTGAGGGGAGGGGCAAAAGTGAGGGGCATAGGCTGGCAGAGTCTCTAGACAGGCTCCTTCAGTCCTGCCGCTGCTTTGTGTTAGGAGAGACAGAGAAGAAGAAAACAAGAGAATGGGAGAGACAGACTTGGACAGACCCACACCAGGAAGAGCTGAAGAAGAGGGCATCAAACTGACAAACCGAGTAATTCCTCCCTTCTTCACACTGGAAGAAGCCAAGAACAGAGCTGTTCATCCCAAGAGACTGCATGGGGTTCTCTGGCTCCCAAGGACTACTGAGGACAAGATGGAAAAACATAGCCACTGAACCTCTAGAGAAAAAGGGATAGCTCACTCTGGCAACCAGGGAGTTCCTCTGCTGCCATTCTCCCCATACCATGCTGTCTCCTCAGCATGAGCAGGCGAGAAGGAACATAGCTATTGAGAATGAAAGACAGGTCGGGAAGAGGGAGTGGGCACAGATGGGCAATGCTGAGCAGATGGACAAGAGGGAGATATAAAGGAAGAAGAATGAAGGGTACATATGAGAAGGGAGAAGTGAGGGAAGGCAAAGAAGAAATAAGTAATGGAGGAGAAGGAAGAGAAGGTCAGGGACAGAGGCATGCTTTTTTTGTTTGCCAAGATGGATAAAGAAGGATGGGATGTTCATGCAGAGGACTTGCATCTATTGATCCCGCCCAGTCAAGGCCAGATAGTGGGAAGGGCAGAACTACAGAGAGAGGGCAGGAACAGATCCTTCTGTGGATCAACCAAGCTACGGCAGACAGGGAACTCATCCTGCAGGACCTACCTAAATACTGGATATTTCTGCCAAACCAGGAATTTATCAAAGGCAATGGAGAAAAGCTTCCAAATGAACACAAAAGGAGGCTAGAATGACAGGAGGCTGCAGAATTGGATTCCAGGAGCTCCAGCAGGGAGATGGGTGAGGAATGGGATTTTTTTAGCAGCACCCAGCTGGCTCTTTAAGAGTGTCATCTGATGCTCTGAGGGGAAATACATCCTTTAAGGGACTGATTTGAGGATTTAAGGAGTAAGAAAGAGTAAAAAGGCTTTACTTCAGAAAGCATCCCTCTAGCGGGAGGCTAGATCTAGGAAGCTTTGGGGCTTAAAGTCTTGGGAGGGGCTAACTAAAGAGGGCAAGAAGGCCTGCCATCAGAGACAGATTATTTAAGATTTAATTGAAAGAAACTGAGAAGGAGGGTGTAAAGCCAGATGAAGGTTTTCTGGTGTTAACTGCCATAGAGCTGAATGCAGTGGCAGAGGAGGGTCACTGTAGCTAAGAGACAAGGTTTTCTGGGCTAGGAATTCTGATTTGATCTCTTTACCACCTAGGGCTTCCTGTAAGAGCCAGCAGTAAGTGCATCAAAATTGGGAGAGAGGCAGTAGAAACTCAAGGACTCTATATTCTCCAGAGCCCACCCGTCGGGCTAAAACCAAGACTGGTAGATGAAACAAAGCAGTTCTCAGTGTAAGTTGCCATAGGTTCAATGCATAAAATACAAATGCTTCCTAAGCCTGTTTTCTAGTCTAGGTTTTAATTAACAATAAGAAATGATAACATTTACTAATGTAATCACAATGATGGTTTGACACAAGAGAGAAATTCTACAAGAGTTAAGGCTAGCTCGTGGGAAGGAGGAGGTGGTTCAGATAATCTTACATTATTTAAGTGGTCCTGGTACTGAAGAATTTGCTAAATGAACAACAAAAAAGAATGGAGTTTCCAGAGTTCTAGCATCCACAAGTTCCACCTAGTTCTTAGGCATTTAGGGAAGAAGGCTTAAAAGAAGGGGCATATCAGTCAGCTGGAAGGTCAAATTCAATCTGAAAAGGGAATTCATCCCCTGCCTTGGTTCTCTCAAAGTCCCTCTAATAGGCTGGGTTGTAGAAGGCCCAGGAAATTCTGGCCCCTTCCTGGTGAGACAGGCCTCTTGCCTGCCAGGCCTGCACACTATCGTCAACCTGACCATGCTTCTGACTTTAAGACTGTCTGTGACCCTAGGAATGAAATGGGAACATTGGTTTCCAAGAGGTAATGAAGAAAAAGTCAGACTTAGATGTCAGAGGGCATAGGTTCTAATGCCAACTCCAATAACGATTATTTGTATGGTCTTAAGACAAACCATTTCTCCCTATAGCACCTGTGAGTGGAAGAAAACAAAAATCTACCCATTTTAGCTATAATGCGTTCAGCACCTAGAGAATAGTTTATTACTATTCCAAAGGATTCTAAAACTAAAACGTCTCTATCATTCATTACAACAAATATTTACTGAGCCTAGCCTTTAAGAGAGGGTTCTTAACAGAGAACAGAGATCTATATTACACAAGAAACAAGACCCTAACTAGAGTCCCCTAAATAGGACATGAAAGATGAGTAAGAAGGGCAGCAAGAAAATCAGCTGAGGAAATGAAGAGGCCACTGGCCCATCTGACTCCACCAAAATATACTCCTTATGAATGCAAGAAAGGCAGGCAGACAGGAGATAGATTTCCACTGGCACCTTCAAGTCTCAGCTTGTAAAGCAAAGCACATGTGCTCAAGCATACTCTTCACTCTGGCTCTTTCCAGGGTTCTGGCAAACTCTTAACTCTCTCCTTAGTCCGAGAGTCAGCTTTGTCTCACATATGCTAGAATAATGGAAGTCACGCATTCTGGGACTGCCACTAAAGTTAAGGAAAATCTCCTCCCACCAGCAGACAAGAAGCCACACTGTCCACATTGTGGACAATTCCCAGGACATACACAAGGAAAAGACTCAGCACTACTATTCAGGGAGTTACTGGGATCTATTAATTTATAAAGAATAATTTGATAAGAGAATAAGCCATCTTAGAAACTGGATAGCTTTTCAATCAACAACATTGCTGAATTAGCTGAGGAGTCTAGGGTAATGGTCATTCAATGAGAAGTCTCCAGATAAAGTTATGAGGTACAGTAAAGTAAGAATTGAGGTAATTATCTGATGAGTTTGGGCTATATTCTGGAAAGACCAAATAATAAAGAGAACTATAGGCTGAGTGGGAAAACCATGTAAATTCAGCTGAGATAAAGGAGAGATATAAAAAGAGAAAAGAGAAAGCAGACTATAAGAGTGAGCCAAGGTCTTAAAGACAGAATCATGCTCAGCAATGACCAATCAGCTAGGGTGCCCATGCAGGTGTCACAGTTGCTCTAGCAAGGACCTTTTGAGGACTCAAAAGATCAATAATAGGATATCTCCTAAGGGACCAACAGGTTTTAATTGCATAGTGTTCCTCCAGTCTTCAAATTACAGGATAACATAGGTACAACTATCCTTGGCAATCTAAATCAAAAGTTTCGATAAGGCCCTTAATATCTGAATTATTGCTATTCTCATTTGCCCAGTATGTGGAACCAAATTGTGTAGACTCACATAACACAGAATCCCTGCCAGCTAGACTCTCACTATCCAAATCCAAGAACTGAATAGGTAATGGATAGCAAAGAATACCTATCCTCTCACATTTCCACCCATTTTCTGTACAGTCTCGTGATTCTCCCAACCAGTCTTCAATACTGGCCTCTTCAGTTTTCCTCACCCCATTCTCTTCTAAACCACTTTCACCTACAGCCCTCTTATAGTAGGAGAGCCATCTGGAAAATGCCAAGGGTGAAAAAGATTGAAAAAAAAAAAGTGGGGGGAGGGGTGGGTACTAAGGTACAGTATAAATTCTAGGTAGGGGAGTGGGATAGAGATCATGCAGAAAGAGAAACAGAGAAAGCAAGAGTGGGAGCAGGGGGAGGGGAAGAAGATGGCATTGCAAGGGGGGGGGAGGACACCACAAAATTAATTTGAGGAAGGGAACAGTAGACGAGACGTTGGTGGAATAACAATCAGGCAGGAGAAAGGGGGAGGGCAACAGGGTGGGAAGGAATGATGTTGGGGAGGAGGGCCTAGCCTGCAGAGCAACATCAGCACCACCTATGGGTATGGTGAAGGGTTACAGACAGCAACAAAGAGGCCCCTGCTTGGGCATGAGAGTCTGGGACGCAGATAAGGAAGGAGAAGCCATGGCTTCTGCCCTTCAAACCTCTCAATAATACAACATGCAGTCTAGAATAAATTGTATATGGCTCTCCTGGGAAGAGAGGGACTTAACAAGGTAAGGGAGGGAGGAGAGAGGACTCCTGGCTTTTTCCATTCTAAGGGGGTTTCCCCCTCAGAATTCAGGAGTAGAAAAGAGAAGGGCATGAGAAGGGAGGAATGCCAGGGACTGAAAAGAATGTAAGTGTCTGCTTCTTCTTTCATTTGCTAGAGAAAGGATTTTGTCTTTATTTCCAAGTGATTTCCTTTCCCCACTGGATGTTGGAGAGTACAGCTCCCTCCCTGGGGCAATGGATGCCCCTCAGTCAGCTGCTTCCTCCCAGCATAGCCTTGAAACTCCCAACCACCATTAGAAAGCCCCAGGGAGCCAACAAGCTTGAGAAATAAAGGAAGGAAAGGGTTCCCCCCCACCAGTCAAACAGCCCAAGGGGGAGGACAGGGTAGTGAAAATGAAAGAGAGAATGCAAAAGCTCTGCAGAGGGAAGGGAGAGGGAAATGTGATCAGTAGTATTTGTTGTGCTTCCAGGGAGGAAGAATCTGTCACATTTTTAATAATAATAAATACATGAAGACAGATTTGCTAGCACTGCTCAGGCTCCTTGGGAAGGGTGGGGGAGGGGAGCCAATGCAGCTGCAGTGCAGACTAATATCTCCCCCTCCCATCCCCCATTAGATAGGCTCAATATCACAGCAGCCTTCCCCTCCCCCTCTAACCGCAGTCCTCCCCTTCACAGCCCACCCTTTCTATGGTCCCTTCACACAGCTCTGCCCCTCCCTCCCCCACTTCTCTCTCTACTCCCCCAGCCCTATCTGTATCAGCACTAGTCCTCATTTAACACAGCCTTACCCTAGCTCGAAGAAGCCCTGTATTAGGTCTGACCCCCACTCCTAAGACCTCACTCTTTCCCATCAGTGACCTTCACTAGCTGAATGGCAACCTCCCCACATAAAACCCTCCACAGAAGTCCAGCACATCTCAGCATTTCCTGGATTCCACCAAAAGTGACGCCTTTTCCCATTTTTATCTCAATGTGACCTCCTCTCTCATACCCTTAAATATAATGGCCATCAAATGTGCTTGTGTTTAGGGGGTGGCAAGACCTCAGGACTCAGTGACTACTGCCACCTATTGACCCAAATTTGTTCAAGATAGACCTTTAATACACTTCTTACACAGTGACGCTCTGTTATTTCAAAAGCATCAATAGCTTAAACATGCAAAGGCATGGCTCTTGGGGCTTCTCTGAGACCCTCTGAACAATGAGATCAAAGAAATACAAAAGCAAGACTGGGCAGAGAGCCAAAGCAATGATGCCTTTCTCTATGCAAAGGCAGAAAAAGAGGCCCAAGCAATGAAAAAGGAAATTTATGCCTCCTCTAGGGTCTGCAAGCAAAGAGAAAAGGGGATAAAAATTTTTCCCAAGCACTGGTAAAAATCTTGTGCATCACAATGAGTGAAGCATTTCCAGAACAGTAGAAGGCAGATTTCATTCATATGCCTTCAAAAAGTTGGCCAAATACTTGGGTTGCACTGGTGTTTACAGAGCTAGCTGATCGCAGGGAAGATGAGGGACACTGAAGACTGTGCCAATTCTCAATCTGTACCAATCAGGACTGAGAAAGAAACTAGGCTCCAAGGACAGATTTATACCACGGAGTTCTATTGGGATGTTTAGTATGTGTGTTCCACCAACCCAAGATAAGAAATGAGATGTGAGCATGAACTCTCCGTGGTGCTGAAAAACTGATTAACTGCAATCAGGTCATCAAAGTATTCATGAAGATTGTTGTGAACTTCTGACAGACATTTCCCCAGCCCTCATAAAATCCTACAAAACAAAAGTTTTTGAGGCAAAAACAGGCCTTTGTCAATCTTCCTTACCCACTGCCTAAGATGAAAAGCCAAGACAGAGATGCTAAATTACTTGCTTAGAATAAAGCCATGACTCTCTCACCATCATGTGGTAACAATGAACAGGTGCTCATGTGCACTAATGACATTACAGTGAACACTGGAAATAATCTGTTATTTTTTGATATTCATGTGTTCTGAAGTATCAGAGAACAGAATCCAAGTAAGAGAAAGAAGAAGAGTGAACAACAGAAGAGCCATAAACCCTAAAATTCTTGGTTTTCTTGCTTTACTATACTAACAGTAGTTCTCAAACTGTGTTCTATGGAATTCTAAAGGTTCCTTGGAGATCCAAGACTTTTCATTCCTATTTCAACCAAAGTTAACCTCAGTCATTCCTGTTTCACATACCAAGAAACTACATAAAATTCTATCAAACAATATACTCTAAATATTGTTTGATGATTTGGGTGCCAATATTCCCCAGAAATAATAATTATAACCATTACTGTAATAATTGTTAATCCTGTTGAAAGGTCAGGGCAAGCAAGATATCTTAGAGTTAAAAACTCAATTAAATTAACATAAGGTTCTTCACAGAGGCAGGGATTTTATCTGTTTTGTAACTTGCTATGCCACCGAGAGGCCAGTATAGTGTCTGGAGCTTGTGGTTTATTTGAAGGCCAGTCCTCTAACAGAAATGGAGAAATAGGGATGGGGAGGAGTTGGAGATTATAAATTGCCTACACAAACACTGAAGACTTTCAAGAATTACAGGGCACTTGAAGTTCTCCATTTCCCATGTTTCTCTGGAACAGGTTCTCCAGTTTACTAGACAAGAGATCTTCAACAGACTGTTCAACCTAAGGGTCTCAGTTTCCACAACAGCAAAATGGAGATGTCATACATTTTGTAAAGATTAAGTGTAAAGCACTTAGGTAAGTAGGTAACAAAACTTAAATCTTTTCAAAAAAATAAAAAGAAATTCCCTAATCAAAAAATCTTAATAAGGGCTGGGGTGTGGTTCAGTGGTGGAACACTTGCCTAGCAAGCCCAGAATCAATCTGGGCTTGATTCTCATATAAATAAATGAAGATTCATCAACATCTAAAAAAATATTTTAAACAAAAAAATCTTAATAAATTAGAAACAAGTAACAGTAGTCCTAAGAAATGAATGTGGTGATTCTAATCAAAGCATTTTTTAGCTGAGCCACTTGTCCAATTAATTCATTCAGAAAGGAAAAGAATCTCTAAATCTATTCTTGGGCTCTTTGTTTCAATTCACTTGAAGAAACAAAAGTATGAGCCTAGGACATGTCAGATTCCCTCAGATCTACCAGACTAAGTTAGAGTTCACAGAAGCAGGCTCATCTTGCCATCATCCATACATGCTCTAGGCTCCTTGATTTGGAAGGAATCCCAGAAATTCAAATGTATTCATTCTCAGCTGACGAAAATTAAAGGCCAGAGATGTTAAATGATTTGTCCAAGATCATAGAATTAGTAAAAGATGGCTGCAAATTCATTTTCTGATTTCTAGCAGGCCACTGACTGAAAATAAACTCTTGCCTCAATCAGGCAAACCAGTATATATGACCAAAATTCACAGAATTTAGAATAAAACAAAAATTTTAGTGATATAATGACCCCAAACTATATTCCTGTCCATAATACTGCACAGGGAAACCAGACACTAAAACCAGATATTCATGAGACATAAATCCTTTAAAAAATAAATCGAATGAATTAATTCTGTATACTCAACTCCTCTTTTTTGCCCTTCTTTCACTTTCTCTCATAAACACAGGTATTCTTCAAATAGAATAGAACATCTCAGATATGTAACCCACTGGTCTCCTGACTGGAGCTTGACTAATATTTCTGTGGAACTTACATTCTTTGCTCTGTCAAGCTAAGAATTTTCTGTCTGCCAGCTTTCTGGTACCCTTTGGCAGTTCTCTGTAAAACAGTTGGTCTTTACTGATTCTGGTAACTGAGGCCTTGGATGAGGGTAGGTTAAGGTGACTGAAAAACAAGATTACATAACTCTTTGCTCTAGTCAACTCATTCATTCCACTATTCTCTACAAACTATCAGTAACTGATCAAAAATCAGCTCTATGTTCATGTTATTTCAGAAACAGAGTAGCAGAAACAAAAATAACTCTTGCTGATGTGGAAATGTTCTATCTTGTTTTCAATTATAGTCAAGCACCAATGGTTTCCTGAACTACTAATGCCACCTGGTGGCCAGGCTAGATACATTAAGGAAATATAAGATCCACATATTTCAGATATTGTACCCACGGTAGAAGTCATACATGGGCTGGAAACAGTTGATATTCTACTCTATATTGTCAATTTTTAAAAAAATAATAAACAATTTCCAGTTTCTGGGGGAAATACTGATCAAAGAAAATTAATAAAGTCAAATTTCTTGAAACTCCAAGAAAAATTTCATCTTTCCCTTTCCACCACCCATTCAACAAAAATACCCCACATACCCAACAATTCCATCACTCAATACATGTGCAAAAGGGGCTTTAATTCAGGTGTAAAATCAATTTTATTAAAGATCTTTCCACATGTCCAAAGCAAACAATGAATTCCAAGGAAAAGACCTACATACAGTGAAAATAGACGTATCCCAGGATGACAAAAAATACATAAAACATGTACACCCATAATCACCGCCGCCTCCGAAAACCTAAAAGGAAGGGAAACCAAGAATGAGGCAAAGGACAGTTGGAAAAGCTGAAGGACAGGAACAAAAGAACATTTAGAGAGGGTTCAAAAGGGGTGGGTTCTTGGGGCTGGGGTTGTGACTCAGAAGTAGAACACTCGCCTACATGTGCGAGGCCCTGGTTCAATCCTCAGCACCACATAAAAATAAATGAAGGTATTGTGTCCAACTATAACTAAAAAATAAATATTTTAAAGGGGAGGGGTTCTTAGGTTAGTATTCTGTATCTTCTTCCCAGGACAAAAGACTAGAAAGACTAGAAGAATGAAACTAAAATGGGATAACAGCTCCCTCAAGTGACCCTATAGTATGGAAATCTAATAAGAGTATGGGACCTTAGAGATGGAATCTAGAAATCCCTTTTGGAATGATGTGGAGTTCCAGCTTGGGAAAGAAGAAAAAGAAAAGCCTCACTAAGAGATTATGGAAGGGACACTATGGGGGTTGGTGAGATCAGGATGGCAAATCCTGAGGGGTGGCATCCCAATTTCCATTCCCTACCTTGTACTTGATCACGTAAGTACTAGTACTACACTGACCTTTTTTCTTCCGACCTTTCTTGGGTATCTTCTTTCGCTTCTTAACAGGATTCTGATCCTGGAGACAGAGAAGCAAAGGAAAGGCAGTGTATTTCCAAGTGCCAGAATCCCTCCCCAAGTTCCTTATGGTAATAATTTCCAAATATATTTGGCTGAAAGAATGACAGCTGCCTCCTACAACTGTACCTCAATCTCACCTCATCAAGATGAGCAGTTCCTCCTGTCAATGCACTGATGTCACTGAAGTGCGTGAGGGAATGAAGCTGGGAGCTCATGACATTTGCTCGTTTTCGCCGTCCTCTCTCGCGCTTACTGACACTTAAACGCACCATCATGCTTTCTTCATAGTTAATCCTGTCACAGAAAATCAGACACTGATCCCTACAGACTCAAACCATGGTAGTGGAAAGCTCTAGCCCAAAACCTGAGCCTAGTGGCTGGGTTGTGGTTTAGCAGTATGAGCACTCGCCTAACACATGCGAGGCCCTGTGTTCTATCCTCAGCACCACATAAAAATAAAGGTATTGTGTCAACTACAACTAAAAAATATTAAAAAAAAAAAAAAAAAAAAAACAACAACAACACGAAAACCCTGGGCCTGAGCATTTAACAATCCTAGCTTAACAGTAGTGAGGAAATTTCACAGCAGATCAACACAGTATTTACTAAAGTCATACAGAATGTTCAATACGAATGAAATGTTGTCTGTGATAGAATTTTGGTACTGGGGATTGAACCTAAGGGNCTCTTTTTTTTTTTTTTTTTTTTTGCAGTGCTAAGAACTGAACCCAGTGCTTCACACATGCCAGGCAAGTGCACTACCGCTGAGCCAAATCCCCAGCTCTCAGCCCTTTTTTAATATTAATTTTGAGAAGGGGGGTCTCATTAAGTTGGTGAGGCCTTCACTAAATTGCTGAGGCTGGATTCAAACTTGCAATCCTCCTGCCTCAGCCTCCTGAATCAAGAAAATTCCCTTATTTTAGCTCTATAAGTAGGATTCATTGCATGAATGGGCCCTTTCATGCACATCTTTCAATGTAGAGTCTTACACGAGCAAAGTTGATGAGCCTGTATTAAAGTTACAACTGCTTTTCTACTTTTCTTCCCTGAATTTATATAGCATTCTTAATGCCACTATAAAAACCTGCTTTTACTTTCTTCATTGAAAAAGTAAGAATTTTGACAGTGAAATACAGGCTATTAAAGCCCTACATGGAACTACATTTATTCCTCTCCATATAGCATTTGCTTGAGCCTAAACAGAATTGGGGAGGAAAAAAAAAAAATTATTTTCTACTTCTTATCCCATACTTCAAACTTCTATCATCCCAAATTTTCCACTCCACTTTCTATATGATATTGTTTGTCTTGGTACCAGAATTAACCAGAATTTACCCTAAGTTTGAGAACAGGTCTCTAAAGTGGAAATAACTTCTAATTTAAAGAGCTCAGACCTATGTTGGTCCTCTTGACTCTGGCGAGTGACATGAGGATGGCGAGCATCTCGGATTTCCTCTGGAGCATCTGAGTACTGCTCCTTAAGTTCACGAATGACAGAACTGCTCAATGCCCGTCTCTTGGCTCGTTCCAGACGCTTTTTCTCCCGCTCAGCTTCTGTTTCATCTATTTGATAAAAATCCACAGGTGTTATCCCAAAACAGAGAAAGGCAAAAGAGGAACACAACTCATTCCAAGAAGGCAGCAGCCACAATTCATACCATAATGAACTGGAACCAAGCGTGGTGGTACGTATTTCTTGGATACTCCTTTTGTAGCTTTCTTTCCTGAAGCCTCAGACTGGCCATCCTCTGTTTCATCTTCCTCTTCATCCTCAGAGCTCAACTACAGAAGAAACAATGTCTGCTAATTTAGGAAGAATTCATAGACAAGTGAGAAGAAACGCTCCCCCCCAAAGCTGTAGTAGTACCCTTAGGAGATGACTACAAACACAAGGGGAAAAAGGAACCTCATACTGAAACATTCTAAGGTAAACACCAGAAAATCAAGTCACAGGTGATCACCACAAGGTTCATGTATATATAGCTCCTTCAGAAAAATTAGGAGGATAATACAACCCTTTACCTTGCTTATCATATTGCTGGGATGAGGCTTAAAGCGAAGTGGGTCATTTTCACCTGAAATACAAAACCCCAGAGATTTAAAAGATTTGGAATTTTATGATGATCCCCACGATGTTATGCTGGTCCTCTCACTTACTGAGACTGCCTGTCACTGCAGTCTTAACCAGTTTGTCAATTTGATACTTCAGTTTTTGGTCCAAAGGGCGGAGCTTTTCCAATACCTATAATGCAATAGTTAAAAAGGATTACATTCTTTTCCCCAAATCAAGCACATACCAGAGTCCCTTGTGTTGGGAGAAAAATACTTTATTTATTTTTTAAATATTTTTGTTTTAGTTGTAATTGGACACAATATCTTTATTTTATTTATTTATTTTTATGTGGAGCTGAGAATTGAACCTCGCATGTGCTAGGTGAGCTCTCTACCGCTGAGCCCCAGCCCCAACCCCATAAATATATATTTTTTTAAAATGTGGTTTCCTTACTTAAAGAGAGAACAACCACTTAAATGAGAGATACTATGTTAAACTTTAGAATTTAGGATTTAGAAACCTACATTTCCAAGAAGCAAAGGCCTCATACCGTGCGAATTTCTACTAGTCTCAAAACTGCAGCATGTCCCTGAAGAGATCCTCCTGAGGCTTTGTCCAGGATGAGGTGGCTCAAATCCATAAGGTACATAAGCAGCAGCTGATCTTTCACTTCCAAGAAGCTGAGACCCTGAGTTGAACAAAACAGTAAGAGAATCAGGAGGAGCACTTAGGGCAAGCAAGATAATGATTTCCAAGTTCAAGTTTTTCCTCCATCAGTTCATATAAAGTATCTGGAGTACAGTAATCCCTCCTTAACTGTGGTCTTGCTTTCTACAGTTTCAGTTATTCACAACCAATCACAGTCCAAAAATACTAAGTAGAAATTCCATAAAGGTAAAATTCATGTTTTAAAATTTATGTCTTAAATAGTCCACTATTGTGTGTAGTATACTGAAATCTGGTGCCATCTTACTCCATCCTACCTGGGATGTTGAGTTATTCCTTGGTCTAGTGTATTTACAGTATTTAGTCTGTGCTACTTGCCTATTAGTCACTTGGTAGTAACCTCAGTTATCAGATCAACTGCCATAACATCACAGAGCTTTTGTTCAAGTAACCCTTCTCACAACCTCCACATGCAAGAATAATGATGAAAAGGGGGCATCAGGCACAAAATGTAGAAGGACAGATTAACTCTGTAACTATGTGGCAACACTGTGAGGCCCATAGGGGAAAGCAAAGTATACACAGGACTTGGTACTATCCAAAGTTTAGAGTATCTGCCAGGAGTTCTCAAAACATATCCTGAAGGATATGGAGGGATTATCATAGCTGAAGAAGGAGCTATACCTAAAATTGCCAACAGAGAAAATTATGCTAACACAAGAGAAGCAAAGCTCAGAGAACTACTAGAACAAAAGCAGGAAAATCAATACAGTATCCCTCTAAAAAGGCTGTAACAAAGTTTCTCATCTCAGAGCTATTGATATTTGGAGTCAGTTAATTCTTTGTTATGGAGGCTGTGCTGTTATTGCAGGTTTCCAGAAACTGTCCTTGGCCTCAACTCATTGATGCCCTTTCCCAAAGTTGTAACAATCAAAAATGTTGCCAACTGTAAAATCAAATGTGTTGCCAATTTTTAAATTAACTTATTCTTAATTAAAATAAGTCCTGATTTTTTTTTTTCTGTACCAGTATTAAATCCAGGGGTGTTCAATCACTGAGCCACATCCTCAGCCTGTTTTCATTCTTTATTTTTGAGACAGAGTCTCACTAAGTTGCTTAGGGCTACACTAAACTGCTGAGGCTGGCTTTTTTTTTTTTTCATACACACACACACACACATATATTTATTTATTTATTTTAGTTGTAGGTGGATACAATATCTTTATTTATTTTTATGTGTTGCTGAGGCTAGAACCAGTGTTATGCTGCTAGGTGAGTGCTCTACCACTAAGCCACAACCCCAGCCCAGCTGAGGCTGGCTTTGAACTCATTATTCCACTGCCTCAGCCTCCTAAGCCACTGGGATTACAGGTGCACACAACCATGCACCCAGCACATACATCACCCTTACAATAAAAATTAAAACAAACAAAAAATCTCAAAAAGAATGTTATCTCAAAGTATGATTAAAATGACTTTTCATTTTCTTCTTTATGGTTTTATGTATCTCCCAAACTATCCAAAATTAAAATTGTATTATAGGGTTGAGGTGTAGCTCAGTGGTAGAGTGCTTCCCAGCACACATGAGGGTTAGATCTATACCATCAACAATAAATAAAGTGTATATAGGCAGAAGATGCAAACAAAATAATGCAATACATGTGAGCATGACTTAAGTTATGGTTATTAAATAAGACAAATGAGTCTTGTGACTGCATAAAATGAAAACTGACAAAGTCCACAGCCTTAAGAAAGCCTGTTTTAGGGCTGGGGCTCAGCGGTAGCACACTTGCCTGGTATATGTGAGGCATGGGGTTTGATTCTCAGTACCACACATAAATAAATAAAAAAATAATAAAGGTCTACCAACAACTAAAAATATGTATATATTTTTTTAAAAAGCAAGCCTGTTTTAGACAGGTTAAATACTTAAATAGGATCACAGGTGAAATTCAAACTCAGTTTGACTTACCTGGGCCTTGGGTATCTTTAAATTAACATAACTAATTCTTATTATTAGCCCCAACGTGGTTCTGGAGCATGAGTAAAGGATTTAAAGACAAGTTGAGTTTAAATTCTGAATTAGGCATTTGGTAATTAAATATTGGGTAAGTCACTTAACCTGGTGACCTCAGACTTCTCATCTATATTTCCTGTCCAAATAATCATAACAAGACACAAATAACAGAAAAGAAATTTGAACCCTATTAAGCACCTTTGATCCTTGTAACACTCTTTGCTCATAAAAGAAAATAAATATTTGTTCAATGAATAAACAAATACTGATTAATCTAAGAGGTATGCTGACAGCCCAGCACTAAAATTATCAAAGCAAGGTACCCAGGACATAAATGGGTAAAATTTGAGAAACAGGCTCTTTTGACAATGCTTGGGCATTGGCACTGTCAAGTTCAAACTGGGGTTATGAGCACATCAGAGAAAATAAAGATATGCAATAAAAACAAAAGTGAACAATGAGAAAGAAAAGTCTTTATCTTCCTAAAAATACAGGTCTGCTGTAACTCTCATGCTCAAAATTTTTTCAATGATTCTTACTGACTTACTACAATGACTTTTGTGTTTTTAGTTATCTATGAAATATTTTGCTTAAATATAATTTTAGGTCAAAAGCTCAATATGTAAAACAAGAATTCCAGAGTTGTCCTCCCACAGTGACCTAATACCAAGAACCTAAATAGGTTCTACCTGACTCTAATTTGAAAACTATTATACTTGAATTTTCAGATGCGCCATTTTCATATTTTAACATCCCTAAAATTTGGATGCATCTTTCAGTCAATAGTATCTTAGCATTGTTACAGATTAATATTCTTTCTTAAGAAGATAATCTCCCCTTATCCACAGGTGATATATTCCAAAATCCCCAGTGAATATCTCCAATGAGGATAATACTAAATCCTATGCACACACACCAATGAAAAATTTTAATTTATAACTTTGGCACGATCAGAAATTAACAACAATTAATAAGATAGAACAATTATAATCACACTATAATAAAAGTTATTTATTTATTTTTAAATATTTATTTAGTTAGTTAGTTATTGGCAGACACAACATCTTTGTTTGTATGTGGTGCTGAGGATCGAACCCGGGCCGCACGCATGACAGGCGAGCGCGCTACCACTTGAGCCACATCCCCAGCCCAATAAAAGTTATTTAAAAGGTATAAGTTATGTCAGAATTTTTTTAAAATATTTTTTTAGTTGCAGATGGGAACAATGCCTTTATTTTTATTTATTTTTATGTGGTGCTGAGGATCAAACCCAATCCTCACCCACACTACATTAGCACTCTACCACTGAGTCACAATCCCAGCCCCATGTCAGAAATTTTTCATTTAATATTTTCAGACCACAACTGACCTTAGGTAACTAAAATTTCAGAGTGAAATTCAGACAAGGGGACTACCATATATAAAATTAAGTAGTCGACCCTAATTAATAGCATCTTTGATCAGATGAAACAAACAGTAACCCCTTCACTGGCCTATAAGGGTCTTCAGAATGACCACTTTTCCAGGCTTACTTCTTATCCCCATCACACATACAACACATGAAATGTATGTTCATCCACAAAAATTACTTACCTCCTCCCCCAGAACATCACCATGCTTTCAGACCTCTGTGCCTTTGTATATATTTTCTCTGACTCCTATTTACTTCTCAAAAGTCTGATACCTCCTCTGAGAAGCCTTCCTTGATTGACTCCCTCTGCTCTTCTGGAAGTTCTCACTCCTTGGCTGGCACCTCACTTCTCATAACATTGCAATATAAATGCTACTTCTCACATCTATTGCTTTAATTCATCTTTCCCATGAGATTCCAGCACAGAAATTGGATTTTACCCATCTTTGAAGCTCTAGCACTCAGGATATAAAACAAACAATAATTGTATGATGAATGAATTATTGAGAAAATCAAGTCAGGAGATGTTTACTCTTTAAACACATCTTACCTTCTCTGTAGGATAAGCTCCAGCTCGAACTTTTTTGGTCAGTGCTTGTACTTGTGCAGTTACAGCCACCACCTGAAATTAGACCATAAAACAGATGACTAGGCTACATCAAGTCATGTCTAAACAACCACCTAAAAATTATCTGAAACACTGTTTAAACGACAGTACTATTTTCTCCCTAGTTCTGGGAAAGAACAGGAAAGATGGTTCTGACAGTTCTTCAAAAGGCTAGGGTTGTGGCTCAGTGGACGGGTGCTTGCCTAACTAGTATGCAAGGCACTGAGTTCGATACTCACCACCACATAAAAATAAATAAATAAAATAAAGGTACTGTGTCCATCTTCAACTAAAAATTAAAAAAAAAAAAACAGGTAGACATTTCTTAAAATTGGGGGGTGGGGGAGCATCTTTATCAAACAATGCTGGAGGGGATGAGAACTGGAACAGTGGTAATGGAGGGACTATGACTTTACATGTCCTGACTGAACTATACAAATGAATGTTAGGTGGGCACCCAATGTGCAAATCATGTCACATTCCAGTTTTCTTACCTTTAATAATAAAAGGAACTGACTGTGATGGCTTCTTTTTGAAGTTTTATGTATTTCTTTGGGTGCAGAAATCGATTACTTTGACTGAAAAGGGTTTTGTTAAATTATTTTACCTTTAGGGTATTTGGGAGCATCCAAATATCTGCTCCTAAAACACCAAAGTTTGGAGGTGAGGCACACAAAGCCAAAGCCAATTCGTGACTAATCTATTCCAAAGGGACGACACCTGCTCACCTGTTCCTGGAGATTTTTCAAGAGTGTCACGGCACTTGGCACGTCTGACTCCAGCACCTCCTAGAGAAGAGAGTAAAAAATCATATTTATTTAAGAGGAAGGAAGCAAGGCGCCGGCGCACGCCTATAATCCCAGCGGCTTGGGAGGCTGAGACAGGGGGACCGCGAGTTCAAAGCCAGCCTCTGAAAAGGCGAGGCGCTAAGCAACTCAGTGAGACCCTCCCTGTCTCTAAATAAAATACAAAATAGGGCTAGGGATGGGGCTCAGTGGTCGTGTGCCCCTGAGTTCAATCCCCGGTACCAGAAAAAAAAAAAAAACGAACATCTGGGGTAAGAAACTTCCCCTCTCCTTCGAACACCTTACACTTTGGGCCTTTTCACCCGGTGCACCGGCAGCCTCTCCTGAAAGCAAATCCTTCATGTTGCTGGAAAGGAGCAGTAACTCCGGCCCTAAGTCTCCCTACTGTTGCTTAGCTGCTCCAGAGAGGCCATTTCCCTGAAGCAACTTTCATCACCACCCTTTCCTGGTGCCAACAGTTTGTTTTGAGCCATTAAAAAGAAAGAAGTCCGCAATAGCCGCTCGAGTAAAAGAACACACCACACTCACCGGCGCCGCCATCTTTGCGAGCCCACCCCTTCCGGCGTCGTATTTCCTGAGCTCTAACATCGGTTTCCTAGACCCGATGGACAACCGCAGCCAATAGGAATAGGCGTTCTCTCACTTCCGTCCTGAACAGGATGGGAGAGAGGCAGGGCCTGATGTAGCCAATGGAGTAAAGGAACTGACTAAATTCGTCAGACTCGGGAGGTAATCTACCGACCTAAAGATGGTCTTGGGAAGAGGAATGTGATTGGTAAATTGTGGCGAATGATTGAAACCAAACCAATAAAGACCGCCTTAGTGATTGATTGAAAGTTTAAAGCTCCCAATAGGATAAAGGAGTCAACTGAGCGAGCTGAGAGTGTATTGGCTCGCCGATGCCGCAGTACCAGTCTTTTTCATGGCACTTTTCTTGTAGTGCCAGGACTGGCTGCTAGGTGGCGGGACACGGCTTTGCTCTGAGGAATTCACGTTGCGGAGCCGCCATTGCCTGCTGCACTCCCTAGAGACAGTCATTGTGTGATAATGGAAAGGTCACTCGGTCTCTAAGAGTCTTTTTCATGTGTAAATAGGAGAGTTGGACCAGAGAAGCCGACTGCACGGACACTCGCCTGCCCCCCTCGTGGGGGCCCGGGAGCGCAGAGGGAAGATGCCAGGGCCCACAGGAGGAGGAATACGTTCCACAAACAAGGAAACAGTTCATACCTACGTAATTTCCCCCTGTCCTACGGGTACGCGGCAGAACTCGCTTCAAACCTAGGCTGTGCATATTTCCTATGCCCCTCATCTTTTCTCAGTATTTCCCAGCTCACTCGCTTCTGGCGGGATCGTGAAGTCCCATCATCTGCATTGAGAAATAAAGCATTAAAAGAGCAGATGATGGCCCTGAGTTTTTTCCCATAGCGACAGTGTAGCCGACCTAGCAATAGAATCAGATCTGACTTGGAGCTGTCTTCTGGAATTGAGGAAGGACGAGCCCCGTATCTAGGCAACCCGGTGGGGGAAGTTCTGTTTTCTGAGCTTGCTGGGCTCCGGAAGGCCATGGTGGGTTAATAGTCTCTGTGTCTCCAGCTCAGAAGCTTGGGGTGCCCTAATAGCGTAGTCAGTAACCAACAGCTTTTGTATTATGAACAGTTTCTATTTTGACAATTCCTCAATCCCATCTAGCAAAATGAAAAATAAGCTTTTCCTCTCCTTAGAACTTGAAATTTTGTTTATATGCATTATGAGTATTAGTGAGAAATACGAATTTCACTGCCTTGTTTTCTTGTTTGTTTGGGGTGGAGGCGTACGGAGGATTGAACTCCGGGGCAGTCCACCCCAGAGCCACATTCTCAGCCCCATTTAATATTTTATTTAGAAGCAAGGTCTCACTGAGTTGCTTAGCACCCCACTTTTGTGTGTGGGTGCTGGGGATTGAACCCAGGGCCTTGTGCATGTGAGGCAAGCACTTTACCTACCAACTGAGGTACATCCCCAGCCTGCGCCTTGCTTTGTGCTGAGGCTGGCTTTGAACTCCAGATCCTCCTGCCTCAGCCTCCTGAGCCGCTGGGATTACAGGCACAGGCATGCCCCACCGCACCAGCTACTGCTTTGTTTTTCTATTATGAAATGCTTATCAACCATACCTAATGTTATAAGAAAATCTTGGAGTTAAGAATAAACTAAATCTCAGCAAAGCTCTTGCAGATTAAACCAACAAGCAATGAATGCGAGATCATTTTATTTGTCTTCTATTTCTTTCAAAAGTTCCATAAAGTGACCATCATTCATAACATTTACAAGTACATATATCAATATCCTGGACAAAAAAAAAAACTTTTTTTTTTTTTAAATGGGGTTCTCACTGCTACCCAGACTGGCCTCAAACTTTTAGGCTCAAGTGAGCCTCCTCTCAACTTTCCCACTGCTAGGACTATAGGCACATCCCAGCCTGAGCAAGTTTAATAGCTTTTTTGAGATTTAATACACACATCACAAAATTTACCATTTAAAGGATACAGTTAAGAGGTTTTTCCTATATTCACAGAGTTGTGCAGATATATAACCATAATCAATTATAGAGTATTTTACCACTCCAGAAGAAACCAGTACCCACTAGTAGTCACCCCTCCTTTTTCCCCACCCCTTCCCATGCCAGCTCTGAACAACCACTAATCTACTTGGTTTTGCTATAGACCTACCTATTCTGGACATTTCTTTAACATGAAATTGTGCAATATAAAGTCTTTGTGACTGGCTACTTTCACTTAGCATATTTTCAAGGTTCACTCATATTGAAGCACATATCAGAATGTTATTCCTTTTTTATTACTGAATAATTTTTTATTGTATGGATATACCACATTTGATTATCCAATTCATCACTTGATGGACATTTTGGTTGCTTCCAAGATGGTATTGGAGAGAAGAATATGAATATTTTCACTATCATGACTAGTTCTGCTATGGCAATTGTATATAAGTTTTTGTAGGGACATGTTTCTTTTGAGTATATTTTGAGTATATAGATAGGAGTAGACCTCAGCATATACTCAAAGGACTTAAAATCAGCATACTACAGTGACACAGCCATATCAGTGTTTATAGCAGCTCAATTCACAATAGCTAAACTATGGAATCAACCTAGTCAACCTTCAACAGATGAATGGTTAAAGAAAATGTGTTACATATACACAATGGAATATGACTTAGCCATAAAGAAGAATGAAATTATGGCTTTTGCTGGTAAATGGATGGAACTGGAGACTATCATACTAAGTGAAATAAGCCAATCCCAAAAAAACCAAAGGCTGAATGTTCTCTTTGATGTGCAGATGCTGAATCACAATAAGCGGACAGGAGTGGGGTGAGAGGGAAAAATAGAAATTCACTGGATTAGACAAAGGGAAATGAAGGGAAGGGAGGGAGGATGGGAATAGGAAAGAGTAGATGAATTGGACGTAACTTTTCTATGTTCTTATATGAATACACAACCATTGAAATTCCACATCATGTACTAACCATAAAAATGGGAAGTTATACTTACTCAGAGTATGTATGATATGTCAAAATACATTCTAATGTCATATATAACTAAAAAACACAAAGTTTTTTTAAAAATTAAAAATTCTAAGTAAATAATAGGGGTGGAGTTGCTAAATCATATGGTAACTCTATAACCATTTAGAACAGACAGACTAAAACAGAACTGCACCATTTTACACTTTCACCAGCAATAAAAGGACTCCAATTTTCCTTGCCAACACTTGTTTTTGTTTTTGTTGTGTGGTCCTGGGGATTGAACCCAGGGCATTGTGCAAGTGAGGCAAGCACTCTATCAACTGAGCTCTGTCCCCAGCCCTTGCCAACACTTGTTATAATCTACCTTCTAAATCATAGCTACCATGGTGAGTATGAAGTAGTCTGTGGATTTGGTTTGTATTTCTCCATTGGTAAACAATGCTGAACATATTTTCATGTGTTGATGGGCCTCTTGCATGTCTTTGAAAAAAATGTATAGTCAGGTCATTTTTCCATTTTTAATTAAGTTATTTATAATTTTATTATTTTATCATTGTTTTTTTATATGTTCTGGATGCAAATCTCTTCATAAACAAATGATCTGCAAATATTTTTCTTGTGGGTTGTCTTTGTACTTAATGGTATTATTTGAAACAGAAAAGTTTTTCATTTTTCATATTGGTGAAAAATTATTTTTTTTTGAGTTGCTTGTGCTTTTTTTTTTTTTTTTTTTTTTTTAAAGAGAGAGAATTTTTAATATTTATTTTTTTTTTGTTTTCGGCGGACACAACATCTTTGTTTGTATGTGGTGCTGAGGATCGAACCCGGGCCGCACGCATGCCAGGCGAGCGCGCTACCGCTTGAGCCACATCCCCAGCCCGTTGCTTGTGTTTTAATGTCACATCTAAGAGAATGTTACCTGCTACAAGTTCATGAAAATTTGTGCTTATGTTTTCTTCTAAAAACTGAGGTTTTACACTTAGTATTTGATTCATTTTGAGATAAATTTTATGCACTGTGTGATGTAGTTCACCCTCACTCCTTTGCATGTTCATATCCAGTTGTCCCAGTTGTTGAATAGACTATTCTTTCCCCATTGAAATTGCCTTGGCACCTCTCCGCAAACTCAAGTGACCGTATATGTACAAATTTATATCTGGATTCTATATTCTATTTCATTGATCTATATTTCTTTCCTCATACCAATAGCACACTATCTTAGTTTCTGTACGTTTGTAACTAGCTGGGCATAGTGGTGCACACCAGTAATGCCAGTGACTCAGGAGACTGAGGCAGGAGGATCCCAAGTTCAAGGCCAGCCTCAGCAATTTAGCAAGGCCCTGAGCAACTCAGCAAAACTCTTGTCTCAAAATAAAAATTAAAATGAAAAGGAATGGGGGTGGAGCTCAGTGGCAAATCACATCTGGGTTCAATCCTTAGTATGAAAAACAAAGACAACCATAAACGAAAAAAATCAGGTAAAAGGGCTGTGGATGTAGTTCAGCAGTACAGCATCCCTGGGTTCAAGTCCCAGTACCATAAAAATAAATAAACAGATCAACCAATAACTAAATAAATAAATAGTGTAACAGTGGTCCACTTTATGCTTTGAATATAAGTTGATGTTCTGCCACTGCAATTTATTTTTAAAATGGACATATTTTTTTCTCTTCCTCTCTCCCTGTTCCTCCCTAATCTCTCCCCCTCCCTAATCTCAGAGGAAATAGGATTACCTTTCTTCCCCATCCTACGCAGATTTATCTGTCCCTAAGTACACATCCACCATAGGGTCAAAATAATCCAGACTTTGGAGATGGTACCAGATGATCTCAGAAATGACTCTCCCAAATTAGCAAGTGAATTACAACTCAGACAGAGAACACATGAAAGGTAGCCTTTGAATCACCTCTTTAAAAACGCCCTGTTTTAGAACAAATAAATTTTTTTTAAAGCCCCCTGTTCCTGGGGGATGGCCAGAATCACAACCTTTGGGACAGGAGTCCCCTATGTTTCTCCTTTGCAAAGCCATAAACTGTCTTTTCCCTTTTTCTCCAAACTGTGTCCTTGTTATTGGATTGGCATCAGGAACAAGGGCAGAGCTTTTGGCAACAACACTGCCTTCTCCTCTGTGTTGACAAATCTCTGCCTCTGGTGCTTTTTGTTGTTATTTTGTTTTTCTGTGTTACTGGGAATTGAATCCAGAGGTATTATACCACTGAGCTATACCCCCAGCCCTTTTTAATTTTTATTTTGAGAGAAGGTCTTTCTAAACTGCCTGAGGCTGGCCTTAAACATGTGATCCTCCTCCTGCCTCAACCACTCAAGTTTCTGGGAATATGGGCATGTATCACCACATGCAGCTCTGCCTTTGTTTTGTTATTGTTGTTTTTGGTATTAGGGACTAAACCACTGAGCTACATCCCCAGCCCTTTTTCAATTTTTTTATTTAGAGACAGGTTCTCATTTAGTTACTCAGGGCCTTACTGAGGCTGGCTTTGAACTTGCAATTTTCCTGCCTCAGCCTCTGGGATTACTGGAATTACAGGCATGTGCCACCAGACCCAGCCAGTTTCTTGTTTTAAAATTCCAGTAAATTTATACTTTTAACCTACTATTGTAACAGGGGTTCACTTTGATGTTTGACTATATCCCTTGTAGCTTTGAAAGGTACTTTTTTTTTTCTTTTTCCCAATCTTCTTTTCCCTAAACTTCTCCTTTCTTATCTCCCCTCCCTAACCTCTTTTTCTCTGACTCATCTGTGTAACTCTGTTCCTGCTGATAGTCAGAATCACAGAATCTTTGGGACAGGAGTCCCCCACTTTTCTCCTTTGCTAGCAAAGCAATAAACCTTTCTCCTTTTTCTCAATGTAACAGGGTTTCACTTGATGCTTTAACTATATCCCTTGTGGCTTTGAAATTTACACGTTTTTTCTTTTTCTTTTTTAATATATCTTTTTTTTTTTTTTCTAAGTGGTGGTGCTGGGGATTGAACCCAGGGCCTTGTGCATGCAAGGCAAGACTCTACCAACTGAGCTATATCCCAGCCCCCTGTTTGTTTGTTTGTTTCTTTATCTTCTCCCTAAACTCCTCCCTGATCTTCTTTTCCCTAAATTTCTCCTCCTTGATCTTTTCCATGATCTTCTCCTTCCTGATCTCTCCTCCCTAATCTCATTTTCTCTCATCTCTATAAAAGCCCCCTATTCCTGCTGATGGGCAGAATCACAGCCTTTGGGACAGGAGTCTCCTGTGCTTCTCTTCTCCTTTACTAGCAAAGCAATAAACTTTCTTTTTCCTTTTTCTCAAAATCATGTCCTAGTTATTGGATTGGCATCTGGAGCAAGGACCAAGCTTTCGGCAACATCAAGACCTTGTCTTTGTTATTGGATTGGCTTCAAGGACAAGGATCAAGCTTTCCATTACAACATGACTAGAGCACCATCCATTTTGATAGAAACTAAATTTTTTATGTTACAATTTTTTTTTTAATGCCATGAGTTTGATTTTAGTGGGAGAGAGCCACAAACTGAGAGCACTTCTTGAGAACTGGAGGTTCTAGCAGGGGAGTGCAACTACTTTATACCCTTGATCAGGAAGGTCCTCCTCTTTAACCCAGTGCATGTCTTCAGGAGGGACACACGTGGAGCAGTGAGGGAGGAAGGGGACACCCCCCTAGCCAGCCAGATCAGCCAAATCAACCCTGGTGATCAATGGATGACAGATGTTGCAGCCAGCTCACCCTTACATCCTGACAGCATTTCTTTATAAATTTAGAAGTCCTTTGACACAAAAAAGAAACAGCAATCTATTAATTGGGCAGTGTCTCTTAAATTGCAGGACTCATCTAAAGCTAAAGTCTAAGGAGGCTGAGGCAGGAGGATTGAAAGTTCAAGGCCAACCTCAGCAACTTAGCAAGGCCCTGTTTCAAAATTTTAAAAAAATTCAAAAGAGGCCTGGGAATGTAGCTTAATGGTAAAGCTCCCCTGGGTTCAGTCGCCAATACCAAAAAATGAAAGAGCTGGGTGTGGTGACGCTAGCCTGTAATCCCCAGCGACTCTGGAGGATGAGGCAGAAGGATGGCAAATTTCAGGCCAGCCTCAGCAACTTAGCAAGACAGGGTCTCAAAACAAAAACTAAAAAGAACTGGGGATGAGATTCAGTGGATACAAGGCCCCTTGGTTCAATCCCCAGTATCAAAAGATAAAGAAAGAGAAAAGAAAGAAAGGGCACTTGTAATTTTTGAAATTTCCAACCAAGTGAACTTTGTATTGTGAGAAATGTCCTGAGTTCTATGGGCAATAGTTTAATAGCTCAAATTTAAAACATTTCATCTTAAAAGTATGTCTTTTTTAGCATTTTCCTCATGACTTTCTGACAAAATTTTCATATCTGAAATAATAGTTTATTTTACTTATACCATCTAGAAAATGAATTTGTTTGGATTTTTGTTTTGTTTTGTTTTGCAGTGTTGGGGATTGACCCCAGGGCCCATGTTTGCTAAGTGACCTATATCCCCAGCTCAATAATCTAAGCCATTTTATCGCTGGACAAAATTACAAGCTCAGATTCTGTTTAAACATATTTTTCCATAAATTTGGACATTTAATTTTTATTTCAAAACTAATTTCATCAATTCTTTTTTACTGTTGAGTGGAAACTTGTTATCAAGATCACCATGTATTAAAAATGTCTTACTAAGACATTTTACTTTCTTAAAATTTTGTCACACAGCAAGTAGCAAATGGCTATTGTTATTCAAAGTGAAACAACAAACTTTTTCTTTACTATTTTTTCTTTACTATTTTTTTCTTTACTATTTCTGTAGTGATACTAACTTCTGAATCTCCACTGAATTCACAAATTTTGATAAGTTGTATTTTTGTTTTGATTTATTATAAAATAATTTTTAATTTGTCTTTGAGAGTTATTCTTTAACCTATATGTTATTTAGAAGTATGTTGTTTAATCTACAAATATTTTTGAAATTTTACATTCTCTTTTCTGCTATTGATTGCTATTTTAATTCCTCTGTGATCCAAGATCACACTTTCTATGATGCATTTTCTTCTAAATTTTTTCAGGTGTGTTTTTTTTTATTTTTTTTTTCAGTTGTAGTTGGGCATAATATCTTTATTTTATTTATTTATTTTTATGTGGTGCTGAGGATCGAACCCAGGGCCTTGCACATACCAGGTGAGTGCTCTACCACTGAGCCACAACCCCAGCCCTGTTCAGGTGTGTTTATGGCCCAGAATGCGGACTCTCTTGAGTAATGTTTCATGTGAGCATGAGTAAAATGTTTCTTCTGCTGTCACTGGATGAAGTATTTTATACATTAGATCCAATTGATTAATGGCTGTTCAGGTCAACTATGTCTTCACTGATTTTCTACCTGCTAGATCTGTCATTTACTGATAGAGCCATGTTGAAGTCTTCAACTATGATAGTTTATTTCTCATCTCCTTTCAGTCTTTGCCTTATGTATTTTGACCTCTATTATTAGGTGCCTATACACTAAGGATTGTCAAATCTTATTGGAGAATTGACCTCTTTGTCATTACACAATGCCCCTCTGCGTCCCTAATAATTTTGCTTCTCTGAGGTCTTGTCTAAAATTAATGTAGTTATTGCAACTTTCTTTTGATCAGTGTTAGCATGGTTTATCTTTCTGCATCTTTTTACTTTTAATGTCTCTGTCTTTCTATATTTAAAATAGGTTTCTTGTAGATAACATATAGCAGGGTTTAGAGTCTCCCGATCTCTGCTTTTTTTTCTGTATCCTGATCAAAAATCATACAAATCAAAATCATACAATACCCCCTTCTTATTATCCTCCATTTTATATATATTAGTGCAATATCTAAAGTTATAAAAATTGTGAAGTTCTAAAAATATATAATTTGGATTGATAATAAGATTATGTACATAAAAATTTAAAAATATCAGCCATTAAAAGAAAGATATATGATTCCCCCACACACACACACACACACATACCTTGGAAAGAATGGGTGAAATGAGAATAGTGAGAGATTGTGTAGGAGAACTCACCTTGGGTGTCATCTTTGCACTTATAGAGTTTCAACAAAGTTTTGTCTGTTTTTATTCTGTATCAGATCAGCTTTCATGGAAGAGACACTGAGTTGTACCTGGAAAGGCAGGCAGGAGAAGCCCCACCAAAGTCAGGGAATGGAAAAGCCCAAGCTGGGGTGAAGGTGCTGTTGTAGATCAATGAGATCTGGAGGAGAAAGATGGTGACAGAATAAGATGGGGCAATCAGCCAGGTCATGAAGTGGCTTTAAACACCAGATAGGAGTCCAGGATTTGTCTTGGAGACAACTGGGAGCCCAGTGAGTTATATGAATGACATATGTAAGAAGAGGCACTTAAAGAAATTAAGTCTGCTGGCCATTTGATAAAATGAGCAGCTGGAGGACTAAGTTAAATTGCCATTGCAAATATGCAAGCATTAAAGGGGGTCTTGCATAGTGTTTTTAGGAGTGGAAAATAAGGGAACACAAAAATATTTTAAGGTGGATCTACAGTATAGTAGAAACCATGAGAAGTGCCTTTCTCCATGGGCCTTTTCCCCATCTCTTCTCTAATGCCCAATTTCTCTAAGCAGGTTGTTTTCTTCATTTACCTGTGACCACAAATTTGGAATCCCTTATGCAAATGTATTATAAAACTAAATGCTATTTTTTCAAAGAATGACTGTTTTTAGCACATATCCTATAAAATCAGTTAATGTCACTTCTCCCTCTTAAACACAGTAGAGAGCTGGGGATGTGGCTCAAGTGGTAGCACGCTTGCCTGGTATGCGTGTGGCCCGGGTTGGATCCTCAGCACCACATACAAACAAAGATGTTGTGTCCGCCGAAAACAAAAAAAATAAAAATAAATAAATATTAAAAATAAAATTCTCTTTCTCTCTCTTAAAAAAAAAAAAAACACAGTAGAGCTGGAAATGTAGCTCAAGGGTACAGCACTTCCCTAGCATGCAAAAGGCCCTGAGTTCCACCCCCAACACCCCCCAAAAAAAATAAAACTACATACACACACACACACACACACACACACATCCCTCTGCTTGGTGACTATAAGTTCAAGTCATGACTCCCTTACATGCTTCACAAAGTCCTTCATGACCAGACGCCTCCTGCCTTCTAGGCCCTTCTCTTACCGTATTTTCCTTGATTACTCCCATTTTAGCCACAGGGAATTAATTTCAGCTCCTCTCAGGCCTTTGGATATGCTGGTCTCACCATTTACCTCCTCCTTTTCCTAATGAACTCCAGTCCCTCTAGAAGATTTCAGGTAAGTGTAGTCTCCTCCAGGGAGCCTTCCTTGATCCCTACTTCAGATAAAGTGACCTTGCATCCTGCTCCCAGGACATGCAGGATTTCTCGTGTCATAGCACTTGGTACTTCAGCCTTCATAGGACCTGTTGCACTACATTGCCACTGCCTCTCTGCCTGTCTGCTCCTCTATGATGGAACAGAAATTATAATGGAAACCGGACCTGAAGGATCCATGAGCAGACGAAGTTAGTTAGGCCTATTAAGTAACCTTAACCTTGCTCAATTTGCAAACATAAGCAAAACTTAATATGAGCTATCCCTTGAAAAACAGAACATAAACTCAACCAATCAGAAGCAGCCAACAAGTTATTGCATTAGAGACAGTGGGAAAAAACAAATATGGCAATTATATACCTGTAGCCAATCAAATATTTTTTTTTGCTTTACTTCCATCCTCATCCCATAAAAGCCTCCCCTTGCACTCCCTCAGCTATGCAGTTCCCAAACAATTTCTGGTTTGGAGCTGCCTGATTTATGAATCAGTGTTTATTCAGAAAAGCTCATTAAAATTTTATTGAGCTTCTATTTACCTTTCTAACAATAGTAAGCTCTGTGAGCTTCTAAAGTCAGAATTTGTGCCTGCCACAAATTTGGTGCTTGATCAATCAATATTGGTGGAATCAATTCCTGGGCTGTGGTGGGCGATGTTCCTGTTAACTGTTATGCCCATTAACTCTAGCTGAACAGTCAGCCTGGGTGGAGCAGTGATCTAGAACTAGACAGGGGGTAGGTAGTGGGTCCTCCCACTACTATGGGGCAGTTCCTAGAGAATATTCTCAGTGCAGAGGTTGGAAGGACATCCAGACCAACCTGATGACAGATAAAAAGAGTTAGTCTATTAAAGCAGTCAGAATCAGGAAAATGTGTGGGTGTGGTGGTGCAGGCCTGTAATCCCAGCAGCTCAGGTGGCTGAGTCAGGAGGATCATGTGTTCAAAGCCAGCCTAAGCAACTTACTGAGACCCTGTCTCTAAACAGATACAAAAAAGGGGCTCGGGATGTGGCTCAGTGGTTAAGTGCCCCTGAGTCCAATCCCTGATACAAAAAAAAAAAAAAAAGGAAGATAGGAAGATGTTCTACAAGAGGGCCCTGGAATAAGTTTGGAAGGCCTAGCAGGCAAGTGGCAGTAATAGATAATAATAAATACTACTTATTCAGCACTTACTTTTTGTTGAGGGGTTGTATCTGTAACTTCAAGATCAGTTACTGATTCTCAAGATAAGTATATGAGGTAGGTATAACCAGGCACATTTTACAGATAAGACTGAGGTTTAGAGCTGGGATATAAAGCAAGATCTTCATGATTAAAAGCTGTGCTCTTCCCTCTACATTAGTGCTTCTCAAACTTTAATGTGCATGAAATCATCTGGAGGTCTCTTTAAAATGTTAATATTGCAATAGACCTAGGCAAGAGCCACAGGTTCTACAGTTCTAACAAACTCCTGCTAATGTTGATGCTGCCAGTTCATGGAATGTATTTTGAGTCATGAGACTATATATGATATTTCATTTTTTAAAAAATATTTTTTAGTTGTTTATGGACCTATATTTTATTCATTTATTTATGTACGGTGCTGAGAACTGAACCCAGTGCCTCACACATGTGAGACAAGTGCTCTACCACTGAGCCACAACCCCAGCCCTGATACTTCACTTTTTTCTTCAGAGTTTAAGTGGTATACCTATGTCACATAGCTGGTCCATGGTAAAACCAGGATTCTTGAATCCATGTCTGTTTGACTCCAAAACCTGTGCTCTTAGGCATTAAATATGCTGTCTCCTTCTCCTAGAAGGGAACAGGACCCCCAGCTTCCAGGCTGGGGTTTAAAAGAAAATTCAAATCTCTGGGAAATAGACATGAAGTAAAAATACTAAAAGGGTTACCAAGACAGGTCCTCTGACAGGGAATAAGACTAGAGCTCAGTTACCAGACTGTGGCACAGGGTGGGGCCCAAGTCTTAGGAACAAGACCGAAGCTGAATTTCCAGGTGTGGGCCAGAGCTGGTTGGATCCCTCCTAGATCCTGAAATGGTGCCAGTGACCAGAGCAGGACTAGCCCTAAAGTTGCAATGAACATGGGAGAAAAGGACACAGGGGTTGAGAGTGTGACTACTTCATATTCTTCTCCCCGGGATCCTTGGCGCTGCCCAGAGAGGTGAGGCCTTTTGTAAGGCTCAGTAGTATCCTCTGGGGCTGTAGACCCCACTTCCTGCACTCCCCTTTTCCATCCTCCATTCTCTTGATTCCCTCCCACCCTCAGTCCTCTGTTTGCATGCTCCCTCATTGCAGAACAGGATGGGTCTAAGTTTCAGACCCTTATTCTGTTGATTAAGCACTCTCAGGATCCATAATAATTGCCTTATGTTTTTCTATCTTTTTTCCCAGTCTGTTTTGTTCCCTTTGATTGGCCAGGGCATAGGGTAGGTCTCTGGGAAGGTGCAGGGGAGCTATTATTGGCTCTGTATGGAGTATGCAGCCAGGAGGAGCACAGAGCAGGAGAGTGGAGAGCTGGGTGTTTCTGACGGTTCTTGTCCCATGCTTTTTCACATCAGGAGTCCAGCTGTCCTCGCTACACCAGCTGTCAGCTCAAGAGCTGCTTCAGAGTCAGTGACTATATTAGGCTCTTGGTCGGAACTTTTGATTGACTTTTGGCTAAAGTCCACTTCAGTATTTCCATTACCAAGAACAGGTACAAATGTTGGCATAAGTTACAGTGTTCAAAAGAGAAAGTGATCAAATAAATTTCTTACCATAAAAAAAAAAATGACATTTCCAAAGTAACATTACAAAAGAAATTATATCCAAGTTACTGTTGTGGGAAAAAAAAGTCTTTTTCACAGGCAGAGATAGGTAATAACCTCTCTACCATGACCTAGGACCCCACCATATGCCTACTGTCACTTCTGCCCCAAGCAGGGTCTCTTTGTCCAAGAGACCTCCTCCATCAAGAGGAGGAACGTCTGGGGGCAAAAGAAGAGCTGATGCAGAAAGGGAACTGTTGACATCCTCTTATTTACTTATCCTTCCTTTGCCTCTTTGATTCATTTTAAAATTCATTTTGATTCCTTTTTGAGACCTGATTACTGTTGAGCCCCTCTATCTGCTGGTGACTGTCAAATGCAAGTCCAAATGAAGAGTCCCTGCTAGGATCATCCATGACATGAGAAACTTCCAAAGGCTATAAACATTTAATTTTTATATAAAATCCAGTTTTGTTGTTTTGTTGTTGTTGTTGTTGTTGTTGTTTTTCAATTTCATACCAGGCACAGTGGTGCATGCCTGCAGTCTAAGCCACTTGGGAAGCTGAGGCAGGAGGATCACTTGAGCCCAGGAGTTCATGGCCAGCCTGGGCAACATACCAATACCTCAGTCCAAAACAAACAAAAAAAAACTCTCACAACATGTATTTTTTTTTTTTTACATATACATAAAAGACTCCAGAGGGATACACTTCAGCTATTAACTATAGTTATCTTTAGGATGAGATTGCATAGCGGGAAGGGCTTTGTATCTTTTACCTCCTACAAGGCAAAATGCGCTTGAATTTTTAAGGTAATGAGCATTACTTTTATGATTTGTGATAAAGAAGGAGGAATGGAGAAGGAGGGAGAAAGAGATTTGAGAAGGAGAGATGGAAATATAGATGGAGAGAGAGAGAGAGAGAGAGAGAGAGAAAGCAAGGCTGTGTCCACCCTCCTCCACCCTCTGCCTGAATAAGACCCAGGGAATTTCATCTATGTCCTGTCCTGCAGGAGCAATTGGAGCCCTCATAGAAACAGCAGCTGTTCACTCTCTTTGGTGCATTATTCATCATCCATTTATTTTATGAGATTTGTCAGAGTCAAGAGAGCTCAAGATAAAAATACACACAATAACTTTTGGCCATTTGAAAAATCAAAGCAATCACTGGGCATGGTGGCACATGCCTGTAATCCCAGCTACTCGGGAGGCTGAGGCAGGAGGATCTCAAATTCTAGGTCAACCTAGGCAACTTAATAAGACCCTGTCTTAATATAAAAACTACAAAGGGCTTGGGATGTTGCTCAATGGTAGAGCACCCTTGATTCAATCCCCAACACTACCAACATAAAAAATAAATAAAAACAATGAACATTATTTTGGGGAGACTGAAGACAAGAGGGAAAACATAAAAATAAAAAATTGGGCAAGAAAAAAAAAACAGCAGTCTCGAGGAAAGGGCAGTAAGTCCCAGTCCTTAGAAATCCCAGGATTCCGCTCCATCCTGTTTCTGCTACAGCAACCTTGTCCTCTAGAGGCTAGGCCAGAGAAGTAGACACAGAAATCACTGCCTCAGGGTCTCCCTCATTCCCTCCAGAATGTGCACAGCACTGGCCAGCAGCTGAGGACATGAATCCTCAAGGTCAAATTTTTCAAGACCCATGGCCAAACTTACCTGCCTAGGAACCCTCCCTCTCTGCTCTGTCCTTTAGCAACAGGGCTTCTGTGTTCATGTCTATGTGCTCATTTTTTCAGTTATTTTCCACGTGTTAACTGTTCCTGGACCTTGTTATGGTGTTGGTCTTGTGTCTATTTTATTGATCTGAAAACTTTGAGCACAGGCTGTGCCAGGCCTCTTTACCCCACTGGGGTATCTGGGTACTGCTTCATCCACAGAGGGTGTCCAGTGACCTTCCATCCCCTTTCTGTCATCTCTTGACACCCTTCTCTAGTGACATTGCCCAGAAGCCAGAAGGACCATGCTTAGCAGATGACCATGCAGGCATGACTGTGACTGTTTAATTCTAGCCAAGGGCATGGGGGAAAGGACAGGGCCCCAGCACCTGTGGCCTCTCCACTGAGAGGAGGCAGGGCTAATAATAGGAGAGGAGATTAGGGAGGGATTTGAATTGCATTGTTATCTCACAGGAATGGCGCTTGCTGGAGAGACTTCTCCCAAGCTTTTCCAAGAGCTGTGCCACCGCCCTGCCCCTGTGGCTGCAAGAGTAGTCCTGTCTTTCACTCCTTCTCTCTCTTCCCTCCTTCCTCTGCTTTTCTGTCAACCTTCATCCATTCCTTTACCTTCCTTCTGTCCCCCACCCAATTCCTCATCCCTTTCTCTCTGTGTTCTGGTCCCTTGCACCCATCGCCCTACCTCTCTGCCTTGATCCACTTTTTCCCACCACTTCCTACAATGTCCTTCAACGAAGGATTTTCTTTGTCCACCTCTGGCCCTTCCTGGTGCCTTTGTCCACCCCGTCTCTTGCTAGGAGTCTTGCTGTCTTCTGCTGTAGGATCCAGATTTGTCTTCTTTTACCTCTGTCTTCCTTCCTTCCCCTAAAACATTTAGGCCAGATTTGGGG
>NW_025999900.1:34788591-34796610 GCF_001458135.2 Marmota marmota marmota
ATTTTTTATTTATTTATTTTGGGTACTGGGGATTGAACTCAGGCACTTGGCCACTGAGCCTCATCCCCAGCCTTATTTTGTATCTTATTTAGAGACTGGGTCTCACTGAGTTGCTTAGGGCCTCACAAAGTTGCTGGGGCTGACTTTGAACTCATGATCCTCCTGCCTCAGCCTCCTGAGCTGCTGGGATTATAAACATGCACCACCACACCCAGCCAGATTTTTTAAATTATTTATTTATTTATTTATTTTTAGTTATAGATGGATGCAATACCTTTATTTTATTTATTTATTTTTTAGAGAGAATTTTTAATATTTATTTCTTAGTTATTGGCGGACACAACATCTTTGTTTGTATGTGGTGCTGAGGATCGAACCCGGGCCGCACGCATGCCAAGCGAGCGCGCTACCGCTTGAGCCACATCCCCAGCCCCTTATTTATTTATTTTTATGTGGTGCTGAGGATTGAACCCAGTGCCTCACACGTGCGAGGCAAGCTCTCTACCACCGAGCTACCACCCCATCTCCATTTAGGCCAGTTTTGTGTTCACTCTTTCTCTGTCCCTGTGGCTCTGCCTTCTCCCCTGGCTGAGCCAGGTAAGCAGGGGTAATAGAAACTGATACAGGGTAGGCTGATGGCCTCCACTTCCCCAACAACTAGCAATTAGCACCCAGACATCAAACATAGGGACACTGCTAAGAACAAGTCCCAGGACATGCAGGCTGTGGGAGACACCGCCTGGAGCTCAGCTACAGCTATTCTTAGGACCCAGCACCACAAAAGGGCCTTTGCTTTGTTTTACTCCACCCCTTTGGAACTGCTCCTGGAAGCCAAGACTGTATGTAATCTCAGAGACAAGGGGCCCAGCATGGGGAGGCCAGGCTGGAATCTGTACATGCCTCCTGTCCTGACATCCCCCCACATCCAGCTTTGCCCTTGGGCAAGGTCATCTCTCCCCATAATACACAGACATGCGGCTCTGCCACTTTTTCTATAGTCTTAACTTATTTCCATGACTGCCTTGGATCTCACAGCTGGACCCTTGCTACTCTGCAGGCCCCCTTGTTCATCCCTCTCCCAGGCTCCCCAGGGATACCTTCTAGACCTTTACCCACTCACACCACACCAAACCAATCACTGCACCCTTCTGCTCCTTTCCCATGGTTCCTGTTTGGAATGGTTCAACTTTTTAAATCTAAAAAGCCTTTTGATAAAGGTTCTTCTTCCTTGCTGCAGGTAGGGAAAACCTGCATTGGTCCTTTCAGACTTTAAGAAGCCTGAAATTGCTAGCTGTCAGTTGCTACTCTGTTCTCAAGCCCAAGATGCAGTCCCTCAGATCACCTGCTGCCCCTGAAAGGGTCCCTGCAGGGAAAGCAGCAGCCAGCCCCCCAAGGCTCCTCCATTCCACCCTCTCCCACATCAAGAAGGACCTGCGTAATGTGTGTATCTATTTGTCAACTTAATCCATTTCTAATTTTGTGGGGATTTTGGGCACATATAATAAAGAACTGGAATTATAGTCCTACACTAGATAGACCAAGACTTGCACAACCAGTGGCAGGAAAGTCACATATCCTTGAAGATAGGAATATCAGAGAAGGGTTAGCATTCTACCAACCTCTTGGAACACCAGAGACAAGAAAATCATCCCAGGAAAATACTGAGGCATAAGCAAGCAGAAGACACTGAGTTACCAGTAATTGTTTATGTTCCAGATTGCTCCCAAGGCTGCTGCCTGCCCTCCAGCCCTCCTTTAGTCCTCATTCTGTGACCTCAAGAGGCTACAACCCTTCTCAGGCCAGTTGGTGAGTTGAAAGCAGCAAGCTCTGCTCCAAGCTCCCTGTGCACATCTGGAGCTGAGCTGGGAGCCAACAGCCTCACATTTGCAAGTCCACCTTAGGTGATGGAAACCCCAATTCCAGGTATTCCCAAACCATCTTCCAGACTTCCAGGGAGACAGGCATAAAAAAAAAAAAAAAAGAAAAAAAAAACCCAGAACCAGAATGGGGAACAAAACAAAGGCATCTTTTATCACCACTTCCTAACCTACTCAGGACAGCCCTATCTTTAAAACAAAATAAACCATGCCATTTGGCCCACTTGCCTTTTGGTGGCTGCCTAATCTCGTTCATTTCACTGCCAAACTCCTCAAATGCTGGGTGTACATCCACTGCCTCCACCTCCAGTCCATTAGTCCTTTCCTCAACTCATTGCAGCCTGGCTCTTGCAGCTCAATAGAAGTTGCTTGATCCAAAATTACCCAAGTTCTCTTCTCTGTCTTCCTGACACTTAGCCTTTCTTTGGAATCTGATACTACTGGCCACCTGCTCCTCTTAAAATGCTTCTTGTGGCTTCTAGGAACCTTCCTTCCTTCATTCTCCTGGGCTCTCGAGTGGTCTTCTTCATCCTCTCTGGTCTTCTCTTCCTTCTGCCATCTTTGTACTGAAAGCATCTCCTGGACTTTTCCTCTTTTCTCCCATCTCATGGCTTCTTCCACCGTCCTTCACCAGACTGTCTGCCAGGCCCATAATTTTGACTTCTTACAGGACTGAAAAACATCTTCTGTTGGTTTCCCCACTATTACCTCCAACTCCCCCAAACCAAACACTTTGTCCTTCCAGCGTTGTCCTTTCCTCTTCACGTCTCTCAACATTCTTCTTCTTCTTCTTTTTTTTTTTTTTATGGTACTGGGGATTGAACCTAGGATCTCATACATGCTGGGCAAGCACTCTACCACTGAGTTACAACTTTGCTCTTACTCTATTTTTGAGATAGGGTCTTGTAAAGTTGTTAGAGTCTCACTAAATTACTAAGGGTGACCTTGAACTTGCCAACCTTTTGCCTCAGCCTCCCAAATCTCTGGGATTACTGGCATGTACCACCATACACTACTCTCAACCTTGCTTGTTACTATGGCTTCCTTTACAGTCCCTACCTCCTGCCTCTCCTCCCTCAAAGTACCCCCACAGTCCCCTGCTGGGCTCTCAAACTTTGCTTTCAGGACATCATAATGTCAGCCTAAAGCTGTAGTCATTCTTCATTGCTTCTGGGATATTGTCCATTCTGCTGGTCTGAGAAACATGGCAGATCAGTGGAAAGCAATTTAGAACTAAACAGACATGGGTTTGAATTCCAAAGGCACATTTGCACATTTGCTGCTTTGGGCAATCATCTTGGCTTCTATGAGCCTCATTTGTCACCCACAGACTGCAATTTAAATGACAGGCAATTGTGATTATTAATTGAGATAATGTGTATAAATACTGTGCATGGTACCTAGATCAAATAAGATTCATACATTCCCTTCCTCTCCTCCACAATGTGACCCCAACTTACCCCCCCCCCGCCGCTTTCTATTTTATGTCCTCATAGGATAGTCTAATAAGGCATGTGTCCTCCCAGTCCTCTCTTTCCTTTGTGTGTGTGTGGGAGTGGAGGTACTGGGGCTTTATCCCAGGGCCTGGCACATGCTAGGCAAGGGCTCTACCATTAAGCTACATCGTCAGCCCACTCTCTGGGGTCCTTTCTAACGCATCACATCATTCTCCCTCCATGCCTTTGGCTATCCTGTGATCTCACCATTTATAATACAATCCAATTTCCAATGCTTCTCAAGATTTCTCCTCCCTTGAAGCTCCAGTTCCATGTCCCCACCTGGAAACCTTAAACTGCTCTAGTCCACACTGATAATAGCATCTCTGCCCTTGGGTTGTTCAAGATCTGGGCCACACTGTTGGGTCCCTCAGTTTCCAGCATGGTACAATTGGCTTCCCTGGCCCGTGGGAGTGCTTGTAAGGAAGAGGTCATGCAATCCTCCTGTGCCCCCCTACCAAAGAGCCTGGCATACAGCAGGGCCAGTAAGGCATCTTCCTGGCTGACTGACTGGAGCCCAACTGTGGATAGAAAGAGAATGAGACAGGCTGGACTGACTGGGGACTGGAGTGGAGGTCTTCCAGGACAATTCACTAAACACCAGCGTTCTATCTGAAAACTGTCTGCGGAAGTAGCTCAGATCTGCCAGCTGTGTTTGTGCAGAGAGGTGTGCTTATGCTCATTCACCTGCACTTATGGTTGGGGTAGAGGTGAGGATGGGAAACAGGCTGTGTTCCCAGAAGGCCGCTTAAGGAAGAGGGGCCTATGACAAAAGGAACAGAATCCCTTCTTCCTTGGGAGGGGGCTGCTGATTACTCAGTCTCTTGGCTTCTCACTGAAAAATTAACTTCCACTCCTAGTATATCCCATGGTTCTCCATATCCTGTGCTGGCCAAACCTGGCAGCCACAGGACATTAAACTAGGAATATTTGTGAACAAAGTAGAGGTTCTAAGGTGGAGGAGCAAGGGCATGTGGAGGGTCCCCAACCAGTGTCCAGCAAATGAACTCCAGAGTGTTGTTTTTCAGTTTTCTCAATTATTTCATATCCCAGTACTCTAGTCATTCTCCTTCTAGGGGCTTCCCGGACTTCTGCATCCTTTGATTAGTCTGACTCTGCCCAGGGGTGGTTGAAACTGCTAAAGGACCCCTGGGCAACCCAAGGCTGGCTCTGCCTGTCTCCTGAGGACTCTAGGTTTGTCTGCCTCTCTTCCACAGCCCAACTCCCATACCCTGGAGCCAGCCCAGATCCACCAGGCAGCTCCACCCAGGGCCCCTAGATATTCAGGCTAGGACACATCCTGCTGATGCTTGGCTTGTGCTCTCATTTGGTGTCTTGGCCTAATGTCACCATTTGTCAGCCTAAACCTGTAGTCATTCTTCATTGCTTCTGGGATATTGTCCATTCTGCTGGTCTGAGCAACATGGCAGGTCAATGGAAAGCTACTAAACAGACATGGGTTGGAATTCCAAAGGGAATGGTGGGCCTCAGGATGCACACTGGCCTTTCAGCAGGGCAGCTCCATGAACAGCAGTCAGGCAGTGGTGCCTCTCTTGACTCAGGGCTGGGAGGTGGGCCTGGGCTGAGCCTAGAACAGCCTCAGCACCCTGGCCCCCTTGCATGATGGGCAGCCACCCTCTGGGCAGATAAGAGCACAGTACTGCAGGATACCAGATCCACCCTGGCCCATATGATCCCCTGACCCAAGAAGACTTAGTGGGGTTGAGAGAGATATAAAACAAAGGACTTACAGTAGGGTAATGGGCCCTATCATCGGCAGACTGGTTTCCTCAGCTCTATATTCTTAAGGATAAGAACTGCCTGCTTTGAGGAACAGTGTGTCTGGAGTATTCTAGACTCTTTACCGATTCAAGAAAATATGACTACACTTATGTTATTGATGATAAACTGTCTCAGAGAGATCACATGACTAACCTAGCCTACACAGCTAGAGGAGATGGGTTTCAAGGTGGATATTGTGACCCACTCCAAGTTCCCCAGGCTGCTCCTCACAGGCCTCCTGAGGCCTCCAGCCCTGGATCCAGACTGTCGCTCTCCATGATGCCTTCTTTTCAGTGAGTTGTGCCCCTCCAAACATTCCCCAAAGGAGAGCTCTACCTTTCCAAAAACACTCCAAACTACACTGGGCTGTCTTTCCAGCTGTCCACTGTCGATCAGAAAGCAGAGATTGTGGAGCAGGGAGCCAGGGGTACAGAGGTACAAAAGACGTTGGAGGCAGCAGGAAGACAAAAGAATGACAAGAAGGAGCAGCTGTCCCTAAAGGGAAACCTGAGACAGGCACAAAGCTCCGCTCCCTAATCCCAGGCTCGTGTGGAGCCAGGATAGGGTCCCCCCAAGGTCAGGGATTCTAGGGACAGGCAGATGGAAGAGCTGGCCCTTCACCCCCACCCCACCTCACCCCCAGGCAGGTCTCCTCTCCCATGTGCAAAACAACTGGTGCCTCATTCCTCCTTCAGGACCAGGTCCCCTGCCTCTTCCTGCCCACTACTCTCCCTTCCCTTTGGGTTTTGGGGCTCCTCTGATTTCCCTCTTTCCATACTGAGGTCTATTTTAGTTTACCATATCTCCCCCAACCCCCCGCTGCAATTCCTGGTAGTAATTTTAGCAACTTTTTCTTTGGACTCCTGCAGGCATGTTCACAGCAAATGGCCCCTGTTTCGGCCTGACACTTGACCAGGGTGGTGACAGAGCCCAGACAAAGCAGGCACAATGCCGGGGGAGGGGAGAACAGGGAGACAGATCACCTTCCTTCCACTCAGGCCTTATTTGGTCTACCTTGGGCTGCTCTCCCTCAGCCCCTTTTTATTTATAGCATTTTGGTCTGTTCTCCTTTGTCTTGTCTGCTGTCACTCTGTAGTACATGCTGCACAGTTGCCACCCACCCCATAGCATGGGCCCCAGCCCTCACTCCCCCCACTAGGAATGTGTGTGTGTGTGCGAAGGCACTGGTGATAAGCTTGAGTCTGGATTCTACTTCTAAATGTTGAATACAGCTGCCTGGAGGAGGGATCTTTCTTTCTTTCTTTTAAAGAGAGAGAGAGAGAGAGAGAATTTTTTAATATTTATTTTTTATTTTTCGGCGGACACAACATCTTTGTTTGTATGTGGTGCTGAGGATCGAACCCGGGCCGCACGCATGCCAGCCGAGCGCGCTACCGCTTGAGCCACATCCTCAGCCCCGAGGGATCTTTCTTTTGATTACTATTATATTCTCATGGATGAGGACAAAACCAAGCACATAGTAGATACTCAATAAATACTCGTTAAATAATAAAGGAATGGGCTAAGCGGTTCTGTCTTTAGACAGCAGCAAAGCAGAAGGAGAACAATCATGATGGAGCCAAGGGCAGGTGCTGGAGGAGCTAGGGACTGAGTGGGGGTCCTTAAGGACATCAGATGTTCCAAACTAATATATGAGACAGAGAAACCAGAGTTAAGGAGATGAGTTCTATTTTGCATTGGAGAGTGGAGAACAGTAACATGGAAACATCCATAGACCAGAGCCCTCCAAACCTGAAAGGAAAAAAAAAAAGTGAGGTGACTAAGTGTAGAAAAGGCCTCCGAACTGCATTGCCAAGGAGACTGGTTCAAGGCAGAGACACTGGCTTGGAAGTGGTCACTCATGTCCCAAGCATCCTTTGTTGCAATCTCAATTGCTTGTATCTGTGCCTGAGCCCTGGGAAATCAGAAAGGGGTGGCACTTTTGTGCTTAGAAAGCTGGAAGGGTAGAAAAGGAGCTTTCGCCCTTCATCATTAATCCCTGAGGTCCCTACCAGTGAGGCTGACTTCTCAGCATCTGCAGGACCAAGCCAGGACCCCCAGATTCTGTTCCACTGGGCATGCTAGCAGAAAGGCCCATTGGGGCCTCCTCAGCAACTCTACAACTCTAAACCTCTGCAGCACTGCAGAGCTGCAGCTGCGTCAGAACAGCCCCTGCAGTCTGTGGTCTGTCCCCCACTTGCCCTCACCCCCCCCACACCCATCTGCTCAATGCCCTCAGACTTGGTTACAGAGCAGCCCCCATGGGGGCCCCCTCCTGGATTTCCCCTTTCCTCCTGTGCCCATCCCACCTTTAAAATGTACCTACTGGGCACCCCATCCCCCAGGCCTGCCTGTTTCCTCCAAGCTGACAGCTAATCAGATGGATTAATCCGCATGCGCTGAGAGCTGTGCTTGGGAAGAAGGGAGGATTTCAAACCAAACCACGCAGCAGCGGTTGCCTGGACACGGAGCAGTGAGGCTTGCACGCAGACATCCAGCACAGCTCCTTTCTCTCCTCCCCTGTGGCTGCTCCCTGGGTCTGCAGGAGCCCGGGAGGATTTTCCTGTCCTGTTCCTTTCCCCGTTTGCCGGAACACTAATCACAACCAAGTCTGGTCAGAGGTCACTCCAGCAGAGGCTGAGTGGGTCAGGCAACAGCAGTATTGGTTGGGGGTCTCCTCACTCTGAGCAGCTGTATTATCTATAGCCCTAAGTGTGTGAGCCCCTGGGCTAAGGCATCTAGTACCTGCAGGGTAGATGAGTAATGAGTCAGGAAAGGGCTCCCAACTGGAACTATCAGGCTGCTGGGTCCTGCCTTCACACACAGTGGGTCCTTACCTCCTAAGAATCCCAGCCCCCCCCCCC
>NW_025999900.1:34796626-34807496 GCF_001458135.2 Marmota marmota marmota
CTGTTTGGGCAGTGGGGGGGGGCAGGGCGGGGGAAATGCTTTTAGTGACAACAGCCCTTTCTAAATCTGGCTAGGGACTGGGTGCAGGTGGGGGTGGGGGCACCCTGCTGCCCCATATATACAGCCCCTGAGACCAGGTCTGACTCTCAGCTCTTTCCTGCTTTCTGTGTGTTTCCTTGCTGCTCTCAGGTAGGAATGGGAGCTGGAGGCCTTCTCCTGGGATAAGGGGGCTCCAGGTTTAAGAAGCAGTTCCCTAGGAACAGCAAGCTTCTTGCAGGGCTCTATGCAGAGTACCCAGTATGGTCATTGAGCACACATGTGCAGATCTAAATATGTATGTCTGTGCCATGGGAATGAGGGGGCTCATGTGTTCCCAAGGGAAGATATCTGTATCTGAGCATATAGGACCAGAATACATAAGAAGAGTGTGTGTGTGTGTGTGTGTGTGTGTGTACGCGCATGTGCATGTATAAGTGCATATGTTTTGAATGTAAGGGAAGGTGTGTGCTTCCACTACCTAAGAAATGGATAAGGGGGAGATGTATTTATCATCATGCCAGAGGACAAGCAGGTCCATCTGTGAGAGGAGTGAAAGATGGCAAAGAATGATTACATAGGAATTGTGTATACATACAACTAGTTCAGTAGGGTCTGGAACATATAATTGCCATGTCCATGCATGTGGAGGCATTTGTCTGTGCATCCAGAAGTCATGACTGTTGCAGTGTATGTAACCATGCAGAAAGAGCTCACAGACACGTGGTTGTGGTCACACAGCCATACAAGCCTATTTATGCCATATATATATACATACACATACATACACATCTGTTGTGGAAGAACATGTGGCATGCTGGGGGGAGGTGCTGAGGTATAAAAAGGAAGCCTGTCTTTGGTGACATGTGTGCATAAGAATGTGTGTTCATCAGAGCATGTGGCAGTGTTGGGCTGTGTGATGGGGGACCTGGATGAGGACACTCACAGTGTCTTCTCTCTGAAAATGCCCACAAAGAGTGACAAAATGGGGACAGGACGGAAAAGCACTGGCTTTAGAGTCATGAGGCTCAAGGTCAAGACTTGGCTCTATTACTTATTGTTTTGTCTTGGACAAGCAAGCCACTTAACCCTGATTCCCTCTTCTGTCCAGTGGGGTGAGGATTGAGTAAGTGAATGTGCATAGAAGTTTTTTGAATGAAAACCCTGAACGAATGTGACCACTATTGTTTTTCAGGTGACTCAAAAAAAAGTTTCACTGCCTGGGTATATACGAAGGTGGGACTATCTCCCAAGAGTGGGAGGATTGGGGCTCAAGTGTTGCATTAACACCAGGAAACTGTTAGAACTAGTTATTGGGGGAAAGGAAATAGTGTTTGGAAAGGAAGAAAGAGCATGGGACCTGAGAAGCTGACCACCACTTCCAACTTGATTCAGTTCCAGGGAAGGGTGGTTGTGCCAAATGACAGAGCCAGGGAGAAGAGGGGAAGTGGTGCTAGTCAGGTTGGGCCACTCTCCATGTCCCCTGCAGGCCTGGGCTCCATTCCTCATCTCTAGACACATTTGAGAAACCAATGTAAGAAAAGCTGAAGACAGAGTGTGAGGGATCTGGGAAGACTGGGCATTTTAGCCCCAAACCCAAGCTATGGAACTCTCCCATTTCTGCCTTGCCTGTGGGAGGACGTCTTGGCTACCAAGAGCAGCTTATCTCTAACTTCTGGGGGAGGGCAGAGGTTGGTGAGGGTCAAAGATGGATGTAGTCAGATTCCTGCTCTCAGAAGCAGTGCAAGACACTCTTCTGACCCCTAGGACAGCCCTAGCCTGAACAAAAGCTGGTTGTCCCTTCTACCCTGGTGGGTTTGCTAGACTGCTCTGTGGTTAAGAATGAGGGACTCACTGGTAACTCCTCTTGAGCATGTGCTAGGTTTGGGGATTCCCACCTAAAGGAGAGAGCAATGGGAGGAAAGACAACTTCTCCTGCTTACTCTAGGCACAGCCATGGTGGATGCGGAGATGGCCGCGTTTGGGGCTGCCGCCCCCTTCCTGCGCAAATCAGAGAAGGAGCGGCTGGAAGCCCAAACCAGGCCCTTTGACCTCAAGAAGGATGTCTTTGTGCCTGATGAAAAAGAAGAGTTTGTCAAGGCCAAGATTGTGTCTCGAGAAGGTGGCAAAGTCACTGCTGAGACTGAGAATGGCAAGGTGGGTGTCTACCACATCCCCACACCTGGGATAGGCTCACCTCTGGGATTATAGGCATGTGCCACTGTGCCAGGCTGAGTCTCCTTCCCTTTGGATAGAGATCCAAACCCTCAAAGAGCCCTTCTCATTCCCAGCATCCAATCTGGGCTCTCGGTGAGATCCTGGTTCCTTCCCTGCTGGATACCAGGGTCTTGTAACATGCCCTCCTCCTTTCCCTGATGAGGGAGAAGGGGAAACACAGGCTGACAGGAGGGTCTCTGGGGGATGTTGCAGACGGTGACCGTGAAGGAGGATCAGGTGATGCAGCAGAACCCACCCAAGTTTGACAAGATTGAGGACATGGCCATGCTGACCTTCCTGCACGAGCCGGCGGTGCTGTACAACCTCAAGGAGCGCTACGGCTCCTGGATGATCTACGTGAGTGGAGGCACCAGGCTCTCTATTGGAACGGACCATCCTGACCCAAGGGTTTCCACTCCTGAGCCAAAATATTTACTTCTGGTGCCCAGGCAGTGTTGCACTCTATTAGTCCCTAAATCCTTGCTCCATTCAAATGCCTTGGGCTGGCATGACTCACAAGAACCCATTTAGAGTTTTCCATTTCCCTTTCTCCTCCCCTGGGGTCTTTAACTCTGAAAATCACCACCTCTCCCCACTTCATCACTGGAAACCCACTTTTTCTGTTTCTAGACCTACTCCGGCCTCTTCTGTGTCACTGTCAACCCCTACAAGTGGCTGCCAGTGTACAATGCCGAGGTGGTGGCTGCCTACCGGGGCAAGAAGAGGAGCGAGGCCCCACCTCACATCTTCTCCATCTCTGACAACGCCTATCAGTACATGCTGACAGGTGAGCCCTGCACCTGCCCTGTGCCTGCCCACCCAACCCCCAGCTGAGCCCTCAGCCCTCACCGCATTGCCTCTCCTCTTTCTCTTCCAGATCGGGAGAACCAGTCCATCCTCATCACGTGAGTGTAGTCCTGCACTGTTCCCTTCCAGAATTCCTAAGCCCAGCCCCAGCAGGGACCCAGAGCACTATAGTCCTTCCTCTTCTCCTCTGCCTTCATGCTCATCTCCCTTTTCTTCTCTGATCTTTGCCCTGACCCTTCTCTTTGCTTTCTCCTCTTATTTTCTTCTCCCCAGCCCTCTCCTGTTTTTCCTCTCTCATCTCCTTTGCCTACTCTCCTCTAACTCACCATTCACCCATAATATTATTGCTACCGTGTCTTCTCCTCCTCTTCATTTTCCTTCATCTTTTCCTTCAGGAACTTTCCTCATTCTTTAAGCCCCATCCATTCTTTTCTAAAACACCCGAGGCCTATCTCCTCCTACTGACCTTGCCCCATCAAGCATGGGCTCAACCTGCCCAAACCCAGCGCCTCCTTGTGCCCGGCTGTTACCCCTAACCCTATGAATGTCTGAAGACGGTTGTGTGTTTTGGGTACCTATTATCCAGCAGCTTCCTGTTCAGGGGTCCTATAAAACAGACATTTTCTCTGGGCTGGGGTTGTGGCTCAGTGGTAGAGTGCTTGCCTGGCATGTGTGAAACCCTGGGCTCGATCCTCAGCACCTCATATAAATTAAATTAATAAATAAAATAAAAGATCTAAAAAAAAAAACAAAAAACAGACAGACATTCTCTCCTCACTCAAGCAGTGTTGTTCTCTGTCTAATGAGCCCCTGACTCTCCTGACAGCGGAGAATCCGGAGCTGGGAAGACGGTCAACACCAAGAGGGTCATCCAGTACTTTGCTGTGATCGCCGCCATTGGGGACCGCAGCAAAAAGGACCAGAACACAGGCAAGGTAGGCCAGGTGTCCTCCAAGGTTTGCGCTGAAGAAAGGGAGGGGCAGCCTCTCATCTGCCATTCTTCCTTGACTCTTCAGGGTACCCTGGAGGATCAAATTATCCAGGCAAACCCTGCTCTGGAGGCCTTTGGCAACGCCAAGACTGTCCGGAATGACAACTCTTCCCGTTTTGTGAGTGGTCCCTGACCTTGAGCTTGGGACTTGAGTTGAAGGGATGGCCTCAAGTATGAGCCTTCCCCCAACTCATCACCACCCTCCTCCATCTCTTCAGGGGAAATTCATTCGAATCCACTTTGGAGCTACAGGGAAACTGGCATCTGCAGACATAGAGACCTGTGAGTACCAAGAATTTGCTAGGGCTCAGCAAATTTGTCCTTGATCATCTCATCTCCCCACCCCAACTCTGTTTTTCTCCTCTCTTCCTGTCTGTCTCTATGCGTCTGTGTCTCTAGGACTGTATATTTGTCTTTCCCTGAGACTTGCTCTGGGTCTTTATCTGTCTCTGACTCTGTACATTTGTGTATGTTTTTCTGGGATTTTTGTCTGAGATGATCCCTCTCCTTTTGGGTCTTTGTCTTCCTCTGTGAGTGTGAGCTCTGTGTACCATGCCAGTCCACCCCCTCTGACTTTTGCTTGCTACGTTTATCATTTATCTTCCTCTTTTTTCTTGTATCTGAAAATCTAACCTTTTCCTTTCTCTCCTTCTGTCTGACGGTTCACAGACCTTCTGGAAAAATCCAGAGTTATTTTCCAGCTGAAAGCAGAGAGAGATTATCACATTTTCTACCAAATCCTGTCTAACAAAAAGCCTGAGTTGCTGGGTGAGTCAGAGCCACCAAAGGAGACCAGCTATCTCCATGGCAACCTGGTCCCTGCTGCTTGTGGCTGGATTCAGTTAGCATGCCCTGGGCTTCACCGCACTGTTAGATTCAGTTCTGTGGAATGCAGAGCCAAGACAAGCCCTATCCTGTGTTGCCCCAGGGCTATGTGCATGGCTGGCAGCCCCCATGAAAGCCAGGGGCTTGTGTCATATTCAGACCACATTCCACCCTCCTAGACATGCTGCTGATCACCAACAACCCCTATGATTATGCATTCATCTCCCAAGGAGAGACCACCGTGGCCTCAATCGATGACTCTGAAGAGCTCATGGCCACTGATGTAAGTGTGTGAGGACCAAGGCAAAGGCAGAAAATGGGCAGCAGGGGCACAATTGGCCAGTTCACCACTTGAGGAATAAAGTTAAGACATTGGCTGTCTGTTGTATAGACTCCCTGATAGCCAGAATGTGCCCTGTCACCAGGGTATGCTGGGATATGTGTGAGATGAGACAGGCCAGGCCAGTATTTGGCGTTCAATCAAACAAGAGAGGGCTGAAAGCCATGGGACACAGAGGCAGACAAGGCAAGAAATAAGGCATCACCAAGGAGAAGGAAAAGGGAGTCACAGGGCTGAGGAAGGCTATTAGGTAAAGAACAGCTACAGAAGGTGTGGGAGGCCAGCAGGGGAGCAAGTGCAGCCACTAGAAACATAAGTGGGTACAGCTCCAGAAAAAACCTAGGACTATTGAGAGTGGGCGGAGCCAGGCCACACCCTGCTCTCCAATCTTCCATCTTTGTTTTGGAGTTCCCTGCGGGGCATGGGCGTCTGGGAACCCTCAGGGATTAAGAATACAAGTTCTCTCCAATTTATGAGTGGTCTCATTTACCAGTCATACTTCCTTTTCTGGGATCCTCCAATTTGGGGTCTGCCTACAGAATGCCTTTGATGTATTGGGCTTCACTTCAGAAGAGAAGAGCTCCATTTACAAGCTGACAGGCGCCATCATGCACTTTGGAAACATGAAGTTCAAACAGAAGCAGCGGGAGGAGCAGGCGGAGCCCGATGGCACTGAAGGTGGGAGTCAGGGAAGCTGGGCAGAGTCACTGAGGGCCACATGTGCTGAGCAGTCGAGCCCTTACCAAATTTGCTACTTGACTTTTCCTTTTAGAGGCTGACAAGTCCGCCTACCTTATGGGGCTGAACTCAGCTGACCTGCTCAAGGGGCTGTGCCACCCTCGGGTGAAAGTGGGCAATGAGTATGTCACCAAGGGACAGAATGTCCAGCAGGTGGGTCATTTTCAGAAGATAAAATGGATGGGGTGGGGATCTTAGTATGGAGAGGTGGGAGCTTTCAAATTCCTTCCTCCTGGTAAGCCTGTTCATCTGGGTCTTTCCCCTACCTCACAGGTGATATATGCCACCGGAGCACTGGCCAAGGCGGTGTATGAGAAAATGTTCAACTGGATGGTGACACGCATCAACGCCACCCTGGAGACCAAGCAGCCACGCCAGTACTTCATAGGAGTCCTGGACATCGCTGGCTTCGAGATCTTTGATGTGAGCCAGGGAGCCACTTGCACACTCACAGTCACTTGTGGAGGGCCAGCTATGGGTCAAGCACAGAAAGGCAGTGGCACTGACAGGGCAGTCATTGTCTCTGTCCTCAGGGCAAGCCCTCCTTCCCCTGCCTTGACCTGGGAGGGGACCAGTCCCACCCCTGCTGGGCTTGGGCATGGTGCATGGCACAGCTCTGGGCTGACCCCCATGGCCACCCAGACACCTGCCTGCCTGACCTGCTCCTGCCCCTCCCTGCCTGCAGTTCAACAGCTTTGAGCAGCTCTGCATCAACTTCACCAACGAGAAGCTGCAGCAGTTCTTCAACCACCACATGTTCGTGCTGGAACAGGAGGAGTACAAGAAGGAGGGCATCGAGTGGGAGTTCATCGACTTTGGCATGGACCTGCAGGCCTGCATCGACCTCATCGAGAAGGTGCCTGGCCCTGCAACCTGTGTCTCCCTCCTCTGCTAGATCAGACAAAGCAGCAACCCCTCTCCCTTAGGGGAATGTGAACGGAATAATTAATAGAAGTGAGGCTGAAGAGTCCCAAGCCCAAGTTTCCAGAGCCCTGTTGTTGTCCTATTATCCAGGAGAGGGAGGCATCTGAAACAGCTGAGTTTCCAGGGGCTTGGGAGTGGACACATGGATGATGGACACCTGCAGGACACTTCCCCACTAGAGTGTTTAATGGCCCTTGTTTATACCCAAGGATCAGGATATGTAAGGGTAGCATGGTGGGGGGCTCATAAAAGTACACTTATTTTCAACCCTGGCATCTCAGGGATCTGGATGATGGAGTGATATGTAAAGCCCAAACAGCAGCCACATTTCAAGATTTTCACTAGGGTCCCTCGGTCATCAATAAAATTCTCCATTGTGGAAAACTTGAGCAGATGCCAGTCGATAGATGACTGTCCTCAGAACTGAGCCTAATACCTTGATACAACAAGGGGCGTCTCCATGAGCAAATATTGACAGTGGAGCAGAATCCATTTCCACTGTGTGATGCACACTCAGTGATGCTCTCCCCTCTACCCCCAGCCCATGGGCATCATGTCCATCCTGGAAGAGGAGTGCATGTTCCCCAAGGCCACTGACATGACCTTCAAGGCCAAGCTTTATGACAACCACCTGGGCAAGTCCAACAACTTCCAGAAGCCACGCAATATCAAGGGGAAGCCGGAAGCCCACTTCTCCCTGATCCACTATGCCGGCATCGTGGACTACAACATCTTGGGCTGGCTGCAGAAGAACAAAGACCCACTCAATGAGACAGTGGTGGGCTTGTACCAGAAGTCCTCCCTCAAGCTTCTCAGCAACCTATTTGCCAACTACGCCGGGGCTGATGCACGTAAGTAGAGATGGAGGCACCCCAGGGGACTAAGGAACAGTTTCTGCCCTGCTTCTGAAACAGGTCAATTGCTACACCACACTGTTTCCCGCCCTAAGGTTTACAGACTGAATGGGATGGAAGTGGGTGGAGGTGACTACATTGAAGACTGGGTCGGCCAGTGGGATGCGAAGAGAAGCTGTGATTCTTCACCCCATGCCTCGATTCTCCACACACCCAATGGTCTTACTTTTGTTGTCTCCCTTTCCCACAGCTGTTGAAAAGGGCAAAGGCAAAGCCAAGAAAGGCTCATCCTTTCAGACTGTGTCAGCTCTGCACAGGGTAAGTGTATGGCCCCAGCTCTGATTCATCATGGCTCCCTATCAACTGTGGTGCCCGAACCCCACACAGCCCTGGCCCTTCCCTGCCTTCTTCATCTCCAATTCCTCTCCCTCCAAGTCTCCCCTATGCATTCTTGGTCCTTTCTCTTGGTCATCAATTCCTGTCATCTACTGGCCTCTAATCTCACCTCTCATTTCTGTCTGCCTCCCACACTTTTCATCCTCTTGCATTCTCTTCATCTCTCTTTCTCTTCCATCTCTTCCTTTCCTACTTCTTTTTCTTTACTTTTTTTTTTTTTTTTACTTTTCCCTCTTGTTTTTTCTGCCACAGGAAAATCTGAACAAGTTAATGACCAACCTCCGCTCCACCCACCCCCATTTTGTGCGTTGCATCATCCCCAATGAGACAAAGTCCCCAGGTGAGCCATGCACTCAGGCCAGCCCATGGATGGGCCAGGGACAGGTCCCTATAAGTCATCTCCTAATCTACCACCATTATTCTTTCCAAATGACATTCTTCTCCTATCCCCTGTGAGGTCTCCCAGACCACCAGCTCCCGGTGCTACCTTATGTTTGGAATGTGTAATTCTGGATAGCACTTTGATGGACATCACCTCATCAGTGACTTTCAACCCTAAAACGAGAAATTCAAGAACTGTCTATCCAGTGTGTGTGTGTGTGTGTGTGTGCGCGTGTGTGTGTGTATGTGTGTGTGTGTACGCAACACTAGGAATTGAATCCAGGGGCACACTTTGACTGGGCTCTATCCCCAGCCCTTTTTATTTTTACTTTAAGAGAGGGTCTCACTAAGTTGCCCAGGCTGGCTTCAAACTTGTGACCCTCCTGCCTCAGCTCCCAAGTAGCCAGGATTGCAGGTGTGTGCTACTGTACCCAGTTCTGTCTATCCATTTTTATCTGTAAGGAGACAGAAAGAAGCTCAGGGACCTGGGTTCAAGGCCTGGCTCTGATCTTGATCAGCTCTGGGACCTTTGGCAAGTCATTTAATCCATTTGGCTTTAGCCTTCTCCTCCAGAAAATGGAATATAGCTGTCCTGACCACCACCTATGAAAACAGGTATAAGCCATATAAAAAAAAATGTGAAAGCCTTTGGTTATTCCTAAAAGTATGCTAGGGGAAAAAATGAAACAAATGGAGGATTATTATTAACTGACTTGCTAAGTTACAGGCTAATAAGTGCCAGGGCCATGATCAGAACCCAGAACTTTTGGGCTCTTATCCCAGTGCTCTCCTTACACAATCTGCTTTCCCCTCTTGCCACAGGGGTGATGGACAACCCCCTGGTCATGCACCAGCTGCGCTGCAACGGCGTGCTGGAGGGCATCCGCATCTGCAGGAAGGGCTTCCCCAACCGCATCCTCTACGGGGACTTCCGGCAGAGGTGGGTACAGATGTGCCCCAGAGTGCAGGAGTCTGCAGACATCCTTAGAATTCTGTAGGCAGAGCAGAATCCATGTACAGTGCAGTGACCCCAGCAATCCTCTCCCCAGGTATCGCATCCTGAACCCAGCAGCCATCCCTGAGGGACAGTTCATTGACAGCAGGAAAGGGGCAGAGAAACTGCTGAGCTCTCTGGACATTGACCACAACCAGTATAAGTTTGGACACACCAAGGTGAGGAAAAGCAAGAAACAAATTATTTAAAGGAAGATGTCTCTTGTCCTTTGATTCCTCACCTCTTGACTACTTTTGCCAATCATCTTAGGGATACTCTGGACCATGTGCTGTGGTTCAAATGCTCTCCATCCCGGCAAACACCTCTCCCATTCCAGTTCCAAATACCACTGACCTCCTCCCTTCAATTAATTTCTAAATGCTGCCCTTCCCAAGATCATCTCCACCACCTCTTTTCCCTCATACATCCTTCTAGTAATGGCCGACACACACTTTCTCTGCAGGTGTTCTTCAAAGCGGGTCTGCTGGGGTTGCTGGAAGAGATGCGAGATGAGAGGCTGAGCCGCATCATCACACGCATCCAGGCACAGTCCCGGGGTGTCCTCTCCAGAATGGAGTATAAGAAGCTGCTGGAACGCAGGTGAGAGATCTCAAAAGGACATTCCCAGCCTCTCTGAGACCCAGGCTGGTTCAAAGGCAGTGTCAAGAGAAAGACCTCACTGGGTCTTCAAAAATAGAGGCAAGGGTTGAAGGGCCTTAGGAAGGGTGGAATGGATGGAGAAAAGGGGGTGTCACCTAGGAGTCAGGGCCTCAGGTGGGAAGGAGTCAGGAAGGCTCTCTCACCACTCCTCTTGCTGGGCCCTTGCAGAGACTCCCTGCTAATAATCCAGTGGAACATTCGGGCCTTCATGGGAGTCAAGAATTGGCCGTGGATGAAGCTCTACTTCAAGATCAAGCCACTGCTGAAGAGCGCAGAGACAGAGAAGGAGATGGCTACTATGAAGGAGGAGTTCGGGCGCATCAAAGATGCACTGGAGAAGTCTGAGGCTCGCCGGAAGGAACTAGAGGAGAAGATGGTGTCCCTGTTGCAGGAAAAGAATGACCTGCAGCTCCAAGTGCAGGCGGTGAGGTTCCTGGGCCATTATTGGCCCTTCCGCCTTTCTCTTCCCACATGTCCCACAACTCTACCCCTCCCCACACAGGGGCTCACCATCTTGTCCTTTCACAGGCAAAATATTTTATTTCCAAAGACCCCCAAGATATTCCCTTAGGAGGAGGAAAGGGTAAAAGAACTAATTTTAAAATATGTATGCTTTCTTCCTGAGTTCAGTCTAGATCCACAGCTTAATAATTTTATGACCTTAAGGAAACCACAAATCTTTTTTTTTTTTTTTTTTTTTTTTTTTT
>NW_025999900.1:34807709-34824367 GCF_001458135.2 Marmota marmota marmota
TTTTTTTTTTTTTTTGTACTCAGGGGCACTTAACCACTGAACCACATCCCCAGTCCTATTTTATATTTTATTTAGAGACAGGGTCTCACTCAGTTGCTTAGGCCTTGTTAAATTGCTGACCGGCTTTTAAAGTCTCCCAAGTCACTGGGATTATAGGAGTGTGCCACCACACCCAGCCCACAAGTCATCTTTGAGCCTCAATTTCTTCATTTCTAAATGGAATAAATCTGCCTATCTCAATGCATTGTAAATACATAAAAGTGTTTGGCAACTGCAAATGCAGTTCCCTTTCTTCAATGGAGAAGTCTAGAGAAAGAGAGACAAATAAAGATGCCTAGCTTCCTCATTCTCTCCTCCTCTGCCCAATACTCCCAACTCACATTTTCTAAAACTCTTCCCTTTCCTATCCTTCCAAGACTCTACTCAACTGAGAATACCTTAGAGCTCCACTCCTCTTTGAGAGATGTACCTTTCCCTTCATTTAACCACGAGGACAAGGACTCTGCCTGCTAAACAACCTCCCCTCTGTGCCTTACCCTCAGGAACAAGATAACCTGGCTGATGCAGAGGAGCGATGCGACCAGCTGATCAAGAACAAGATCCAGCTGGAGGCCAAGGTGAAGGAGATGACCGAGAGGCTGGAGGATGAGGAGGAGATGAATGCTGAGCTCACTGCCAAGAAGCGCAAGCTGGAAGATGAGTGCTCTGAGCTCAAAAGGGACATTGATGACTTGGAGCTGACACTGGCCAAGGTGGAGAAAGAGAAGCACGCAACAGAGAACAAGGTGAGGGCAGCTCCCTCTGACTCCAGCCCAGGTCTCCTCAGGATTCCCAGGCCAGTATGTGGTCCTGGTCCTTAACATGGCGGTCCCCCGAGATGTCTCCAGACCAGTGACCTTTGACCTTAAAGGGGCTGGGATTTGGGATTGACAGGTGAAGAACCTCACAGAGGAGATGGCTGGGCTGGATGAGATCATTGCCAAACTGACCAAGGAGAAGAAAGCTCTGCAAGAGGCCCACCAGCAGGCCCTGGATGACCTTCAGGCTGAGGAGGACAAGGTCAACACCCTGACCAAAGCCAAGGTCAAGCTGGAGCAGCAGGTGGATGATGTAAGTAGACTCAGAGTGACAGGGTCTAGATATAAAATGTCCATCTGTGTTCGAAGGGTGTGGTTGTGTGGCTGTGTGTGTATTTTGGGAGGGAAGTGTTGGAGGAAGTTCACTCTCCTGATACCTTCCTGAAGGAAACTGGAAAAAGGAAACGAAGAGGTTGATCCATTCTGAATTATGCATCTAATCCCACTGATATGATCAATGATAGAGATGGACTTTCTTATTTAATTTAGTTTTAAGCCCATATATCTCTTCCTTTGACCACAGGATTTAGGGGACTTCTGGTAAGACTATGATACATGTCTTTGAGAATTTTGTGAGGCTCCTCAAGGAGGATCCTTTCACTTCTGATATTTTTGGCAGATCTGATCATGAGTGATCACTGTTCTCTCAGATGGGTATATATGGCCTATGGATGTCCTCTCACTTTATACTTATTTAAATATCTGTCATAGCTCAAGACTGAGAGCTCCCTTTAGACAGGAACTTATACAGACACTTGTGTCTGCAGAGCCTAGCACACAGCCTGGCAACAGTAAGTGCTTATACGATGCTGAATGAATGAATATAGCTTTGAGGTTTTGTCCCACAATCATTCCTTCATTCCTTAAATATGTGTCCAGCAGTCTCTCCGTGGTAGGTGCTCTCACAATCCCTGGGAACATTTGGCCCACTCTGGGGAAGTTTTTCCAAGTCTTGGATGCTCCCCTAAGATTCCCCAAATGTGGAGTAACTGAGCTACAAAATCACCAAGTCAGGTGCCTGACCTCATGGGGCATGGCTGGGCCTTGTCTTCACCAGCTGGAGGGATCCTTGGAGCAGGAGAAGAAGGTGCGCATGGATCTGGAGCGAGCGAAGAGGAAACTGGAGGGTGACCTGAAGCTGACCCAAGAGAGCATCATGGACCTGGAGAATGACAAGCAGCAGCTAGATGAGCGGCTAAAAAAGTACAATGTTCTGCTCCTCACTACCTTTCCTCCTCCCCAGCCCTACAGCCTGCTCTGCCCATAGCAAGACAAGCTGACACCCAACCTGAGAGGCAACGCCCTCAGGTAGCGTCCATAACAAGACGCTTAAACTTCAGCAAAGGTCCCCTGGAAGAGGGCTGTGCTCCCCAAGACCCATACATCAGGGTCTTGTTGTCCTCCCTGGCAAAAAGTTTTACCTGGATCCCTCAAGCCCTTTCTTCTTATGGGGCACTCAGTAGGGATGAAAACAAGTGCTTGGTCCCTTTTGTACATGATTCTATTTGAGATCAGTTCCTTGACGTGGAGGAAGCCGTCACACAAGATCTCTCAGGAAAGTCCCTTTAGGTTTTTCAGAGAGAACCCAGAAAGCTACAAAGAAATGAGTCTGCCCACATGCCCAAGAAGTGGAGGGGCCAGTTCATTTCTTTTTCTGAGTAACTTGTGGTCCCAATTATTTCAAATCCTCCCAAAGTATACACACCCACCTTCCAGACTTGGTGAATGGTGAGTTATAGAACATATTTTGATACCTGAGGATCTTATGGTACCTCAACTTGTGTTTGCACAGGGGTATTCTCACTTTCCCAGGTGCAGAATTTACTGAATGAATGAATCAATCTAGGACTCCATTAGTTCCTCAGCCACCTTTTTTTTTTTTTTTTTTTTTTTTTGGTACTGGGGATTGAACCCAGAGGCACTTACACTGAGCCACATCCACAGAACTTTTTATAATTTATTTAAAGACAGGGTCTTTCCAAGTTGCTTAGTGCCTCTCTAAGTTGCTGAGGTTGGCTTTGAACTTATGATCCCCCTGCTTCAGCCTCCCCAGCCGTCTTCAGCCACATTTTAAAGATGGTATCTTGAGTCCTACCAAGGAAACTAAGGCTCATAAAGGTTAACAAGTTGTCCAAAGTAACAACGACAAACTAAAAATAAGCTAGTCCAATCTTCTCATTTTTCAGATGGAAGAAAAAAAGAGAGGAAAGACCCACAGAGCCCAGTTTACCAGGCTATTCCCACTACATTATTGTTGGACTTCAATCCTATGGCAGGTGTTCAGGGATCCTACATACCCCTGGACAATTTTCTGATTAAATCTATTCTCTATTTGTTTCATTGTAATCTCCAGTGATTGCTATTGGGCCTCTAGAGAGCACAGCTAGCCTTACCTCACCCTCAATTCTTCCCTACAGGAAGGACTTTGAGCTGAATGCACTCAATGCCAGGATTGAAGATGAACAGGCCCTGGGAAGCCAGCTGCAGAAGAAGCTCAAAGAGCTTCAGGTGAGGTCTAGAAAGCCTAGGCTGGACTCTGCAGTCTTTGAGTTGGTTCTCAGCCTCCCTGCTTCCCTCCTGCAGAATGTCCCATCCCTGAGAATTATAGGAGCTTACCTTGTGTTCATGAAAGGACACACAAAGCTATCACAGTGTCCCCTAAAAGGGCTGTGTGATCCAAGGAAAACATCAGAAGAGACCCTGAAAAGGTCTACATCTGGAGGGTAGAAATCCTGGTTTCCTGTCTCAGCTCGGCCTTAGCTGGGTGAATATGGGAAGACCGCTCCAGATTTCTGGGTCTCCATGCCTTCCCCTGTTACCGGTGACTGTTAAGAGCCTTTCAACACCGACAGTGAACTCTGAGGTTCTTATCTCAACAGCAGACACTGAGTTAGATCTACAGTTGTCTAATAAGACAGATACTGCTTTTAAACTTTGGTCTTTTTTTTTTTTTTTTTAACTGATTTAAATGCCCCAGACCTCTTTGTCCTTTAAGATCAAGCTTCAACTGCTTTCCTTTCAATAAAGAGAATGTATAGCATCCACCCAAAGGAAGGCTAACTCTGCTGTTCAAGCCACCTTCCCCAAATGCTTTCATGCCCACCTCTCTAGTAGAGCTAAACTCACTTAATGTTCCTAGCAGGCTAGGAGTCTTAGAGCCTTGGGGTGAGGGCCCAATGGAGGGGTCCAAGCAGGTGGTCTAAACCCTTCACATCTGGGCCCAGGCACGCATTGAGGAGCTGGAGGAGGAGCTGGAGGCTGAGCGCACGGCCAGGGCCAAAGTGGAGAAGCTGCGCTCAGACCTGTCCCGAGAGCTGGAGGAGATCAGTGAGAGGCTGGAGGAGGCCGGAGGGGCCACATCTGTGCAGATCGAGATGAACAAGAAGCGAGAGGCCGAGTTCCAGAAGATGAGGAGGGACCTGGAGGAGGCCACGCTGCAGCACGAGGCCACAGCCGCAGCCCTGCGCAAGAAGCACGCTGACAGTGTGGCCGAGCTGGGTGAGCAGATCGACAACCTGCAGCGGGTGAAGCAGAAGCTGGAGAAGGAGAAGAGCGAGTTCAAGCTGGAGCTGGACGATGTCACCTCCAACATGGAGCAGATCATCAAGGCCAAGGTGAGCCCAGCTCCACCAGTCCCCTCCTCCAGGACCCTCTACCTATCACCACTTTTCCCCCTTTTTTTTCTTTCTTCCTTGATGGCTCCTTTTCCTACTCGCCTTCTTCTACATGGTTCTCTAATCCCCTCCTCCCTTCCGTACTTTCCCTCTTCTTTTCTCCTTTAATTTCTCCCCTTCACTCCTTTCAGCCCCCACCCCCAACATCCATGCATTGTTCATCCCTCTCTCAGGCAAACCTGGAGAAGATGTGCCGGACCCTAGAGGACCAGATGAATGAGCATCGAAGCAAGGCTGAGGAGACCCAGCGTTCTGTCAATGACCTCACCAGCCAGCGGGCCAAGCTGCAGACTGAGAATGGTAAGCCTGGATCCCAGTATCTGGGCCTCCTGAGCCACCGCAGGCTCAGGTACACACACCCTTCACATGCACATGCATAGCGTCTCTCCAGAAAATGGGACCTGAGGGTTAGGGAGGGGTTGGGGAGAGAGAGGAATGGCTGACTTTCAAGAGTTGAGAGTGCCTTGGTGCCTCCCCAGGTGAGCTGTCCCGGCAGCTGGATGAGAAGGAGGCACTAATCTCCCAGCTGACCCGAGGCAAGCTCACCTACACCCAACAGCTGGAGGACCTCAAGAGGCAGCTGGAGGAGGAGGTTAAGGTGAGGCCTGGACTCCGGCAACCAGGCCCAAGCAAGAGGCACACCAACTGGCCTTGCATCTGCATCCCTTCCTTTCCCAAGAATGAAGCTTGCTGTCTATCCTCTAGTGTCTGAGAATCCCCAAAAGAAATAATAACCCAAACCCAACCACATGCTTTCTAACTCCATTTCCCAGGCCAGGGCCCTGAACCTCTCTGCTGCCATCCCTGGGTGGAAGATAGGGGGTGAAGAGGTGGCAAGAAAATAAAGTAGGGAGGCAGGTTATGGCCTTGGCTGGGCATAGGTATGGGATGCAGGGACTTCGTGAATGGGTCCTGGGATTAGTGGGACCATCTGAAAACTGAAGAAAGACACTAAACTGGACCTTTTCCTAGCACTTTGCTGAGTTTATGAAAAAAGGGAAAGAATCTGAGTTAAAGAATCACCAGAGCTCTATACTAACCTGCCTCGTATAGCCTGGTGATCTTGGGGAAACCTCCTGACCTCTCTGAGTCTCTCTTTCCCCCATAAGTTGCAGTGGTGAGATGGCTGCCATGGTACTGGCGCTCATTGTTATTAATACTCAGCAAAATGTGCCAGGTCCACTGGGGAAGCCTAGGGAGCAAGTTGAGATTGGCGTGAGGAGATGGGCAAGGGCTGGTGTTGCCTCATGGATGAAGCTGACCCTGCTTCTGGTGTCCACCTCTCCCCAGGCCAAGAACGCCCTGGCCCATGCACTGCAGTCGGCCCGGCATGACTGTGACCTGCTGCGGGAACAGTATGAGGAAGAGACAGAGGCCAAGGCTGAGCTGCAGCGTGTCCTATCCAAGGCCAACTCAGAGGTGGCCCAGTGGAGGACCAAGTATGAGACAGATGCCATCCAGAGAACAGAGGAGCTGGAGGAGGCCAAGTGAGTCCCAATCAGCTGGCCTCTGGCTGAAGCCCCTTTGAGGTCAGGACTTTCTGCCAAGTCCTCTTCTTAGTAGCTTCCACACAGGGGATGTTTAGCTAGTGTTTGACAATAGAGGAGGACCCTGCCCCAGCCCCACCTCCTGCTCCTCTCGGGGAAGCTTTTTGCTCGCGTTATGTTTCTCATCCGAATATAAGACGAACAAAAGGTTTGTCTGAGGGCTGAGTGCTCCCATGGGGCGGGGCACTGTGGTGTGGGAGGGGAGGGTCTGCAGAAGCCCACGCCCCCTCCACATCACAGCCGAGAGGCTTGTCTAGGGACAGAGGGACACCACCCCCACCCCTCCCAGGTGCTGCAGGTCTTCCACGCCTGCCACTGAGATACTCTGCCTGCCCAGTTCTCAGTCCCTGGGGCCTGTCTTTAGGCTTCTCTGAACACTACTTCTAAGTTTTCAAGGTTATCTTCTGAACGGTTCATGTTGTTTTCTCTTGTCCAAATCTACACCCTCGTTCTTCCTCATCCTCTCCCACCCTTCGCTGGGCAGGAAGAAGCTGGCCCAGAGGCTACAGGATGCAGAGGAGGCCGTGGAGGCCGTCAACGCCAAGTGCTCTTCCCTGGAGAAGACCAAGCACCGGCTGCAGAACGAGATCGAGGACCTGATGGTGGACGTGGAGCGCTCTAACGCTGCCGCCGCGGCCCTGGACAAGAAGCAGAGGAACTTTGACAAGGTGGGTCATGGGTGGGGCCACAGCCAGTGTGCAGGTCTGGAGGGCCACAGGCATGGTACCAGTGCAAGGCCAGAGCCCACCTCCTCGGAGGCAGGGGAGGAAGGCTGAGCCCAGGCAAGGGGCCTGGAAGCACCTGGACATGGGACTGGATGCGGAGGCTGCACAGTGAGCCTTGTCCCTTGCAGATCCTGGCCGAGTGGAAGCAGAAGTATGAGGAGTCACAGTCCGAGCTGGAGTCTTCGCAGAAGGAGGCTCGTTCCCTCAGCACTGAGCTCTTCAAGCTCAAGAATGCCTATGAGGAGTCGCTGGAGCACCTGGAGACCTTCAAGAGGGAGAACAAGAACCTGCAGGGTGAGCTGGCCCCAAGGCAGGGAGGGTCTACATGTGCAATGTCCCCATGGAGGGTCTGCCCAGGGACCCCAAAGGTGGCCTAAGCAAAGAGACATGCCTCCAGCCCGTTTTGGACCACAGCAGTCCCCAACTGAGTCACATGTCCTTCACACAGAGGAGATCTCTGACCTGACTGAGCAGCTGGGTTCAAGTGGAAAGAGTATCCACGAGCTGGAGAAAGTCCGCAAGCAGCTAGAGGCTGAGAAGCTGGAGCTGCAGTCAGCCCTGGAGGAGGCTGAGGTGGGTGCATAGGGTGGGGTGGGGAAGGGGTGGCAGAGGCCAAACTCATGGCTGCAGTCTCTGCTCTCATCTCCCCTTGGTCTGTTTTGCACACTGACCCATCAGGACAGTGCCTGGCTCATAGCAGGCACTCAAAAAATATTTGGGGAAAGAATGCATGTGGGACCGCTCAACTCCATGCAAACATTTCACTTATTGTACCCTAGATGAGTTCCCATTTCCACTCACCTCCCCTCCCGCCTCTGCCTGCCTCTTTGTGTTTTTAACACTCTGTGCCTGATTGCCTCCGTTTCCTTGGCAACACCTTTCTCTTCATTTTCCTCTTTGTCTTCATGCCTGGCTCTCCACTGTGAGGGCCTGAATCACCTTTTCTTAGGCTTGTTTTCATTTGCCTGGTACATTCTCTTTCTTCCTTCTTCTTTCTCCTTCTCTGACTGAGTCACTTACATCATTCTCACACTCTCTATATCCATGGTTTGTGGACAGAAGCCCACCACACACACCCTGGGCACTAACTGTCAGCCTCAGACCTCTCTCCCCACCCTCCTCCCAGGCCTCCCTGGAGCATGAGGAGGGCAAGATCCTTCGAGCCCAGCTGGAGTTCAACCAGATCAAGGCAGAGATTGAGCGGAAGCTGGCAGAGAAGGACGAGGAGATGGAGCAGGCCAAGCGCAACCACCTGCGGGTGGTGGACTCGCTGCAGACCTCCCTGGATGCAGAGACACGCAGCCGCAATGAGGCCCTGCGGGTGAAGAAAAAGATGGAGGGCGACCTCAATGAGATGGAGATCCAGCTCAGCCATGCCAACCGCATGGCTGCTGAAGCTCAGAAGCAAGTCAAGAGTCTCCAGAGCTTGTTGAAGGTACATAGAGACTCTTGGAAGTAGGAGGTCACCTCATCCAGAAAGGGGATTGGCTTCCATGGGTCCTTTTTAAGGGGACACCAGCCCCCTCCTGCCCTCGGTCATTGCAGAGACCTTTATCAGGTCCCTGCTAAGCTACTGCTCGTAAGGGCCTTGTGAAGACACTGAGGCCATCTCTCAATCTCATGCTTATTCTTCTAACCCTCAGGACACCCAGATCCAGCTGGATGACGCAGTCCGCGCCAATGATGACCTGAAGGAGAACATCGCCATCGTGGAGAGGCGCAACAATCTGCTCCAGGCTGAGCTGGAGGAGCTTCGGGCCGTGGTGGAGCAGACTGAGCGGTCACGGAAGCTGGCTGAGCAGGAACTGATTGAGACCAGCGAGCGGGTGCAGCTGCTGCACTCCCAGGTAGACAGCACCCCTGTGCATTCCTGGATAGAGCAGGGGCTGCAGGACTCAGCTGGTAAGGTCAGGAGCCACACAGGGATGCTCAATGCCTTTCCTGCTCTGTCCCCCACCCACCCCAGAACACCAGCCTCATCAACCAGAAAAAGAAGATGGATGCAGACCTCTCCCAGCTCCAGACTGAAGTGGAGGAGGCAGTGCAGGAGTGCAGGAATGCCGAGGAGAAGGCCAAGAAGGCCATCACAGATGTGAGTCCCCCACCCTGCTCACCCACTCCAGGCCCATGTCCCCTGGGCTAGGCAGTGAGGGTGTGAAGACTTGACCACACCATGTACCCTGCTTTCCTGTGCACAGGCTGCCATGATGGCAGAGGAGCTGAAGAAGGAGCAGGACACAAGCGCCCACCTGGAGCGCATGAAGAAGAACATGGAGCAGACCATCAAGGACCTGCAGCACCGGCTGGACGAGGCTGAGCAGATCGCCCTCAAGGGTGGCAAAAAGCAGCTGCAGAAGCTGGAGGCCCGGGTGCGGGAGCTGGAGAATGAGCTGGAGGTGGAGCAGAAGCGCAATGCAGAGTCAGTGAAGGGCATGAGGAAGAGTGAGCGGCGCATCAAGGAGCTCACCTACCAGGTGCGGGCAGGGCAGTGACTCTAGCCCTTGCACTAAGCCACAGTGACAAGCACCCAAGGGAATGAAGTGTTTGTTTTTACCTTTTCTGGGGCAAGGCTTGAGTGCAGCCCCTGGCTGCCCTATTTCACTCTGCCTAGCCCTGCCTCACCAGGGTGTCCCCAGGCCCACACATCAGTCTCTGAGTTTCCTAGCCTGTGTGCACCACCTCAACATGCACCCTCAACCCATACCTTGGGGATACACCCAGGGGTCCAGACAGGGCTCACCCAGCACAGCTCCCCGGGAAACAAATGTGTAGCCTCGCTCACCCCAAAAGATACCAAAGCCACACCAAAGCCTTTCAAACAAATCTCAAAGTTTTAGTTACTCAGGACAGTACCCTCCAGATTTCCATGGTTCTAAAATCAGACTCTCAATTAGAATTCGTTTCTCTACCAATCCAGTATGTCACCATTCCTGTAAATACACTTTGTCCTTAACCTAGATTAAATCACTCCATTGCAGCTCAGGAAATTCCATCATGCTCACATCCCCAAAGTCACTCCTGAGCTCCAGAGCCAGGGAGTTTATCCTCTATGAGGTCCTGACCTTCATGAGCCTGCTCCATAGAAGAGTACACACACACACAATTTAGGGCATGATTTCAGGAATCCCACCATCCATTCCTTGTATTCCTTCCTGGTACACATCATTTAAAATATATCTTTTCTTTTTTGGTACTGGGGATTGAACCTAGGGGCACTTAACCACTGAGCCAAATCCCCAGCCCTTTTTATATTTTATTTAGAGACAGGGTCTTGCTGAGTTGCTTAAGGCCTTGCTAAATTGCTGAGGCTGGCTTTGAACTCACAACTCTGCCTCAGCTTCCAGAGATACTGAGATTACAGGCATGCACCATCACACCTGGCAATATTCACACTTCTGGATAAGAAACTATAAGGAGAATTCAAGCGTTTAGTGTGGATCAGAAAATAGAATCAGTTCAGGATATTACATTCAGGATAAAGAAGACAAGAGAAGCTGGAGGTAGGATGCTGCCCCTAATGACTGTACCAGCCTCACTCCTGCCACCCTTGACCCCTAGACTGAAGAGGATAGGAAGAACCTGCTGCGGCTACAGGACCTGGTGGACAAGCTACAGCTCAAAGTCAAGGCCTACAAGCGCCAGGCTGAGGAGGCGGTGAGTGACCCTGCTGGGGTCAAGGCCTGGAGGAGGGACCAAGGGAAGCTGGCCCCCTTCTTTGGAGAATGAGAGCCCAGGCCCCGTCTTACCTCATCCTCACATCCCCCAACTCCCCATAGGAGGAGCAGGCCAACACCAACCTGTCCAAGTTCCGCAAGGTGCAGCACGAGCTGGATGAGGCAGAGGAACGGGCCGACATCGCTGAGTCCCAGGTCAACAAGCTTCGGGCCAAGAGCCGTGACATTGGCACCAAGGTGGGTCCCTCCCCTGAGCTGCACTTGTTGCCTCCAACAGCAGGTGCACCTGCTCCTCCAGCCTCAGATAGAGCACCCACACACCCATGGCTGCCTCCTTTTCATTTATTCCCTAATTGAACCAGAAAGCCCCAGAAGCCAACACAATTGAGTTCCCTGTGATTTCTAAGATTCTAACTTTCAATGACCTGTAAATCCCAGCCCTAGGATGGTCATCCAGCCTACAACACCCCAACTTACCTACACCCAATATATTCCAATCCCTCCCCCCAACTGCTAGATTCATTTCCCTCCCACATGAGTGGCCTCTGACTTTGCCACTCAAGCATCAGAAGGACATCCCAGAGTACCACCTTGTCCTCATCCAGGAAGCTTCCCTCTGGCCCACCCCAGAGCTCGACCCTCCAGAACTCCCCCCTCCCACTCATAGTGGAAACCCACCTCAGGGTTTCCATCCATGCCCTGGTCTCACCTTTGTTTTCTGTGCCCCCTGCCCACAATGCCTGTCTCTCCAGAGCTAATTTGGACTTTGTTTGTTTGTTGTTTTTTTCTTTTTTTCAAAAGGGCTTGAATGAGGAATAGCTTTGCCACATCTTGATCTATCCAGTCCTGGGGGTGCCAATGAAGACCCAGACACAGCGCCTTTTATAAGAGCCCCTTGGGAGGATGCAGAATAAAGCAATTTTCCTTGAAGCTGAGATCCTGCCTCTAGACTGTTCTTCACTGCCTGACAGCCATGGGGCCCAGATGGGAGTGGGGTAGGGTTCTAGAGGAGGAGGGGCAGCTTCAAAAGTCAGGCTAGGAGGCTTCTCCATGGAGTCTGTGAGGCTCTGAACCCTCCTAGCAGCAGAACTGGCCCATGGAATCTTCTTCCCCACCCAGCCAAATCAACAGAGGGGGGACACCTGTTCTTCCAGCCCTCTTCTTGGTCTAGCATCCCTTAGGGTAAAAGGAACTTTAGGGAAACTCCTAAATCTCACCTAGAACACACTGAGTCCTACACCTCAGCCCCAGTCAACACCATCCGACACTGGTATTATCTGGATCTGGGCCATGGGGAGGAGGTTTAGTGTGAAGGGGCTGACCAGTGCCACACAGAGGTGTGGGCCACGCAGGCTGTTGAAGTGATGGCCCTCTATGCCGCAGCCCCTGGCATGTCTCAGAGAACACAGCCTCTACATGGCTGTAGTCCACGAACCCTTCCAACACCATCCCTCACAGGGCCTAGGCCTCTCCCTACCGCAGCCAGGAGAAAAGCACCCTCAGTATAGCTATCTTTCTTCTCTCTCTCGTCCCAGGGCTCAGCCCCATATTCCAGGTACTCCTTTCTTCTCCCTTATTTCCCCACTGTAACTTCCATTCTCAAGGCCTTGCCCTTAAGCAGCTGCTGGGAGATGGGGTTCTTTGGCCCATGCATGGCAAGCTTTCTTAAGAGGAAGTAGGCAGAGGAAGGAGTAGAGGAGGGACTAGGGAAGGCCAATAGGCAAGACTCTGAGGAGGAGGGAAGGTACAGGTCCCTGGAGGGTTGGGAGGTGGAGGAAGGAGAAAGGGCCCCTTCAAGAAAGCAAGCCCAGCCTTCTTGGAGTTACTGCCACAGCTGGGCTGTTTAGGGTGGGCCTGGGACTGTGGGCCTGAGAGACAATGGGACCCTTAGCTCCTCTGGGAACCTGGTCAGCCTTGGACTGAATATCCCTCACCCCCACCTCTGGACACACATACTCCATGCACAGCCAGCTCCTGTTCCCCAGTCCTCCCTGGACTCTGAGCACTAAGTGAAGCAGTCAGAGCAAGGGCACTATGCCATGGAGGAGGGGACAGCAGTATTGAAAATAGCAGGTGAGGGGAGGGCATTTAAAGGGCACAGGGATGGGAAAAGGAAAGGGCTGAGGGGGTACTGTCAAGAGAGAAGGAGAACCCAGGGACAGCATGAGCAGTGGAAATGGGGAAAAAAGAGAGACCAGACATGAGGAAGCCTTAGAAGGAACCCAAGCCCTCTCAGCTTCCTCTTGGCTCCCTCTTCACTTCTCCCCTTCCTAGGAACAGACTTGGAGAGTAATGAAGAGATGAGTAGAGAAAAAGAAAGACACGTTTGAAGATGGAAATACATGGAAAAGTTATGGGAATCTAAGATCTAGAACCTAATAGAGCAAGAGTTATAGATGCTGCTAAGACTGCCAGTCTGGGTACAGATAGCAAAGTCAAGGGCAGGCCCCAGGTTGAGTCTCTGGGGGAAGGAGGAGGTTGAGAGGGGATGGGTGAGAAGAGGAAATGAGGGGAGCCTCACACAGAGAAGCTCAAAGAGCAGGAAGTGACAGTGGGTGAAGGGAAGAATCCTTGGTCACCTTCAGATGCAAGAGTCAGGAAAACCAAGGAGGAGAATAAGCAGGAGAGAGGTAGATGAGGAACCAGAACAAGATGTAAAGGCAGATACAGGCTGAGAGCTCTAAGAGGTTGACCTAGACAGGGCAAACCTCATGTCAGACCCCAAGACAGGCAGACATGGGCCCAGAAGAAGCAGAAGCCTGGGCTGACTTTGAGATGGGAAACCAGGCAGAGGGAAAGAAAGGTCAGACACAGGGACAGACAGACAGACACAGGGAACCAGGCAGAAAAGGGGCTACCCACGCCAAGGAGAGCCTGCCTCCTGGTCCCCCTCACCTGTGCTGGAGGCTCTCTCCTGTGCCTGCACACTCCAGGACTCCCAGCAGAATGCAGAGCTGGTTTAGGAAGCAGCTGAAGAAAGATGGAGAAGAGTATGTGAGAGCCAGGAAAGAGGAGGGGGCCCAGCAAAGGAGGAGGAGGGCAAACCAGACCATACAGGGGGGTAGAGCCAGGAGCCAAGTTAACTCCTTCCTTCTTCCTCCTTCCATAGGAGAAACAGGAACCGCCTGCCCACCTTCACCCTTCCCATCCATACCTATACCAAGTTTGGCATGCTCGGTGCACTGAGTTCCCTGAGGACAGAGCCTGGTCTTTGTCACCTGGACCTGACCCAACCTGACCTGGTGTTCTCAGCCCCTTATCATGTCCCCAGGGCCATGGGAAGCAGGCAGTGACGCACTGGGTCATGGGCTAACCCCCAGTTTGCATACTGGCACCTTGAGTGACCTAAAGCTGGGAACAGGTGGCCTGCATCCCCTGGGAATAACAATTTGGCATATGCACCTGCAGAAGATGGGGATGTGGGATCAACTCAGGTCCCTTCAAGGACACTGAATACAGGGTAATATTTCCCCTGGTGGGAGATGTATGTTCTTGATCCCCATAATGGGGCAGTGAAGTGTCCTAGGGGGTTGATGACCTTGGGGGGAAGTCACATCTTTAATGGAGAGTGCTCCTACCCAGAGAGGCTGACCCCTGTCTGTCCTACCCACCTCCACACCCTAGAGCTATATTGAGAGGTGATAGTAGATGGCGTGGGAGGGGGGAGCTGGGAGATTGTTCCTGGGTGTGAGGGTGTAGGGGAAAGCCAGAGCAGGGGAGTCTGGCTTTGTTTCCTGAACACAATGTCCACTTAGTCATAACAGGCACGGCCTGTTGAAGACCCAATACCTACAGCCTCTGAGAGGTGGCGACACTGGAGGATGGGGAGGGGTGCCTTGAGGGCCTGGACACTTAAGGACGTCATGAAGAAAGCCATGTGAGTATGGGCTCCAGAAAGGTTGGGAGGGGACACCAGAGTTCTACCTGGGGTGGAGGGCCGTCTGCAGAGCCCCACACCCTTGGAATGCAGAGCCTGGGGCCCAGCTGGTGTAAATCCCCAGGACTGCCAGGCGCCCCAGCCATCCTCAGCAGCACCTGCATCCTCTGGCAGCACAGAGAGGCGGAAGGGAGCAGCCCCCCACCCCCACCCCTCCTCCCTCAGGCCCCAGGATTAATGCCTCTGACCTCTCCACCAGGAACGAAGGATGGCAGTGGGACAGTAAAAACCTATGTGTGCAAATGTTGGTGGGCAAATGTGTGCATTAATGTGCATAAAAGCAAGAAGGGAAATCTGCAAGCTTAAGTGGGTAAGTGAAAAATCTGCATGTGTATGGCTGAAAATGGCCATGGACTTATGGCTGGTCAAGTCTATATGTGAAGGTACTAGACTGTAGGTCTCTGTGCAAGTCTGCCTGAGGCTGTGTGGGAGAAACCTCACTGTATGAGGGAGCTGGATGACAGCCACTGTACCAGAAGCACCAGGAGTGGGGTGGGAGCCCCAGATGTGCCCCCAAATCAAGGCAGCCTCAAGTTCTCTAGAGAACACCTGGCTGGAGACTTGAGGGATAGAAACCAAGCAGAGCATTTTGGGCAGAGTAAGGGCAGGACAGAAATTCTTTTCCTGATGAAGGGAAACTGAGTCAGGGAGCTGATGTCCTCTCTGGGCATCCTGGTTCTAGCCCCCAGACCCCAGAACTGTGGGACTCCAGGTTTGAGAGAGTAGGGAGATGCTCTCAGCCTGAGGCTGTGTGAAGACAGGCAATGTAGAAAGCAGAGGGTAGGGAACCAAGGAGGGGGGCCTGTGACTGAGGGATAGGGGACAAGTATTTGTCCTGCAAGAGAAGGTGACCCTCGCCCAGTGTGTTCAACTCACCCTTCAGATTAAAAATAACTGAGGTAAAGGCCATGGTGGATGGGGGAGGTGGTGCGAAATGGTCCTGTCTTCTCACTATCTGCCCATCAGCCCTTTGGAGGGGAGGAATGTGTCCAAGGACTAAAAAAAGGCCCTGGACCAGAGGGGCTGGGGCAACGAACCTTTCATGGGCAAACCTGGGGGCCCTGCTGTCCTCCTGTCACCTTCAGAGCCAAAGGGATCAAGGGAGGAGGAGCCAGGAGGCAAGAGAGGTGGGAGGAGAGGGTCCCTCCGGAAGGACTCCAAATTTAGGCAGCAGGGTGGGGGAAGTGAGATATAAAGGAACCAGAGCTCTGTGGATACACAGAGACTCGTCCGACACAGGTAAGAGGGAGTTTGGGATGAGGGCTCTGCAGCCGGTGCAGACAGCTCCCCTCGAGGGCTCCTGTCTTCCTGGGAGTAGGGTGCGGGTCCACGGGTTCTTTTACAGCTGCCTTCCTCCAGCTTAGGAAGTTCCCTTCAAGAGTGTGTTTCTACTGCAACACCAGCCCTCTTTCTTCTCAGACTCCATTTCTCTTCCTGCACCTTTCTGAGTCTTGCACACGCTGCCTCCTTCCCCTCCTTTGGGTGTTTTCCTTCCCTTGGTCCTGATCTTATCAGGCTTCTTGGTCTTTACCAGTCCTTGTCTAGATGGTGCTTCTCTACCTGCTCTCTCCCTGGCCCTTCCCTCTTGGCTGTGTTCTAATCTGCCTCTCTGTGTCTCACTCCGTGTCCACATGTCATGGCTCACGCTTTTACTAACTCTTCGCCCTTTTTTTTTTTCCTTTCTCTTTCTCTCTCTCTCCCTCTCCCCACCCCCACCCCATCCCAATGCTGGAGTTTGGTGGCATGCTAGGCAAGTGCTCAACCCCTGAGCCGCGCCCCCAGCCCCTTTGCGTCTGTTTTGCTTTCATTCTCCCTTTCTGCCTCACTCCTTGTTTTGATCTCTTCTGCTCAGTCTGGCTCTCTGGGTCAAGTCTCCTCTTCCCAGCTGGCCTGCATCTCTTGTTCATTCTCCTGTCTGTTCTTCTCTCTATCCTGTTGCACCTCTGGGCTGCCTCGCTCCACCTGTGGTCCCAACTCTTCAGGATTCTCTGAGAAGAGATAACCAGGTGAGAACCCCCCCCCCCCACACTTCCTCTGTAAACAGCAGATCAGGTTTCTCCTGCCAGGTCACTGGACTAGGGTCCTCCGTCTCTCCCCTAAGCAGCTTAGCACCTTCCCTTGGCAAACTCAAGTCAACCCAAACCTACAGAAACCCCTTTTTGAAATCCACCTTCAGGTGACCTCGGAGGGCAAGGAAAGCAGAACTCCCAGGACAGGACAGGGGATGTCTCTTATACAAATCTA
>NW_025999900.1:34825040-34858691 GCF_001458135.2 Marmota marmota marmota
AGGGCGAAGGCAAGCAGCAACTCCAGGACAGGAGCAGGGGGGGGGGGGGCGGGGGGGGCGTTCAGCATGTGCCTAGGCAAGGGCCTATTGCTGTGGTGGAAAGCAATGGGAAAGAGGTGGGGCAGGAGGTAGGGGTGAAAAGGACAAGGCCACCCACCAAAGTCTGGGCCCATTGCAGAAATAACAGGTCCCTCCTGTCTTGGACCAGAAGAGCGACAAGATGAGTGACGCCCAGATGGCTGACTTTGGGGCAGCAGCCCAGTACCTCCGCAAGTCAGAGAAGGAGCGTCTGGAGTCCCAGACCAGGCCCTTTGACATCCGCACTGAGTGCTTTGTGCCAGATGACAAGGAAGAGTTTGTCAAGGCCAAGATTGTGTCCCGGGAAGGGGGCAAGGTCACTGCTGAGACCGAGAATGGCAAGGTGCGTGGGGGCACAGTGTCAGGGCAGGGGGGAAGTTCCTGGGGGGGTGGGAAGTGCAGGACTGGAGCTACCTATAGTGGGAATTGAAGGCCTGAGGAGAGAGCTGGGATGCAAGGTCATTTCCCTCAACAGCCCAGCACCTGAGCCTTCTCAGAGGACTCTGAGCAGATGCATCAGGATGTCACCCCAGGGATGCATACCGCTTGCCAAAGAGGATGCTGGAAGGGGTGCAGGGGGTTCACTGTTTCCCCCTCAGAGAGGTCTTGTAGATAAATAAGGCACAGACACACCATTAAATGAAGCCCCTTTCCCCTGTCCCACAGAACATGGTGGCACATGCCTATAATCCCAGCACTTGGGAGGCTAAGACAAGAGGATTGAGAGTTCAAAGCCAATCTCAGTAACTTAGTGAGGTCTAAGCAACTCAGTGAGACCCTGTCTCTAAATAAAAATACTTAAAGGACTGGGGATGTGGCTCAGCAATTTAGTGCCCCTGGGTTTAATAACTGGTACTGAAAAAGAAAGAAAGAAAAAAAAAAAGAAACAAAGAAGCTCCCCCTTCTGGCACTTGCACCCCTCCTCTCTGTGCCTCAGTTTCCTCTACTGGTTCCTTTTCTCAAATTCTCCTCAAACAAACCAAGAGCCAACTCTTAGATCCAAATGAACATAGAGCAGAAACTTTTGAGCTGAAATCTCAGTACTGGGGCCAGTGACTGTCACTCGGAAACCCCTGCTCCTGGCTTGCTCACTCTAGCCACAAGAATCACCACAGCTCACCGGCAGGGCTCAGAGCTGTGTGCCTCCCAGAATTGCTGACTGAATGTTGCATCCACTGAGGTGTGTGATAACGGGCCAAAACCCATGGGGCCCTTGCTTTGATTCTTATCCTGACTCTGCCACTACCTGGTCACTGTGAAGGCAAATCATTTAATTGTTGAGAGCCACAGCCACCACTATAAAAAAATGCTGCAATACCTACTGACAGGATCTAATATGTCAGGCCATGGCAAATTAACTAATGCCAATCAAACCACACCAACAGTGGTACATGTGGTGTGTAGGGTCTGTAAGTTGTTCTTCCAGTAGGGAAAACCCTTGCCTTGAGCAAACACTGCCCTGGAACACAGACCCCAAGAGACAACTCCTGGTAACACATAAGGTGGGCACGTATCTTGGAGCTGCCAGTACCCAGGTTTGCCTCTAGATATTTAAAACATAGGGACGGGGGTGATGATCATGGGATAGGGCCTGGAGAACTGGCAAAACAAAAGGGTCCTAGGACAGTCTCTAGGGTAGAGAGTCTGTGAGCAGGAAAATTATCAGGGGACTGTGTCCTATAGTAGCTAGAAGATAGAACCCTGATGCTGGAAGAGCTAGGGGAGCAGAGCCTTACTTGGCAAGCACAGGCTGGGAATTTGGTTGTCCTACCACCCATTTCCTCTCTAGACGGTGACCGTGAAAGAGGACCAGGTGATGCAGCAGAACCCACCCAAGTTTGACAAGATTGAGGACATGGCCATGCTGACCTTCCTGCATGAGCCGGCGGTGCTGTACAACCTCAAGGAGCGCTACGCAGCCTGGATGATCTACGTGAGTGGCTGCTGCACACGGCAGGGGCTCCTCGTCCTGGATGGAGGCCCTAGTAGGCCAGCAGAACCCTTTGAAACAAAAGGGATAGGGACTTTCCCAAGGGACCCAGTCTCTTCCTACCCACTATCCCTGGTCAGCTGCAGAAAAAGAGAAACTGGTTGGAATAACTAGAAAAGGTCCTGCCTGTCACCACTGTCCATCCCAGTCTTCCTGTTTTCCCTAACCTCATGCCCAGCCCTATCTCCTACTCCAGACCTACTCCGGCCTCTTCTGTGTCACTGTCAACCCCTACAAGTGGCTGCCAGTGTACAATGCCGAAGTGGTGGCCGCCTACCGGGGCAAGAAGAGGAGCGAGGCCCCACCTCACATCTTCTCCATCTCTGACAACGCCTATCAGTACATGCTGACAGGTGAGCCCTGCACCTGCCCTGTGCCTGCCCACCCAACCCCCAGCTGAGCCCTCAGCCCTCACTGCATTGCCTCTCCTCTTTCTCTTCCAGATCGGGAGAACCAGTCCATCCTCATCACGTGAGCAAGTGCCATCCACCTACGGGGGAGGGGGTGGTATATCCAGACTGTGATTGCAGGGAGTGTAGAGTATTGGACTCTTTCTCAAGGGAAAATCCTATACTGTGCTGGACTCTGGTTGCTTAGACTGGGAAGGGAAAAGCAAATGCTGAGCTCTGTATGAACAACAGCAAGAATCCTGGGTTCTGATTGGTCCCTGTTATCCCCAGTGGAGAATCCGGAGCAGGGAAGACTGTGAACACAAAGCGTGTCATCCAGTACTTTGCCAGTATTGCAGCCATAGGTGACCGTGGCAAGAAGGACAATCCCAATGCAAACAAGGTGTCGTGTGGCTGGCTCACAGGTTCAGAAGGGGGCAGGGCGTTGGGGGCAAAGCAGGGCTCCTGAGGGTCCACACTGTGTAGAAGACCTTGTTAGCAGGAGTCACACTCTGAAATCTGAGGTCTGACTCTCTTTGGAGCTGCAGACACACCAGCAGTTCATCCAGCCCCACCTCACCCCCCAGGGCCAGAGCAGCCTTGCTGCCCTCCCACCACCACCTAGAAGTGGACAGAGGATGAATGCCCATGGTTCTGCTCCCTTCACAGGGCACTCTGGAGGACCAGATCATCCAGGCCAACCCTGCTCTGGAGGCCTTTGGCAACGCCAAGACCGTCCGGAACGACAACTCCTCCCGCTTCGTGAGTTGTCCCTGACCACTGCCAAGTGGCCTCATTCAGAATTGACAAGAGAAGGGGGTGCTGTTTTGCCAACAGTGGGCACACTCAGTTGATTGTACTGTGTCTAGCTTTGGGATATCAACAAGCATGTGCATACACACAAATCCTCCCAATCCTGTCCTGGGAACCCAAGGAAAGTGGCCCAGAGTCACCATAACTGTTCTCTAGCCAAGTAATAGAAATGATTTGGGTCATATTTTAGATTTCTATTACGAGTATCTCCAAAGCTCTTCCACAATGGATATAGGAAGATAGCACAGGCTTTGGAGCCAAAGGCCTGACTCTCTGTGCTCAGCAAGTTCCCACACCTCCCTGAGCCCAGTTCCTTCACTGTGAAGCGGGGGCCATGACGTCTACCTTGCATAGTACTGATGGGATTACGTGAGAGAATGTAAGAGGCATAAACAGGAGAAGTTCTCCCTGTGTCAGTCCCTGGGCTGCTGATTCCACTCACATTCCCCACTGGGCATTGGCACTGTTTTCCATTTTACTGAAAATGGAAAAGAGATACCGAATATGTCATTTACATTCCAGAACCACCGGGGTTTCTGGGTTGAGTTGAGGTGCATGATTTCACTCTGTCCCTTCTGGCCAGTCCCCTTACACTGTTCCATCTGCCCACAGGGGAAATTCATCAGGATCCACTTTGGAGCCACTGGAAAGCTGGCTTCCGCGGACATAGAGACCTGTGAGTAACAGCAGAGAGCCTGCTTGTCCTCTGAGTCCTTCTTTGCCTGCCCTCCCGGCCGCACCCTGACCTCCTCATTCCATCCATCTTCTCTCTAGGTCGACATCTGCTTTATGGGTTTAGTATTTTTTTTTCTTTAACTCAATCTTTTCCCGTGGGTCTAGCTATTGCTCTGCAGGAGCCTTTCTCCCCATCTCCACCCTTCTGTTGGCTCTCCTCTCTTCCCTTCCTCTCCCACCTCACCTTTCTCTACCTTCCCCACCTCAGACCTGCTGGAGAAGTCCCGGGTGATCTTCCAGCTAAAGTCTGAGAGGAACTACCACATCTTCTACCAGATCCTGTCCAACAAGAAGCCAGAGCTGCTGGGTGAGCCCCACCTGCACCCTTGCCCCACTGCCTACCCCAAAGCCCACCTGTGTGCAGTGTGGGATCTCCTTCCCCTCACTCTGCCCACCTGCCCGCTTCCCTTCCCTCTGCTCACTCTCTTCCTCCCCCGCCTGGGACCCTGAGTCTCCTGCCTCCCCACTACACCACCGCACTCCTTACTCCTTCTCAATGGCTTCTTTCCACACCTCCCCTGGCACCTTTCTTCTCCTCATTTCTGGTTGATTCTCTCCTTATCTTCACTTGCCTTCCCTTCTTCCACACGCCATTCCCGACCATCCTCCCTCTTCCTTCTTGCTGAGACCTCAGGTGTGCCTCCCCCCCATGTAGGTCTTCATGTCCTCTGGATTCTCTCCTGGGTCCTTGCTGATCCTCCTTTTCTCTTCCTGCTCCCTTTCCTCTCCTCCTCCATTCTCCCTCCATTCTCCTCCCCCTTCCCTTCCCTGCCCTGTCCCTATCTCCTTGTCCCTGCCCTCCCTTGCCTGGCACAGACATGCTGCTGGTCACCAACAACCCCTACGACTACGCCTTCGTATCTCAGGGAGAAGTGTCCGTGGCCTCCATCGACGACTCTGAGGAGCTCATGGCCACTGATGTGAGTGAGGAGGCCGGGGTGGTGTTGTGAGGGCTCCTGAGAGCTCCTGGCCACTGCTCCAACCTCCCTCTGCACCTCTGGTTCTGTCCCAGAGTGCCTTTGACGTGCTGGGCTTCACTCCAGAGGAGAAAGCCGGTGTCTACAAGTTGACGGGCGCCATCATGCACTACGGAAACATGAAGTTCAAGCAGAAGCAGCGGGAGGAGCAGGCGGAGCCTGACGGCACAGAAGGTGAGCAGGGCAGGCGGTCAGAGGCGTTGACTAGGCCAAAGGGGCCTGCTGACTTATCATGCCAGAGACGGTCATGGGAGCTGGGTCTCCCATGCTGTATCCAAAGGTCCTTTCAACAATTCTTAAGGAATTAGGTTGAAAACAGGCTTGTTTGGACCCCATTAGAGAAAGTGAAAGGAAATCAGGAGAAGTAGATGGTTGGAGAGCCTGGTCTTTTCTAAGGGGCAAGCCCTGAATCCAGGCTTTCCTCATTTAGAGCCCAGTTAGGCCTCTGACCACTCATGGTCCCCAGATGGGCTGATTCCTGAGGACCTGAGGCTTGGGGGCCAGAGGAATGGGTTGACAGGTGGGAAGGACAGAGACACAAGGGAGTTGGGCAGACAGGGAATTCTCCCATGCCCACAGCTGCACTAACTAGAAGTGAATTGAGGCAGGGAGGGAGGATCTTTGTAAGTGCTCACTCTCTCTTTCTCAACCAGATGCTGACAAGTCCGCCTACCTTATGGGGCTGAACTCAGCTGACCTGCTCAAGGGGCTGTGCCACCCTCGGGTGAAAGTAGGCAATGAGTATGTCACCAAGGGGCAGAGCGTGCAGCAGGTATACTACTCCATCGGAGCACTGGCCAAGTCAGTGTATGAGAAAATGTTCAACTGGATGGTGACACGCATCAACGCCACCCTGGAGACCAAGCAGCCACGCCAGTACTTCATAGGAGTCCTGGACATCGCTGGCTTCGAGATCTTTGATGTGAGCCAGGGAGCCACTTGCACACTCACAGTCACTTGTGGAGGGCCAGCTATGGGTCAAGCACAGAAAGGCAGTGGCACTGACAGGGCAGTCATTGTCTCTGTCCTCAGGGCAAGCCCTCCTTCCCCTGCCTTGACCTGGGAGGGGACCAGTCCCACCCCTGCTGGGCTTGGGCATGGTGCATGGCACAGCTCTGGGCTGACCCCCGTGGCCACCCAGACACCTGCCTGCCTGACCTGCTCCTGCCCCTCCCTGCCTGCAGTTCAACAGCTTTGAGCAGCTCTGCATCAACTTCACCAACGAGAAGCTGCAGCAGTTCTTCAACCACCACATGTTCGTGCTGGAACAGGAGGAGTACAAGAAGGAGGGCATCGAGTGGGAGTTCATTGACTTTGGCATGGACCTGCAGGCCTGCATCGACCTCATCGAAAAGGTGCCTGGCTCCATCTTCTGTAACTCCCTCCTCTGCCATATCAGAAAAAGTGACAGCCCCGCTCCCTTCTGCATTCAAGAAACTAGAGTTCCCCAGAATCCTGGGTCCTCCTCCAGACCCAGCTTTCACCCACTGTGAAGTCATGGGCATACACAGGATGATCCCCTTTGGTCTTTCCCCAAGATTTCTAATCCTGTTCTCTCTGTATGGTGGTGGCATTTCTGTAGTAAAAGTGAAGTGTAGAGAAGGAGAGTCTCCTGGCCTCTCTCAACCCCATAAGAAGCATCTTTCATGGAAAAATCCTAGACTAAAACTAGAGACATTTGGCTTCCTATCCTCTTCCTGTTCACTGAGAAATAAGCCAGTCTGCAGCCCCTCTTCTCTGTGGATGGTCCTCAGGAGAGACGGGGGAGAAGGTGGGAGCCACCTCATGCCAGTGCTGACTGCCCTCAGTGTGCCTTTGTTCTTTGCTAACACAGGCCAGAGCCTGAGTATCTCCCATCCAAGTAGTAACTAGGTCCGACCCTGCTTAGATTCTGAGACAAGAGGAGATCTGGAACATTGAGGGTGGTATGGTCACAGAGAGAGCCGAGTATCCCACCTGCACCTAGCCAGTCTCTACCTTCACAAAATGTGAGCTTCCCATAGTCTTTGAGTCATTATCCTAAAACTATGGGAAAAAAGCATGAGTACATACATATATACATGTATGTGTGTGTGTGTGTGTGTGGGTGCATATGTATGTTTTTCTAGAGAGATATTCTTTGGCTTAAACAAATTTTCAAAAGCATTCCTATACCAAGAAAAGCCAAGAACTACATTCCCTGAAAGATGGAGTGTTGTACAGAGCCTAGGTCCTTCTAATCAACCCTTGAAGCATTGCTACCTGTGTCCAGTAGATAGACGTCTGACCTGCCCCTGCAGTCTGATTCCTCTGACACTTCTGTTCCTGGCCTAGTGTCCCTGGTGCAGAGACATCAGGAAAAAATGGTCAGTGTTGTGAAGTATTGAGGCCTTGAGGGATGATTAGGAGTACATAGCTCTTTGCTGGGTCCCCTGAGGCAGAAAAGGTCATACAGGCTAGATCTGAGTGTAATTGGATTTAGGTCATTTCCAGGAATATTGGCTTCTTATCCTGGGACAAGAGGTATAAGCACAGGTTCCCTTTGGCCCACCAGCAACACTGGGCTGTGGAGTCTTCTCGCTCAGGATGTGGGACTCTGGAAGCCTGGGAATATGCTAAGTGATTCTCTCTCCACCTTCCCACCCTGACCTCAGCCCATGGGCATCATGTCCATCCTGGAAGAGGAGTGCATGTTCCCCAAGGCTACTGACATGACCTTCAAGGCCAAGCTCTATGACAACCACCTGGGCAAGTCCAACAACTTCCAGAAGCCACGCAATATCAAGGGGAAGCCGGAAGCCCACTTCTCCCTGATCCACTATGCTGGCACCGTGGACTACAACATCTTGGGCTGGCTGGAGAAGAATAAGGACCCACTCAATGAGACAGTGGTGGGCTTATACCAGAAGTCCTCCCTCAAGCTCATGGCCACACTCTTCTCTTCCTATGCTTCTGTTGATAGTGGTAAGGAAGCAGCCCCTGCATTGAGCCAGGGGACTTTTAGAGGTGCAGGGTCCAGAAGTAGGCAAGGGGAGGCTGTTAGTCAGGAGGTCCCACCAGAGTCCATCTCTACCTCCCCTTAGTACCTGCCTTTGTCCACTTGGTGTTTTGCATACTGGTGCACATGTCTGCTTCCTCAAGGTCAGTAAGAGCAGTACATACAACATTGTCCCAGGCCCAGCATAGAGCCATGCAAGCAAGAATTCTTAGTCTACAGGAAGAGGATCACTGAACACATGGTAGAACAAATGGACCTGTAATTCAGAGAGAAAGAAAAAGGGTGTAGATTGAAATTAAAAGGATAAGAAGAAAACTAGAAAGTGGGAAGACATAAGAATGGAGGGGAGTGTTAGAAGAGGAGGGTTAGGCCCCTGATGGGATTTCAATGTCTACCGATGAGCTGCCTTATGGGCTTGGTCTTATCCAATCCTCTTTCCAGCTTTTAGAGGTAGTTACTCCATCCTCATGGAAACCTGAAGAATAGCCTTACCAAAGTCACAAAGCTATTGAGTGCCAGAGCCCTGTCCCTGCCCCAGGGTTCCTCTGTTGTTAAGCTCTTGTTCATTGTTCCTTTTCCCATTATTAGGGGATAGTGGTAAAGGCAAAGGAGGCAAGAAAAAGGGCTCATCCTTCCAGACCGTGTCTGCTCTCCACCGGGTAAGAAGGGCCCAGGGATTCCTGAGGACCTGTGGTGGGGAAGCCCTAGGCCTTGGGCTGCATTGCCCTATCCTGCTGCCCTGAGGTTGAGGAGGAAAGAGGCCAAAGTCATGTGGTAATTTTTAGCATGTAAATTCTAGACAAGCCTGAACTCACATCATGAATTAGTTGTCAACCCCCTGTCCCGTGGCTCCCATAAGTTCTGGTGACAGGGTGCCTGGGACCAGGGCTCAGGGACCTAAAAGAAGGCCCTTGTGGTTCCTAACTCTCCATCTTCATCCACCCCAGGAAAATCTGAATAAGCTGATGACCAACCTGAGGTCCACCCATCCTCACTTTGTGCGCTGCATCATCCCCAATGAACGAAAGGCTCCAGGTGAGCCCCAGGGAAGGCTTAAGTCTGGGGAGGATGCCTGACATCCACTTACCCTGAGAATGACCCCTTCTCCTCCCCTCTTGCCACAGGGGTGATGGACAACCCCCTGGTCATGCACCAGCTGCGCTGCAACGGTGTTCTGGAGGGCATCCGCATCTGCAGGAAGGGCTTCCCCAACCGCATCCTCTATGGGGACTTCCGGCAGAGGTGGGTACGGGCGTGCCCCGGAGTGCAGGGAGCAGAGGAGCAGTAGTCTGCAGACATCCCTGGAATTCTGTAGGCAGAGCATAATCCATGCACAATGCAAGTGACCCCAGCACTCCCTTCCCCAGGTATCGCATCCTGAACCCGGCGGCCATCCCTGAGGGACAGTTCATTGACAGCAGGAAAGGGGCAGAGAAACTGCTGAGCTCTCTGGACATTGACCACAACCAGTACAAGTTTGGCCACACCAAGGTGAGTCTAGAGCCCTGCTAGGTGGTTGCAAGGCAGGTGGCCATGATGGGTAAAGCTGCAGGAGGCAGATCCTCAATTCCTGGCTTCCTTGTTAGCCCAAGAGCTGAAACCCAGGCTTCACTTCTCTCTTGTGTTTTGCATTTGCAGTCTTGGGTTTAGGATGTGGAGTGATGGGTCCTCTGGGAACTCATCCAGGGTCCTCCCACCTCTTTATCCACCCCAGTTGTCTCAGATCTGAGGCTGAGGCCTCCTTGGTTCTAACCCCTGTCCACAGGTGTTCTTCAAAGCTGGGCTTCTGGGGCTGCTGGAAGAGATGCGAGATGAGAGGCTAAGCCGCATCATCACACGCATCCAGGCCCAGTCCCGGGGCCAGCTCATGCGCATTGAGTTCAAGAAGATCGTGGAGCGCAGGTAAGGCAGGAGGGAAAGGGGAAGGCACCCCAGAGATGCAAGAGGCAGACAAGACGTACCAACTGGTATGGTTCAGAAGATTGGGCTGCACATCCTGGCTTTGCCACTTACTTGGTGGCCTGAAAAAATTATTTCTTACCACTCTGGGTCTCATTTGGATTTTTTTTAAATAAAAATACTCCAAAGAAATACCATTTTAAAACACCAGATCAAAAAAAAAAAAAAAAAACACCAGATCAACCAAAATTATGAATGCTGACCCACTGTTAACAAATGTGTAAATTAGTACAACCTCTTTGGAAAGCGATTCATCATTATCATTTAAAAATGAACAGTCACAAACTTTTAAATTCCCATCCTGAGTACTTTTCCACAGAGAAGCTACACATGTGCACCATGAAAAAAAAAAAAAAAGAATCTTCATAGGAACATTGGTCAGAAATCTAGAAACAATCTGAATTTCCATGTTTTTTATCCAAAGGTGAATAGATAAATAGTATTATAACCATTCAGTGGAATATTACAAAGCAATAAAAAGAGTGAACTACAACTATATAGTACAATTGTGTTGAACCTTAAAGTGCATTGTTGGTTTTTTGTTTTTGTTTTGGTACTAGGGACACTTTGGTACCCAGGGAAACTTAATCACTGATTTTTATTGAGCAACTCCATACTCAGTGTAGTGATGTTGGGTTGGGAGTACACGTAGGGAGTAAGGCTACAAGAAGGGCTCCTGCCTCTGATGCCTACAAACTTGCTTAAATGGGAGGAAGGCCAAGTGCAGTTGGCTCCATGATTGAGAAGTGCTCCTTCATGGGGTTCCTCCCTACCTCCACGTTTCCTTGTCAGGGATGCCCTGCTGGTAATACAGTGGAACATTCGGGCCTTCATGGGAGTCAAGAATTGGCCATGGATGAAACTCTACTTCAAGATCAAGCCACTGCTGAAGAGCGCAGAGACAGAGAAGGAGATGGCCAACATGAAGGAGGAGTTCGGGCGCATCAAAGAGACACTGGAGAAATCTGAGGCTCGCCGCAAGGAGCTGGAGGAGAAGATGGTGTCCCTGCTACAGGAAAAGAATGACCTGCAGCTCCAAGTGCAGGCAGTAAGTCCATGTGATTACCTGCTCATCTCTCCTTTTCTCTCACCCGGATCATAACCCTTTTTATCACAAGGGACCCCAAGTCTAAGAGCTCAGCTCTCCTTAGACCCTGCATATCTCCTCTCTTAATCACCAGTGTCTTCCCTGTCCTCTTTTCCCAGGAACAAGACAACCTCAATGATGCAGAGGAGCGATGCGACCAGCTGATCAAGAACAAGATCCAGCTGGAGGCCAAGGTGAAGGAGATGACCGAGAGGCTGGAGGATGAGGAGGAGATGAATGCTGAGCTCACTGCCAAGAAGCGCAAGCTGGAAGATGAGTGCTCTGAGCTCAAGAAGGACATTGATGACTTGGAGCTGACACTGGCCAAGGTGGAGAAGGAGAAGCACGCAACAGAGAACAAGGTGAGGGTAGCTCCCTCTGGCTCCAGCCCAGGTCTCCTCAGGATTCCCAGGCCAGTATGTGGTCCTGGTCCTTAACATGGCGGTCCCCCGAGATGTCTCCAGACCAGTGACCTTTGACCTTAAAGGGGCTGGGATTTGGGATTGACAGGTGAAGAACCTCACAGAGGAGATGGCTGGGCTGGATGAGATCATTGCCAAACTGACCAAGGAGAAGAAAGCTCTGCAAGAGGCCCACCAGCAGGCCCTGGATGACCTTCAGGCTGAGGAGGACAAGGTCAACACCCTGACCAAGTCTAAGATGAAGCTGGAGCAGCAGGTGGATGATGTGAGTAGAAAGAATCATGTTCTGACTCTCTCAGATCCAGATTTTGCAGTCAACACCAATGGTCAAGGGGGTTCCTGATCCCTAGACCTAAGTTCTATGGCCCCTGGAGATTTTTTTGCTCTCTTCATTGGGCTAGGTCTCTGAATCCTGTGGGCTCTCAAGATTTCTCTGCTGATTTGACTTCCAATCCCATTGGACTTCACCTTTAAGTAAAAGCAGATGAACACATACGGATTTCAGGTTTTCTGGATGTTGTTCATTTTCTTCTCCTCACCAGCTGGAGGGATCCCTGGAGCAAGAAAAAAAGGTGCGCATGGACCTGGAGCGAGCGAAGCGGAAGCTGGAGGGTGACCTGAAGCTGACCCAGGAGAGCATCATGGACCTGGAGAATGACAAACTGCAGCTGGAAGAAAAGCTCAAGAAGTATGCAGCATGGTAGCCAGGAGGGGTTAATGGTGGTGTCAGGCCTGGTAGCAGGGGCTCAGGGTGCTGCACCTCTTCGGGTATGTGCACCCTGGACACACTGGAAATGAGGGTGATCACAACCCTCTACCTTCACTGTCTGGACCAGGAGGGAGGGAGTTTCACTGTCTGGGCCAGCTCGCCATGCTGAGGCAAGCAAAGAGAATGGGCCCAGAGGAAGGAGGACCACTATTCACCATCCCCATTCTCCTCCAGGAAAGAGTTTGACATTAACCAGCAGAACAGTAAGATTGAGGATGAGCAGGCTCTGGCCCTTCAGCTGCAGAAGAAACTGAAGGAAAACCAGGTGATGTTCTTCCCAGCGCAGCCAAGGGGCAACTCAACCTCCTGAGGCTGAAGGAACTGCTTAGGGTTTTAGACGATGTCTGGAACTCCAGGCAGCCCCAGAGACTCAATTATCCCTGACTTACAGGCACCCTAGAACACCAGCCTACCCCTAGTGAGCAAGGATATATTATTTCAGCAACACTATTTTAAGGATGAATTGTACCTACTAAAAGGGTTTCTCTCTTTGAGATGTGCTTTACATCATGGGCTTTCCGCTCTGGGGTTAGTAATGGAACTCAGTTCTCCCCTAATCCTTTCTCTGCATGGGTGGGGCAGCTCCTACCACCTTGAGCAAGTCACTTACCCTTTCTGATCCTCAGATTCTCTTCTCATCTAACAAAACCCTGCCTTTCAGGACCAGACGAGATAATGTATATGGAACCACTGTGTCAACTAGAAAGCTCCACATAAATGTCATTTTGATAAAAAGTTACAGAAGTTACCAACCCCTAGCAAGAGAGTATTCTTTCACCATAGGCCATGCATGCTAGTGCATACCTGTACTCCCAACTGCTTAGGAGCCCACAAGTTTGAAGACAGCCTTGGGCAACACAGCAGGACCTATCTCCAAAAAACAAAAACAACCCAGTCCAGTCTCTCTTACCTTTAACGTAACTTGAATTTGAATGTGTTTTAGCAGTGGGTTTGTCAAACAAGCCCTGGAAACCTAAAGACAGGCACTGTCTCCATGGCCATATCTGGACAGAGTGAAAACAGACACTCAGCTACCAGGGGCAGGGCCTGGTTCTCTCATTTTCTGAGTAGGCTGCAGCTTATAGAAATAACTGGTCTCCCCTCAGCACAGGGGGTCCTTGGCTCAGAGTACAGGTAACTTGTAAGCACAATTTCATTCCTTTAAGCTATTCAGGGATTCCCCTCTCATCTTTGGTGCTCCTTCTGGGGTTTGGCCAGAATATTGGGCCATTCCTGGGATCTTCTATCCTGGTGCGGGCAACTTCTTTGGTTTTTTGGACCCAGAACAACAGTGTTGTTATCCTCATCAGGTCTTGACATGAGCTGTGGCTTCTCCCCTCCCTCTTTGCATTCTTGAGCATAAGTTCCAACTTCTCCATCCCAGGAACAGAAGCATAGGTCCTCTCTCTCTTCCTCCCAGGACCAACCCTGTTATCCATTAAAGCCACCTATTTTCCCAGATGAAGGAAACACCAACAATCCTCCTCTTTGCTTCTAACTAACCAAACAGCAGATCAAAATGGTAGATGGGACATTCTCCCAATTTGGTCCCAACCAGGGCTAAGCCCAGAGCAATGAGATAGGGGCACAATAAAGAGGAGGGCACTCTGCTAGCTCTCACCTGAACTAAAGGGAGCAAGCAAACTAGAATCCAATCCTGGTCATAAATAAGTAAGCCCCAAAGAGTGAGGAATATGGTCGATCAGACTTTGTCATTAAGTTGGAAAATTACAATAGTATTTGATTGTTCTGAGGCAATTGAAATATTGTTGCAAACATCTGTAGAAATACAAGCATCCTCTGTCCTGTCTTATGGTAAGGGGAGCACAATGTAGTAAATATGTGGACTCTGAGATTCCTGATTTCATGGGATCTCATGGTACTCCTCAGAACACCAGCTCTGAGAGTTGAAAGCTGCAGATGCCCAGATGGAGTCTGAGAAGCCCTCAAGAAATGCCTTGAAGGTTTCACTTCAACTAAATTCTTATTGATGGCCAGTGCATTATATGGTGCTTAGCCTTATCCCTGGCCTCTACCCACTAGACACTGGTAGCATCTCCCATTATATCATAACAATTAAAAATGCCTCCAGACATTGCCAACTGTCCTATAGGGGTGCAAAATTGCCCGTGTTAAGAACCACTGCTCAAGAGGGACCAAAGTATTTGGGAGTATTTTAGAGTCTTGGTGGGGTCCAGTGGAAGAGTCTGACCAGCTGGTCTGAGCCCTTCTCATCTGGGCCCAGGCACGCATTGAGGAGCTGGAGGAGGAGCTGGAGGCTGAGCGCACGGCCAGGGCCAAAGTGGAGAAGCTGCGCTCAGACCTGTCCCGAGAGCTGGAGGAGATCAGTGAGAGGCTGGAGGAGGCCGGAGGGGCCACATCTGTGCAGATCGAGATGAACAAGAAGCGAGAGGCCGAGTTCCAGAAGATGAGGAGGGACCTGGAGGAGGCCACGCTGCAGCACGAGGCCACAGCCGCAGCCCTGCGCAAGAAGCACGCTGACAGTGTGGCCGAGCTGGGTGAGCAGATCGACAACCTGCAGCGGGTGAAGCAGAAGCTGGAGAAGGAGAAGAGCGAGTTCAAGCTGGAGCTGGACGATGTCACCTCCAACATGGAGCAGATCATCAAGGCCAAGGTGAGCCCAGCTCCACTTCTCCTCTCCCTCTTCTCTCGGAAACTGTGGCTTCCTCCCGTGTTCTCTCTACGTGTCCTCTCTCTTGTCCTTCTCACTCCCTTCATCTTCCTTGATCTTCAGATCCTCTCTATCCTGCTCCTCCCTGGCCCTCACCTCCTCCTTTCTTTAATTCATGCCCCCTCTTCAGACTGATCCCTTTCCACACTCCTTCTGTCTCCCTCCTGCCCTCTGTGCTCTTCCCACCTTCGCCCTCTCTTCTTTCCTGAAGTCTGGTTAACCCAGTCCCTTCTCCCTGCCAACCCTGGCCCTTCCCGCATTCACCTTCTCTGTGTCCATTACTGCCTGAAGGCAAACCTGGAGAAAGTGTCTCGGACACTGGAGGACCAGGCCAATGAGTACCGCATGAAGCTGGAAGAGGCCCAGCGCTCCCTCAATGACTTCACTACACAGCGAGCCAAGCTGCAGACCGAGAATGGTGGGTGCCCCTGACCATCCCCACTCCTGTCCTGCATAGGGCATTGGTTTCCCTCTTTCACGGCCCACAAATCCCTCATTCTGCCTCCAGGAGAGTTAGCCCGGCAACTAGAGGAAAAGGAGGCTCTGATCTCCCAACTGACACGAGGGAAGCTCTCCTACACCCAGCAGATGGAAGACCTCAAGAGGCAGCTAGAGGAGGAAGGCAAGGTGAGGCCCAGCTAGGGGAAGTGGGACAGGCTTGATGGTGGCCCTGAACATTAAACCTCAACTCCAAAACTAGGTCTGGAGAGACTGGCTCAAAAGTACACACCTATAATCCCAGCTACTTGGGTGGCTGGGGCAGGTAGAACACAAGTTTGAGGTCAGCCTAGGCAACTTAGTGAGATCCTCTTAAAATAAAAAGAACCGGGGATGTAGCTCAGTGGTAGTGTGCTTACCTAGTATGATTCATTCACCAGTTTAAAAAAAAGGAAGGAAGGAAGGAAAGGAGAGAGAGAAGAATTGGGCCTGGAGGCTGGAGAGACACCTCCATAATGAAGAACACTCTAGTCCAGATTCTCCTACCTTCTAGCTAAGCAACACCCCATCAGTGCTTCTTTCCTTGTTGCTAAAGGCATGCAGTAGGCAAACTGGGAAGCCACTCAAAGACTGAGATTCCACCTCAGTGCTCATGCTGGATGAGGCTGAGGCTCAATTGAAGGGATTCCCTCTACCTCTGGTGTCCACCTCTCCCCAGGCCAAGAACGCCCTGGCCCACGCACTGCAGTCGGCCCGGCATGACTGTGACCTGCTGCGGGAGCAGTATGAAGAGGAGATGGAGGCCAAGGCCGAACTACAGCGTGTCCTGTCCAAGGCCAACTCAGAGGTGGCCCAGTGGAGGACCAAGTATGAGACAGATGCCATCCAGAGAACAGAGGAGCTGGAGGAGGCCAAGTGAGTGCTGAATGCCTCCACCCTGATTCTCAGAGAGGAACAGAGAACCTGGGGTGGAGACAGGCAGAGTGGATATAAGTAAGTGGTTTGGGGTGGGAGTGACAGGGGATGGGTGAAACCTGGCGGGCAATAGAAGTGCTTAAAAGGAAGCCTGGATTCTGCAGTCTGTGAGCCCTGGCTGGCCCTAACCCACTTCCTGTGACAGGCGAGCTTTTGGCCCGGGTTATACCTAATGCTCATGTATAAGACGAGCAAAAAGCTTGTTGGTCAGAGGAGCGATCGTCAATCAGCCTGATGAGGGACTGGGAAGAAGTTGCGCAGCCTATGCTGATGAACTGTTCTAGGCACCAGCAGTCTTGGCTCCTCTAGGCTGGGGTTCCAGTGTCCCAGGGAGCTGTGGAAGGGTGTGGGTCTTCCTCATCTGCAGTACCAGTACGAGAGAGTCAACACTGATCCCCACCGTTCCCATGTAGAGTCACACACACACATATTCCCCCCCAGCTCCAGACTGAAGTGGAGGAGGCAGTGCAGGAGTGCAGGAATGCCGAGGAGAAGGCCAAGAAGGCCATCACAGATGTGAGTCCCCCACCCTGCTCACCCACTCCAGGCCCATGTCCCCTGGGCTAGGCAGTGAGGGTGTGAAGACTTGACCACACCATGTACCCTGCTTTCCTGTGCACAGGCTGCCATGATGGCAGAGGAGCTGAAGAAGGAGCAGGACACAAGCGCCCACCTGGAGCGCATGAAGAAGAACATGGAGCAGACCATCAAGGACCTGCAGCACCGGCTGGACGAGGCTGAGCAGATCGCCCTCAAGGGTGGCAAAAAGCAGCTGCAGAAGCTGGAGGCCCGGGTGCGGGAGCTGGAGAATGAGCTGGAGGCCGAGCAGAAGCGCAATGCAGAGTCAGTGAAGGGCATGAGGAAGAGTGAGCGGCGCATCAAGGAGCTCACCTACCAGGTGCGGGCAGGTGGATCAGAAGTAGATGTGGCAGCTGCTTTGCCAGCACACACAGGGCACCTGCTGAGCTGCTGTCCAGGATTGCCAGGCTGCACACCCATCACCTGCTCTTTGAGATGCTGTCTGTAGATTTATTTTTCTTTCTGACCCTGGAGTCAGTTCCACTTGCATCCATGAATTTTTGTAGCAAAAATGGAGAATCCACTTCCATTTTAACCAGAAAACTCTTTTAACCAGAATCCCCCCAGATTTCTTTGTTTGATTGCTTTTTTGCAGTGCTGAAAATCAAATCCTGGGATTTGTGCATTATATGTAAGAGGTTTACCACCGAGCTATGTCCCCAGCTCCCCTGCCCCAGGAGTTTTATAACCCAAAGTTATAAAAACATGGTAGCCAAAGTGCTACCATGAGTGCTACTATGAAAGCTTCAGAATAGTCGGAAATCTTTCCACCTACTACCAACCTGACAGGGAGACATGAGTCAGGTGATGGGAAAGACTCAGAGTTCTTCCAGGAACTTCTGGGACCCAAAAAAAAAAAAGACCTTAGAGAAAAACCTCCACCTGCATAGCTCAGAGCCTTTGCTTTTGACCTGTTATTTTCACAGTCTTCTGGAAAGTAAGACCAAGAAGATGGAGATGTTGGTCCATTTAAAGGTGGATATCAGAGGCATAGGAAAGAGATTATAGATAGAGAACTGCAGATTTTTATGGATAAAGATGGAAAGGGCATCCTAGCACATACATGATATGAAAATAGGAATGATCAAATGACATTGGAACCAGTGATCCTGGTGCCCAGATTTTGGCCCAGGGCAATGTATTAGAATATTAGGCTATGATAGATCAGAATAATCTGGACAGGGATGGGGATATAGCTCAGTTGGTAGAGTACTTGCCTCCCATGCACAAGGCCCTGGGTTCAATCCCCAGCACCACACACACACACACACACACACACACACACACAAAATAATAATAATAATAATAGGAATAATCTGGACAATGATAATATCCCCTTATTTCTGCCTTCCTCATTGTTTCTCTCTGGTCATCTCAAGAACCACTAGGCAATAGCACCCAAGTTGTTCCAGGTGAGAACCCTATCCAACAGATCAAGGCTGGAACAGGCCAAGTGCATCCATATGACCACATTAGAGAATTCTATTAGGTTCTGAGCCCCTTCCCTGACTTTGGACCACAAGCCTCATTGCTTTGTGAGTCCCTGACTTAGAAGCTTGCCCTGCTCCTTTGACCTACAGGTAGAAGCAGAGACGGACCCTTACCTACCACCTCCTTAATCTGGGCTATTGGAGGGAGGAGGGGTGGTTGAGGCCTGGGGAGAAGAGTGGAATAGGGAAGACAAAAAGGTAATTGCACTTGTTGTTCTCTGAAAACTGGTTTCTCCCACCCACACACCCCAGACAGAGGAGGACAAAAAGAACCTGCTGCGGCTGCAGGACCTGGTGGACAAGCTGCAGCTGAAGGTCAAGGCCTACAAGCGCCAGGCTGAGGAGGCGGTGAGTTTGTGGTGTTCTCCCTTCTTTCATCAACATACCTACTATGTGTGAGAGCCCATGAGTATCTGCCATTGCCAGGCCTGGATGAAGGGTCAGCTCTAATCTTTATCAGACATTTATTCTATATGTCTGTGAGCTCTGAGCTGTGTCAGGTACTCTGAGTTCATGATGTAGTGACCCAGCACCTGCCCAACAGCTGCCCATAGTCCACACACCATAAACCCAAGGGAAAGCAGCGGAAAGGGATCATTGGTATTGAAGGCAGGAAAAAGGTCACAGTTAGAATCAGGCCTGAAAGGGAACCTGACTAGGCATAGCACAGTGAGGAAAACATCTGGTGAGCAGGAAAGTGTGGGCATGAGGTATGGATGAGCACATCTATGCAGGAAGTTCCAGGGTCAGCAAGCATCTGAGTTATGATTAGAATAGGTGCAGTGAAACTGGGCTCTGGGGTGGGGAGAGGGCCATGCCAGCCAGCATGGCATTTATCCTGGGCACTGGATGGCTGTGAAATATCCTAAATGCTGGACAAGTTTGAGGAAGGTGTAATGTCAGGTGCATGAGACCCTTTAAGGCTGTTGCAGGAACTTGGGTAAGAAGTGAGTGGTTCAGAGACAGGGAGCTGGTCTCAGGCCCCATCCTCACATCCCCCAACTCCCCATAGGAGGAGCAGGCCAACACCAACCTGTCCAAGTTCCGCAAGGTGCAGCACGAGCTGGATGAGGCAGAGGAACGGGCCGACATCGCTGAGTCCCAGGTCAACAAGCTTCGGGCCAAGAGCCGTGACATTGGCGCCAAGGTGGGTCCCTCCCTTGGTCTGTACTAGTCAGACAGGAATCTCTGCAGAGAGCCCAATCCCATTCTCTCATCCACTAAACTATAAGCACCCCTAATATGGGATCCCAAGATCACTGAAGCCTAACTGCCCCCACTTTCTTTAGTGGTTCTGGGGATTGAACCCAGGGCCTTGTACATGCTAGGCAAGTACTCTACCACTGTGCTGCATCCCCAGCCCTAACCTTTCCCTTTCTGTGGGTATCTCTCTTTGCCCCTGAAAGCCCTAGTGACCTAGCACCTGCCCAACATCTGAATCTTCCCCAAACCTTCCTCCCTCTTGCCAGCCGCCCCTCACAGCCCCTTTTTCTTTCTCAGCAAAAAATGCATGATGAAGAGTGATGCTGCCTCCAAAACCTGGCTGATGCTCACCCACAATAAACATGAGACCTGACACTGCTGTGCCTTTTTGTCCTTCCTGAAGCCCATCCTGGAGCAAGAGGGCTGGTGGCCACAGCCCCTCTATCAGAGCTGTGGGAATCAAAGCACCTCACATCTTTAGAGGAGGCAACCAAGCCCAGAGAAGTGAGGTGTTCTGCCTGGCAGCATGAGTCCTAGCTCTGCTTGGTCAATCCTAAGGAAAGGGGACAGAAATTTTAGCAGTGGAAGAAATAAAGGCACCAACAGGGTGAGCCAATTATAGACATTGAGATACAGAATTTTGGTGTCAAAGTGGAAGCTACCCTCTGCCAACCCATCTCTGAGGCCACTACCGGCATTAACATTGTCCTGGGATACCTGATCTTTGCAAACAAATTTTCTGCTGATGCCCAACATGGTTCAGAGCTGGCTGAGGAGGGAGGCACAGGGAAAAGATGTGGAAAAGGTCCTATTCTAGTCAGCTCCTTGGGAATAGCTCACAGGAATTACCAGCCTCTGTGGGTTAGCACCTCCCCATGAGGGTATCCCAGGATTCCAGGACCAGCCAATGCTGAGCCCATTCAGTATTACAGGGTGGATGAAGTGTGGCAATGCTCATCCATTTTTACTGTCACACAGACATGGACAAGCACAGAGGCATACACAGGCACTCACCATTGAGCAAGGTTCTCCTGTCTCTGAGCTTTTACTGAGGACCACTCACATAGTTGCTCAGGGTTCAGCTGGTTTAACTTCCTTTTGCTCAAAGTAAAGCTCTACCCTCCACTGGACTTTTTGACGAGGCTCTACAGACCACCTTCTCATTCCTTTACCTGGCACCCCGCTCCCCAACTCCACTAGTTGATCTTCTTCTATCCCTCCTTTCAGGTGGTGCCCATCCAATCACATTCCTGCCAGGTCAGCCACCTCGTCTTGAGAATTAATTATACATAAAACCAGAGAGCTGTGAGCAGAATCCAGGAAAACAAAATCCAGTTGGTTCTAGACTTGGAGAACCTGCCAGGAGAGGCTGTCAGATCTGATGAGGAGCCAGGGCAAAAGGATAGGAGAACAGAAAACAGGAGGCAGAAAAAGTCAATCCAAGAGAGGAGTGGGCAGGACCCAGGAAGCAGAGCACCACCCCAGAGCTCAAGATCCAAGGTCTAGGCAGGGCTTGGGGACTGGGGCCTGCAACTGTAAGGAGCACCCCAAAAGATAAAGGAAGGCATTTCATAACAGGAACAATCAAGCACTCGGGATAGGGAACAGAAAGTCAGCTGATTGCAGCCACTGAGCTGGGCCCTGTCTTAGACTGGGCAGGGAAATCTTGGCTGCACTGAACTCCATGGACCAGGCCAGGCTGATTCCCAGGCTGTGGGTGCTGCTCCAAACTCTTAGAGCTGAGCTCTCCCATAGCTTTCATTGTGGGAAGCCCTCCACCAGCCTGTCTCCCAATCTGTGAAGGCTCATGGACAAGGCTTCACCTCTGAATGCCTGATACCCAGCACAGGGACAAAAGGCACTCAGGAAATGTGTTCTGAGGAATCAGCGAGCTGAGAAATGGGCCCATTGGTGGAGAGAGCTGCAGATGAGGCTGGTCCATTGTTTTCAGAGCTACAAGGGAGCTTCATATCATACTGTATCTAGAACACCTGTCTAGGTGTTAGGACAGCTAGCTTCTAGCCCTAGTTCTGTCAACAAGTCAGTAAGTCATTTCTCCTGAGCCCCAATTTTCACTTATGTAGAATGAGGGTATTGTCCTGCTGATATCTAAGAGCTCTTCTACTGCCAGCATTTTGTGAATTTCTTCTTATGAAGCCCCTGACTGCCCTCTTCCCTGCCGCCTGCCGGCCAAGTCCTCCCCAAACCACAAGAGGGAGCTCTACACAAGCCCGGGGCAAGCACTCAGCTCAAGCCTACTGAGGTGAGCACAAGTAGATGGTGGGCACTTCCTCACATAGGAGACAGAACTCCAGGTGTCCAGTCACCAGGCACACAACAGAGTGGCCTTGAGCACAGCATTTCAGAAATCTCTCCCTCTGCTACCCCAGGCTGTGGGGCATTTTTTGCTTTGGTGAATGTCTTTAGCTTCTTCAGGCTGGCTCCCACCTCCTCACTGCTTGGACCTGGTCTCAGATAGGGATCATGGCCTGCTCCAGGCAACATTCCCATGAATACTACTTGACATTCCTAATCTGCCTTAATTTCTTGGGAACAAGAAGACTCAATAGTAGGATTTGAATCTTTTAATTTGAGGGCCCAGTTTCCTTCCCTCCCCTCTTCCCCTTCCTCCTCTGGACAGAACCTCATCAGGATCCAGGCTCAGGGCACCAGGCTCCACAGATACATCCCCACTGACTTCTTGGGCACATGCCTCTGTAGACCTGGTATGGGGGATGGTGGCCAGGGGGTCAATGAATCCAAAGGAGACATATCTGGGCTTCATGGTTCCCTGTGTCTGGATGGGCTTGGGAGACAGCCCAGGAGTCACTGCTGAGTCCCTGTGAAGATGGAACCAGGCATGGAAGCCATGTCAGGCTGGGGCAGCTAGGGTGGGGATAGGGGCATCTCAGGGAGCAGACTCACCCTGGGTGGCTCTGGGTGCCATCTCAGTCCGATAGATCTTGAAGGCATCATAGGCAAAGACCGATACCAGGATGATACCAAACACCTGTGGGAGGAAGGTCAACATGGCACAGCAGAGGCTATTGAGCCATTGGACCAAGAGAGAGGGAGGTAGATGTACAGGGAGAGGGGTGAGCCAGACCCCAGGCATTGGTTTCCACTTTGAACACAAGAAGTGTCCAAGCATCAGCCAGAGGTCCTAAGGAGCCAGAGTGCCCCACAGGACTAGACTCACGAAAGCAGCAATGGCAGCCCCTTCCCTGGAGGTCACAGCAGCAAAGGAGACCACGAGGAAGATGATGATGGCACTGAGGCAGCGGAGGAAGTCCTGGGGAGCCAGGGATGTCAGAAGGCAGGGAGAAATCACCCAGAGGTTTCCCAGGCTAGTCAGCAGCCTGACCCTCAGGGACCCTGAATTTCTATATAGGGATGGCCCTGGACACTTTCAAGAGAGCTCACAATGCTATCCAGGGAATAAGAACAGAGTCCACAGCAGCCAAGGACTGGGCAGAGTCAGCCCAAGCCAGTGGCTGAGCTTCCCAGCTTGCAGGCCCAAGCAGGGCAGGGCTGAGGCTGGGGCTCTGGTGAGTGAGAGGGCAGACTTAAGGGATGTATATCCTCCTTGTTCGCAGGGACCCTGTAGCTGTGAAATCTGTCTGGGTAAAAGCACAGTATGGAATACAGGGCATAACCTGGGACAAAGCCCAGCTGGGGTGTGGAAGTGGAGGGGAGCTGGGAGAAGAGAGGAAAACTCAGCAGTTGGAATGAAGGATGGACCAAGATGGGGTGAGGGAGGCAGGGTTTCTCACCAGACAAGGCCAGTTAAGCTGGTCGAAGCGCTGGTAGTACTGGGTGGCGTAGAAGAAGAGGAAAGTGAGCGTGATGAGGAACTCCAGCAATGCCGCGGCCATATAGGCGGAGATGGAGGCCGTGAAGCAGATGAAGATGATGAAGGTCAGGGCCTGCAGGACCGAGTATGGAGATCTAGCCAGGAAGGGGACACATGCACAGGCCAGACCTTGGCCTTTCCCTCCTCAGGAACCCCACAGGCTGGCACCCACCTCCCATCCTTGGAGAGGATAAGGAAGAGCTCTGGCATGTCTCCCGTTCCTGGTGTCAGGGACACCATTCCAGGCATTTGACCGTAGAGGGCCATCTCCAGCCCCAGGGACCCCAGTAACCCCAGCAGTTAGGCCAAGCTGCACGGCTACAGGGAGTACGAGCCTATGGTGATCCTCTAGAATGGTGTCCCCCAGGAGTACACAGTAGGCCTCTGGAGTTGTGTCCACAAAGGCCCTGCACCTCAGGAGGAGGCCCCTGGCCCACAATGCTCTTTCCACTCTCAGATGTCCTAAACTTCTCTGATGAGAACCAGAGCCTTTATTCCACACCAAGAGAGAAGGCTTAGAAGGCAGGTGCTCCCCAGCTATACAGGATGACAGAGAGGCAGAGGCCTTGCTAAGGAACTGGGGGAAGATTCTTCCTGAAAATAGATGTTCATGGGCAGCAGCCAACAGATAAAGCAGAGCTGTAGGAAATCTGCCCTTTTTGGTAGTTGGGTTTCTTAGACATGCCAACAAGTGGTCATCCTGGAGGCTGGGAAAAGACAAGCCAGCTTTTATCCCTGTCCTATCCCTATGTCCAATCCCTCCATGTCCCAGGAAGCTGCCCTTCCATCTAACTTCAACTCATCCTGCTGCAACTGAAACCTGCTCCAAATGGAGAGGCAGCAAGAAAGCTGAGCAGGAGATGAAGAAGGTGCAGCTGGAGACGGGAGAAGCTCGAAAAGAGAATTGCTGGGCTGTGAACCTGGGAACCCAGCTCAGGGCTGGTGGGCCAGGGAGCTGGGGATGGGGGAGACAGAAGCACCAGATTGGGGAGGCAGCTGTTACCAGCTCAGTTTCCAGCAGGATGCCTTTGAGAGAGGAGAAGAAGGTCTTGTCCACAGCGAAGCCCTGGAGCTCTGCAGCTGCCCCCTCCTCAGGGGGCCGGTCCCGGCGATTCCAAGCACTGAACATCTCCGTGGGGACCACTGGGCACAGCCCCACCCACCCACCCACACACTGCCACCAGCCCAGGAAGGGACCCAGAAACCCGGCAGGATGAGAAAGCAGACAGGAGCAAGAAGGCACTTGGATAAACCTGAAAGTGAAGCAGAGAGGTCTGCTGGGGGCCCAGGAAAGGCAGCCGCTGGGGAGGCCTCCCAGATGGGCCTTCACCAGGCTGCCCAGAGAGCCTCTGCTGTTGCCTGCACCAGCCCCCTAGGAGGACGCTGGGAGGGCTGAGAGGCGTGGCCAACCCCTCCCCTTACTGGGAGCCCAACCCAGCCTGGAAAAGGGGAGAAGGAAGACGGGGAGAAGGAGGTCAGAAAGAAACTGCAGGAGCTGGGAGTAAGCATTAGACAGGGGCAAGAGTAAGACACCCCACAACACCTCTGTGACCTAAGCCTGAATAAGTTTATTTCCGCCTCCTATAACCTTAACCCTCTTCCTTGGCTGGTCCTTTCTCCCTTTTCCTTTTAAGGAGGGTGAGAGCTGGAGCCCAGCCCAGGCAGCACCCTCAGGACCAAGCTGCAGCAGAGGACAAAGGCGGATTGTTGGGGAGACAAGGGGGCGCTGTATGCCTGCTGCAGTGCCTCAATGGGCCTCTGTCTCTCCAGCATGCCAGGAGGAGGCCTGACCCTTCCCTGGTGTTCAGGGCTGGGTCAGGGAGCCAGAGAGTGAAAGGGATGGGAGGGTGCAACAGAAACTGCATGGCATGGAGAGCTGGCAGGGCGGGCAGTAGGTGAGGGCTGGTGGTAGGAAGGAGGAGGTGGTGGGCTGAGGGCCATGGGATGTTCGGGCACCATGGATGCCAAAGACAAATTAGGCCATTTTTAAATACAGATATTTATTTGGATAAATCTCTCCACATTCAATAACAGCTTCCTCCTCAGAATGATCCATGTCGAAGGATTTGTAACTACACCAGGACATGTGCAAAGTAGATGATCACTGAGTGTTTGATAAATGAATGAACGAACAAACAAATGAAATGAGGGTCAACAGGGCCAATAAGAAGAAAGTTCCTGTGCTGGGCCAGGGCAGCTGGAGATGGGAGGATAAGAAGAGTCAGGAGTGTGGCCTCCAGAAATGGGCAGAGCTTTGAAGGCCTTTTCTGAAAGGAAATGCCAGGACAACAGATTCCAGCAGCCACAAGCTGCAGTTGCTCCCTTCCAAAAGTGCTTCCGGAAAGTGCTAAAGTGGGGGGCTGGGGATATAGCTCAGTTGGTAGACTGCTTGCCTCGCATGCACGAGGCCCTGGGTTCAATCCCCAGCACCTCCAAAAAAAAAAAAAAGTGCCAAAGTGTGTGTTCTCCCCAAGGCCTCCATCCTGTCCGAGGAGCTTGCTGATGCAGGTGGTGCTTCAGAGGGACCAAGCATGTGGGTATCTTGGCCTACCATGGCAAGATGGTTGTGCACCTGGCTGCAGTCTTACAGATAAGGATCTGGCTTCAGGTAGGTGGCAGGCATGACTAGGCCATCACACGGGGCCGTACACACACACAAGCCAAGGAGACGCGGTAGAGCCTACGCTCCAGGCAGTAGCCATGGTGGGTGCCCCTTTCACCATGGCATGGACGCCGGTAGAAGACGGTCTGGTTGTGGTAGAGCAGCTCCGAGTTGCCCAGGGGGTCCATGTGAGAGCCTGTCTGTAGGCTGACGCAGTGTGGACACAGGCAACGGGCGTGATACAGATCCTGGGGGAGCCGGTTCAAGTCCCTGTCCAACCTGTGGGGATGCAACTGGTCAGTCCCTGGAGAGATAGGCCAGAGCAGGGAGGGCCAGGTGGGATGGGGCTGCTAGAGGAAAGACATGGGGGCCTGACTTCTTGTCTCAGTTCTGGCACCCACATGCTGTGTAACTTTGAATAAGTCATCACCCTGCTCTCTGGGATTTATCTTCCCTGACTGAAAGTGAATGTAGGGGACAAAAGAGTGGTTTTCCACTTGGTCCTGTCCTGGAGCCCTTCAGGAGGCAGGGGAAGGTAAGCAGGCTTCTGCCTCTGCCTCCACCAGACCAAGTTCTTCTTCCATATGATATCGAGCTGGGCTTTAGCGTGAGGTTTCTTAGGGTAATTATTACATTTTAGGTCTTTTAAAATTATAATTGTTAAGCCAGGCACAGTGTCGCACGCCTGTAATCCCAGTGGCTCTGGAGGTGGAGACAGGAGGATCTCGAGTTCAAAGCCAGCCTCAGCAAAAGCAAGTTGCTAAGCAACTCAGTAGAACCCTGTCTCTAAACAAAATATAAAATAGGGCTGGGGATGTGGCTCAGTGGTGGAGTGCCCCTGAGTTCAATCCCTGGTGCCCAAAAACTAAAATAAAATTATAATTGTTTCAAAAGTAAAAACTACTCTGACAGCCAAGTATAAAATAATTTTAAAAAAGAAAGAAAAAGAAGACAATCTCTCTCTCCACCAGTTCTACTTCCTAGAAGGAGCTGTTTCCTATACCCACAAGACACTACCAAAGCATATATTATAAGTACACTTAACAATGCAGGGAAAGACTTCTTTTCCTATTCTGAAAAGATTTTGTGGCAAAAAAAAAAAAAAACTTGAAAAACACAGAAAGAGTAGATACTCCAAAGGTTTGTATTCCAACAGTGGAGCAGGAAAACCCCCATCCATGGTTGTAAGACTGTTTTCCATACAGAAAAACCCTGGGAGACTGGGGTCCACCTTCTATAGCATTTCCCAATGGGTTCCCTAATAAACACCATTCAAGAAAAGGTTCTGAGGTCAAATGAGTTTGGGAAACATTGAATTTAATGGTTCCTTTTCTGCAGACTTCTTGCAGATTTTAGTGTGTAAGGGGCACTATAAATCTCAGAGTGGGGGCTGGGGATGTGGCTCAAGCACACTCGCCTGGCATGCGTGCGGCCTGGGTTCGATACTCAGCACCACATACAAAACAAAGATGTTGTGTCTGCCGATAACTAAAAAATAAATATTAAAATTCTCTCTCTCTCACTCTCTCACTCTCTCTTTAAAAAAAAAAAATCTCAGGGTGTGGGGACTGGAGCTGCTGCACCCAAACTTACTTGACATCACTTTTCTGAAGAGCAGCTTGTAGAACAAGTGTTGTACATAACAGAATGGGCAAGGCTGACTAAGTGGTTATCTGGGAATCACAGCCTCCCAACCAGTGGTCTGAGCCCTAGTTCAGTCAGCCATCTGGCACCCAACCTCCCCCAACAGGCTTTACACCATCAGATTTGTCCCAGAACCAACTGACCTTCTGAGACCACTCAAAAGCATTATGAATTGTTGACTCCACCTGAGATCTAATCTCAGTTAAAGTTGGCCCCCTTCCTACCCCCAATAAACTTCATCTATTCCCAAAGTCACTAAACAGAGTCATATGTATGGGGAGTGGAAACACAGAACCCCCTAAAAGGACATAAAGACAAAAGAATTATGGTTGGGATCCCTAAGACCCTAATCTTTAATATTTTTTAAATCTCTGTCCCTATTGCAGTATTTCCTAACATTTTTCACATTATGGCCCAAATAGAGAATTATAATATTTCTGTGGCACACTGAGCAAAAGAATAAGATAACATTATCATGATCAAAGATAAGCATCCCAGGGTTCTAGATGCTGGGTTTCCCCCAAGAATTGAGGGTTTTACAGTCTTCATATACTTAAAACCTATTCATGACCCAGGGAAGTTACATTTGGTACTGGGATGCTTTGTGCCTGTATCATACCATATTCCCTAATATTTTAGTTTTTTTAAAAAAGTGGGATATTATAGAAAAAGAAGGAGAAGGAGGAGGAAGAGAAGAAGGAGAAGGAGAAGGAAAAAAAGTAGAGCACCAACATTAAGAACAGATTTTACATATGTGATTTCATTTGATCTACATATTAGCCTATGGGGTATAATCTCATTTTACTGATTAAATAAATAAATAAAATAACTTGGGGGGAGTTATTGGCCCAAGGTGACTAAATGGGAGTCACAGGAAGGACTCAAATCTAGGCTTGTTAGTTTCTAAAACTTTATGGCCTCTGAGATCAAAGAGGGAAAGTAGAATTGGGTAGAACTTGCCTGCACCTTCACACAGCCCTCACACACACACACACACACACACACACACACACACACAGGAAAGCACAGGCAGGGTTTTCATTTGGGATAGGGTGGCAGACTCACTCATATCTCCAGGGGGAGATGGCCCTACTATTGAGGGGTCCGTCTTCACTGGCCCTGCAGGATTCTGGGTGCTGGGCAAGGCTCTCAGGCTCCGGGGGAGACATGAACACAGTTGGCCCCTGCAACAAGTCCTCAGAGAGATCTTGCCCTTTGCTGGGACCACAGCTGGGCCAGTGGCTGCAGTCCTTCTGGAGTCGAAAACTAAGGGTGTGGGTTCCCAGCATCATAGCCAAGAATGCGACCACCTGGAGAAAAAAGCCAGTGTGAGAACTGCTCTCACCTAATCCAGTCGCTTACCATCCAAACGTCTCCCCCAAACCTGGGAGCCTGGCCTCCCTCAACCCTCAGCAACACTCTGCTCAGTTTCCTCTCAGCAACCCCTCTGGCAGCATGTGCACTCACCTGGTACATGCTGGATGCTGCTCAATCAGCCACTGGTGGCGGTGCCCTGACTGACAGGCCTTCTGGAAGCAGGCTGACTGGAGTGGTTTGGGAGTCCTGGTTTTATTTTCAGCAAACCTGTTTTGTTTATTCAAATTTATTTCCACTATCGTTTGGAGGGAGTGGCTTGAGATTAAAAAACAAAACAAAACTGAAAAAACCTGAAAGCATTTCCAAAAGCTGTTTAGAATCTACCTTCATGGAAGTTGTGGTGACATCATTATCTGTCTGGTAGCTGATTGGGTAAGCTTTGCTCGTTGCGCTTTTCCGGGTGTGGGGTCAAAGCAATAACGTTCTGCTATTATGTATCTTTGTAACTATCATTATGGGAATTTTCCGGGTTGGTTTGCCACCCTAAATTATGGAATATCATTGGCCTTTCCTTCAAAGGCCTCATTTCCGTGGTCTCTGCTACTCTTCCCCTTCTTCAGATGGCCCTGACCACCATGATAGTAAATATTTCCCTTTCTCTCCATCTCCTTTGACCCCCCTCATCCCCCTGGTTCTCTGACCTCTTTCCATCTTTGATGACCGCAATTCCTATGACCCCATCATCTATGGCTTCTCCCCCATTGTTCAGACTTCTCCCCCAAAGTTCAGTAGCTGCCCCCTGACTTCCCCTCACCCTCTCTAGTTGCTGCCTCAGCCCCACCCCCACACTTTCCCTGGCGTCTTCCTTAGAATAGGGACACAGGCCTCCCCCCACAGGACTGCCAGAAGACCCTGATCCTGACCCCCGACCCCATAAGTTTGTTAGCTAGATGGGCAGGGCCTGATGGAAGAAGGTGTGGGTGAGTGTTCCCATTGCACAAATGAGAAGGTGGAGCAAGGAAAAGGAGGAGCACGGTAACAACCTTACCTAAGTCCTGAGAGGAAGTCACCTTCACTCACAAGGCCTTGAGGACAAGGCTCACGGCAGGAATAGCTGCCACTCTCAGGCCATGGGGGGACCCCACTCAGTCTCACTCCAGTATCATGATGCACCATCCACCAGAGGGGATATACATGCTTCAGAAAGGATGACCCCAAAGACACGGGCCAGTGGGGGTCCAGCATGCTGAGGAAGACTGCAGAAAACAGACCAGAGTTCACTTCCTGCCCATTGACCACCCCACCCCAACACACTCATACACAGACATTGTCTCTAGAATAATGCTTCCTGATTTGCATGTGCTTTCCCTCAGAAAATACTCCTCTAGTAACCAAGGACTCGGGAAATAAACAGAAGGAACCAGGAATAACTTTCTGTAGAGGGGGATTCCTCCAAAAGCAGCCCTAAAGGAGAGTCAAAATGTCAGAGGGCATTCTGGAGAATTGGGATAAGCTGTTCTGGTGAGTCTTGGTGGGGTCTGGAACAGTAGAGAAAGGCCACTTTGGGGAAAAATTGTGGTGGCTGGGAGAACAGGAGCACTTGGGAAGAACAACAAGGTCAGGAATATCATTACCCCACTCCTACTACTCACGGTCAACCCCTGTGCTCCCAGACACTCTCTCCTTTTTATCTACTGTTGGCGGGCTCCTGTGCACTTACACATTGCCAAGGAGGATGATAAGCCCTGGATATGCATCATCTTACTTTATCCTGACAATAAAACCAGGACATGGAAACTATTATCTCCATATTACAGGTGAAGAAACAGACCCAATGAAATTTAGTCATTTAACCAAGGTCACATAGTTAGAAAGAGGCCAAGCTGGTTTTCCATTCTAGGCCTGATGAACTCCAAATCTGAGTCCCTGACATATAAGCTAGGCCAACCCTCAGGTGGCTGCAAATGGAAGGGGAATCACTACAATGAATACTTCAATTTGAAACAGACTAAATTTGGGGGTCACCTCTCTTGTTGAGAGAAGGAAGCTTGCCATCCCCAACCCTGTAGACACCAAAGTGGGAGAGCAGAGGGAGAACCGAGATCTACCCCTTGCTCCCATCCTAACATAAGATGACTAAATCTATAAATGTATGTCACCTGGCTTTTGTTTCTTTAAATTGTAACTGCTTCTGTGGGGCCTGTGGAGAAAAGCAATTTCGTTGCTTTTCCTTAGTTCTATCAAAGTATATAAAGCTCAAATCCAGACAGTCAGGATCCAGGAATAAAGGTCTCTGGGCTAGACTGCCAGGAACATACCCACCTAGGCTTGGGTTGCACAGGTCTCACCTGTACCTGCCCAACACCACGGGGCATTCAGCCCTGCTAGAGGGGATCCTGTGCTCCAGATTCCTGTTGTCCAGCCTTTGTCTGACACATGGTCTCAGGGTGGCTTCTGGTGTTCCTGGACAATCCCCAAACCTAGAATGGGTCCCCAGGTATAGTGCTATTTCAGAAGAACAGTTTTCCTATGGGTCTCCTCTAAAGGATCAGAACCCCAGGGCAGAGGGAGAAGAACAGGAGTCTGATCTTGGCTCAAATCTCTTGATCCTGCAGAAAGGGGTGCTCAAAGGAGCTGGAAGTGATCCCAGCTGCTTGCTTCATTTGCTGACACTGCAGAAAGGACTCAGCCTGGGTTACTGGGGACACTGCCCTTCAGGAGAGGCCTTTAGGGAATCTCCCTGCCTCTGTACCTCAGAGCAGAGGAAACCCCTAGAAGGTAGAGGGAGGGCCTCTTCCAGAACAGAGTTTCCCCCAGGCTTGGCTTTTTCCATACTATGAAGACTGGGCCTGACCCAAGAACCTGTTCTCTGAGCCACATGTGCCCACCCCACCCCATTTGCTCAGAGCCTCTATCCTTATCTCGGTAGCAGCTTTGTGGAACTCTTTAGGGTGACTCCCTGCCATGAGAAACATTTTCCAGAGGGTTTCCTTCTGGGGTGACTAGTTTTGGAATCCCTGAGTCACTTCAGCTTCCAGGGAATCCCTGGGGGAGGTGTGGGGATGTGGAGGTGGCAATAAGGACAATGCTGAAGGCAGAAGCAAAGGAAAATTCGCCCAGCACCTGACATCAAGAGTAACCTCCCAACACGTCCCCACTTGCCTGGGCCTGACCTGACAGCCAAAGAGGGCTTTCTGGGATTCCTACCTCTATGTCCCTGGAAAAAGTGGTCAGCACCTATCAGGAAAGGGCAGGGAAGGTGTGATGGAATTTACCTCCCACCCTTAGCCTGAGAAGGTTCTTGGGGCTCATAGGGAGTTAGAATATAGCAGTCCTGCCCCTTCTCAGAAAGATTTTCAATTTTTTACCTGCTTCCTCAAAGTCTCAGGCCAGCTCCTATCCTCTCTTGGCTTTACGTTCTCTCTCTGACATTTCCTCCTCATTTGCAGAAGTGTGTGTATTAGTGAGGTGGTGCCGGGGGTTGCCCTGGATGGCCAGAAAGACGCTAACCAGTCTAGCAGCTCTGCACCTGAGTTCCTGAAATAGTGTTGAATCCAGAGGACTCAGCAGTGTCCACTGATGTTCATCAGCACTTAGTTCGTTTGAGGCTGGAACACTGGTTTCATTAAAATGTTAAATTATACCAGATACGGTGGTGCCTGCCTATAATCCCAGTTAGTCAAGAGACTGAGGCAGGAGGATTGTGATTTCAAGGCCAGTCTGGGTAACACAGCAAGACGTCATCTCAAAATACAAATGAACAAAATAAATAATGTTGAGATACTTCTTCACCTGCTAGTAAGTATCTGCTGCCCTCAGACTTGGAAACCCCCCATACCAACACACCTCCTGATCTAGCCACTGAAGTGTAAATACCTGGCATGGATGGAGACCTCCAGAATATTGTTTCTCTGTTCTGACTGGTAGGTGATAATGATAAACAGGTAGGTGATAATCTCTGTTCTGACTGGTAGGTTGCTAATTTGTTTATTTATTTATTTTTGGCACTGTAGATTGAAGCCAGGGGTGCTTTGCCACTGAGTTACATCCCCAGCCCTTTTTTATTTTTTTATTTTGAGACAATGTCTCACTAAGTTACTGAGGGTCTTGATAAATTGAGGCTTGCCTTAAACTTGCAATCCCACTGCCTCTGCCTCAGAGTCACTGAGTGCTTCAGAGTCACTGAGATTAGAGGCATATACCCCTACCAGGTGCTAATTACTCTTAAGATATCACTTTTTTTTAATTTTAATTTTTTAAATTTACATATGACAACAGAATGCATTACAATTCTTATTACATATATAGAGCACAATTTTTCCTATCTCTGGTTGTATACATAGTATATTCATACCAATTTGTGTCTTCATACATATACTTTGGATAGTAATGATCATTCCATTCCACCATCATTAATTATCCCGTGCCCCCTCCCTTCCCCTCTAAACCCCTCTGCCCTATCTAGAGTTTGTCTATTCCTCCCATGCTCCCTATCCCACTATGAATCAGCCTCCTTATATCAAAGAAAACATTCAGCATTTGATTATTTTGGATTGGCTAACTTCACTTAGCATTATCTTCTCTAACTCCATCCATTTACCTGCAAATGCCATGATTTTATTCTCTTATTGCTGAGTAATATTCCATTGTGTATATATATCA
>NW_025999900.1:34858711-34885904 GCF_001458135.2 Marmota marmota marmota
ATATATATATATATATATCAATGTTTATAGCAGCACAATTCACAGCAGCACAATTCACAATTCACAACAGCTATACTGTGGAATCAACCTAGATGCCTTTCAATAGATGAATGAATAAAAAAAATGTGGCATATATACACAATGGAAGATATTTAACTACAAAAATGCTTTAGCTCAGGAGCCTGCCTTCAAGAAGAACTCAGGGATTCACATGGAGAATCAGAAGTAAGAGGACAAAGAGCCCAACAACTCAATACTCCAGCACATCGATGGTGCCTCCCCAAGGAGGACCATTATGGTTCAAGTCTGGAATATCTGCCAAAGGCTCATGTTGAAAGCTTTGTCCCAGTGTAGCAATGTTCAGAGGTGGGACTTTTGGGAAGTGATTGGATCATAAGGGCCCTAACATCATCAGTGGATTAATCCACTGATAATTCATAATTTGATGGCATTATTGAGAGGTAGTGGAAACTGTAGGAGGTGAGACCTCGTTGAATAAAGTGGGTCACTGGGGGCGTGTTCTGGAAGATTTATCTTGTTTCTTCTTTGCTTTCTACTTCTTGGCTGCCATGAGGTTAGAGTTTGTTCTGCTATGCCCTTCCACCATCATGTTCTGTGCCACCAGAGGCTCAAAGCAATGGAGCCAGCCAATCTTATACTTGAAACCTCTGAAACCACAAACCAAAATTAATCTTTCCTCCTTTAAGTTGTTTTTCTCAGGTATTTTTGTCATAGTAACAAAAATCTGACTAACACAAAGACCTTCAGCTTACTTAGCTGTGTCCTATAGCCATAGATGTCTGAGTGCATTTATCAATTCATCAAATATTTATTAAGCACCATATACACCAAGCACTACTACTCTAAATGCTAAGAATGCATAAGAAGATAAGACAAACAACTCTTTTAGAAAGAGATAGATAGTAAACAATGAATCAATAATTTCTGATAATAATAAATGTGATGAGGAAAATGAAAAAGTGCTATGAGATAGGGTTACAGGGGGATGGGGAGGGGAGAGGGAGGGCAACTGTAACTCAGAAAGTCAGGGGTTGTGGTATTTAATGTGATGATGGAAAGGATCTGGGAGAAGGAAGAGGGAGCAAGACGTGCAGTGTCCTAGAGATGGGAAAGGGCTTGGCATATTTAAGAAACAGAAAGGACAGTGTGGGTGAAAAAAACAAAAGGTGAAAGGGAAGAGAAGATGATGTGGAAGAGGAGGTAGGAATCCATCACTTAGAGTCTTAACAGGGCATGGTGGAGCATTTGAATTTTATTCTAAGGTCAGTGGGGAGGTATTGACTGGATTCAACCCTATCTATGAGTTTCTTGAAGGCAGACATCATGTTCTCCATATCCTGGTGCCCCCTCAGGGTTACCACCAAATAACAATAATAATAGTTGCCTTTGCCAACATTTATATGTAATTATATATAATGGGTCAGGTGCTATTCTCAGGATTTTCTTAATGCTCACAAGCTAGTATTCTAGGTTCCATTATTATGCCCATGATTATTGTCCTTTGTGGACAAGAAACCAGAGGCTGCAACAGGTCACAGAGCCATCACGGTCATTAGCTAGTGTTGGAACCAGGATTAGAACCAAGACAGTCGAGGTGCTGTGGGTCCAAAGAGATGAGGGTTAGAAGAATTAGCAAGTACCCGAGAAGTTTTGAATAATAAGAGGGATCAAAGAGACCCAGGAAGTCCCAAGGTGAGGTGAGGAAGAAACCAGCTGGTTGGACCCTCCTAGGAAGAGGAAAGATGGGGAGAAGACTGGAGCCCTAGAAGCCAGATGGAGGGTTCCTGCCTTTCTATTCCCTAACATGTCTAGGACAAATCTTTGGAGCCCAACTTATTGAGGCTACTACCCACCCAAGGCCTCCACGACCTCCCAAGCCTGGACCCTAGAGCTCCTCCTGACAAAATTCAAATCACATTAAACTTTTGCTTGCAAAGAAGAGGGTAAAAGGGTATAGAACATGAGAAAGGCTCCTCCTGCCCTCATTCAAGACACCTTTTCAGCTTTCACACCATGGGGAGCTAAATGTAAAGAAGAAAGTATGAAAGAAGAATAGTGTGCCAAGCTCTTTTCATGTATTTACTTCCTGTCAAAATTATTGTTAAAGATGAGAAACTAAAGTTGGGCACAATGGTGCACGCCTATAATCCCAGCAGCTCGGGAGGCTGAGGTAGGAGGATCTCGAGTTCAAAGTCAGTCTCAGCAAAAGTGAGGCACTAAGTAACTCAGTGAGACCCTGTCTCTAAATAAAATACAAAATAGGGCTGGGGATGTGGCTCAGTGGTAAAGTACCTCGGGTTAAATCCCCAGTACAAAAAAAAAAAATGATGAGGAATTGAGATTCCAAGATGGTCTATAACTTGACCAGGGTCACACAGCTAATAAACCAGTACTCACTTCCAAGACTGATTGGCACCATTCCATGCCTGGGCATTCCAGAAGCACAGTCTTCTCATGCTGATGTGCATTCTATTGTCTATCACCTACACTGCCCAGGCACTGAGTTCCACTGCCCAGCTCCCAAGCCACTGTCTTGCCTGGTCCTAGCAGCTTCCTCTCCTCTTGGCCTCCATCTACTTTCCTGTGCCAGGTAAAGCACTTGTCTTTGTGGACAGAGTATCCTACCCACCTCCCCTTGATTCCAAATTTGCCTTGGCAGACCCTGAGCAAAGATCATACCCAGTCTGTCTTTAGCAGCAGTGTGTCCGTGTACCTAACAGCCAGGCCCACCAGAACTGGTGTCTGGAGGAGGATGAAAGTCTTCTCTAGTGACTCTCTCTAACTAGACTGAAGCTGGAATGGAGTAGCTCTCCTTTCAGATGTATCTGGAAATTTAAAAGTTCCTTTATGTCCTAATGGAGTTTCAGTCTGTTCCAAGTTCCTAGCCCCATGCCCTGACCGGGTTTGAAATCCATCACTGACAACGAGGCTCAGGGCCAATAGTGTTTTGACCCCATGTTGACACCAGAATCTCTCACTAACCCACCCCACAGATTCCACCTCTTCCCTCTGCAGGGGGTCCTTCATAGGTGCCCAAATAATAGGGTGAGGAAGGGGCTGGGGCAGGGAACCTCCCCACACAGAGAAACATGTGGATGTGTGAGCCTCCAAAATGTGAGGGTGGAGGGCCTTAAATTATACTTCTGATATTATCTCCAAATGAAGTTATGCATACGTCCTTGTCTATTTTATGTTTGAAGTGCTTGTTAAACATAAATAGTGAAAATACACTACAGCATTTCACTCTGATAGCATCTTGCTTTTTAAATACCAGGGACCTCAAAAGTGGAAAATGGGCTTCCCCCAAGCCTCAGGAGGCTCTGTTGTGTGCTCCAAAATAAAGATCCAAGAAGCAGGGCGGTGGGAAGGCAGCCGGGAGAGATGTAGGAGGCTAATAACCCTGCCCTCGGCTGAAACTCCTGGGAGTTAGATCCGCAGACCCTCTAAAAGACTTCTGCCCTTTTGTGCCTGTAGTCCCCAATCCTGCTTCTAGAAGCAGAAAGAGCCAGGCAGGCTGAGGAAGGGCGACAGGCCCAGACTAGCAGAGGAGGCTAGGAGGCCGCCCAACCGGCCCGCCTTGCAGATCTGGGGCCAGATGTTAAGGCTTCGTGTTTTCTCGCCAGGGCCAGAAACCATGTCCAGCGCCAGACTCCCGGCCGGTGCCCCGCAAGACCGGCCGAGCTAAACCGGCCACCCCTGCAGAGACAGCACTAAGGAGCTGAGAGGCTAGGCTAAGGACCCCAGCAAGGCGGAAGGAGCGCGCTCCCTCCCCACGAGAAAGACAGATGTGGGGCTAATGAAAGGGAGACTGAGAGGCGCGGGGCTGGCGGGGGAGAGTGGGGGCGTGGCAGGGAGAGCGAAGCTCGCAGGAAGGAGAGGACCAGACCACCCGGAGGTCTGCGGAGAGGTCCAGAGGAAGAAGGCACGGGAGAGAGGGGCTGGACTGGGACCGGCAGTTTGGCCCCAAGGTCCTAAACTGAAACTCAACACCCGCCTTTGGAAGGATCGTCCCCTTTTCTCCTCCGCCCCTTCCCTTTCCCCCTCCCTCCTTTCTCTTAATCCCCAGGATTGAGCCCCGCGCTGGAGAGGAGAGGGCCCGAGGGGAGGAGGAAGAACTGCATTGAAAGGGAGCCGGGAGCCGGGGAAGGGGAGGGAAGGGAGCCGCGAGCGAGGGGTGAGCCGGGGGGGCCACGCGCGGCCCCCCTGAAGCCTACCCAGCCCTCTTGGTGTCCCCACCCCGACCCTAACCCCGGTCGAGCCTACAGGACCCTAGCCCCTGCCTCTCCTTCGCCTTCTCTTTGCTCCTTCGGTTGCTTGTTGGCCTTTCTCTTCTTTCCCAAAGACACTTGGGAGCTGCCTCAACCCCTGGGGCGCGCCGAGGGGCCCTGCCAAGGGTGCGCGCGGTGGGGGCCGGCTCCGGGTGTCAGGGGCCGAGGGTGGGGGTGGGAGCTCCCGGCCTGGCACCCCTGACCGAAGGTGGAAGGGAGCTGGGCCCCTTTGCTCCCTGGGCGCAGGAAGGCAGTACCTGCGTGCTGCTTGCTGTGACCCGGGCGCCAGGCGTCCCCGGACCCCTGGGTGCGCTGAGAGCTAGTGTGGAGAGTGAGAACCCGCCTCATCGCCGCGGGTGCGAGGTTCTGGGCAGAAAACAGCCACTCCGGCAACCCAACCCAGCGGCCACGCTGTTGGAGGACTTGGGCGCCAGTCTGGCTTCCTTTCGCCAATTTGGGCGAGTTTGAAGAGGGACAAAAGGCTCGGTCCTCGCTGGTCTTTCCTCCCAGCGGGGTCCTGTCACAGTGCCCTGGGCCTCCACTACCACAGCCCTGGGATTCCTGGTCCCCGGCGGGGCGCGGTTGGGAAGGGTTGGCCCCTAAACTTGCTCATCCAGCCCAACCGTCCCGGCGGCTTCTCCCAGCCCTTGGGGCTGTCCTGAACCTCCTGGACAAGCGTCGAGCAGTCCCAGATCCCGCCTCCTCGCCAGCCCAGCCCTGGAACGAAGATTTCGGCCCATGCGGGCCAGGGAGGCCTCTGCGGCCTAGGGCAGGCAACTCCGGGGGCCTGGCCAACCCAGCGGCCCCTGGGAGGCCGTGGGGACAGTTCAGAGCGCGCCCCTTGGATGAGGTCCCGCAGCGACGCCCCGGCCCGCCCCTCTCCTCCTCCTGCCTGGCCAAACTGCCTCCCATTTGGGAAGTTTTGTGGGTTTTCTTTCTCCTCCAACCTTGGTGGAGGCCACTTCTCAAGCGCCACAGCCGGGGGTGGCCTCCTCGCTTGGAGGCCGCGAAGCATGGTGCGGGGCAGCCACCGCTGAAGTCAGCGAAATCGAGCCTGGCCTGAAGCAGGCGACGCTGGAGGCCAAGGCCATGGCCATTGCCACGTCGGTGAGTCCACCAGGGAGAGGAGCAGAAACCTGCGGGGCAGAAACCTGTCCAGCCTGCCTTGACTCCTGTAGCGTTTATTTCTGCCCTCTCTTTGTCTGTCTCTTTGATCGATCCCTTTCTCCTCCAGGAGGCTGTGTCCTATCACTTTTGTTTGCTTTCTCCCTCTCACTCATCCCCTGTTCCTTCGGCTCCTGGGTTCCGCCCCTCCTCTTCTCCCCCTCCCCAAGCTCTTTCTTTCTAGAGGTTGCTGCTGGATAGAGGGGAGGGGGCAAGGGTAGTCCCAGTCCTATCTGCTCCTTTCTGGGCGGGAACAGATGGCCACTGGTGGTTGGCAGGGATTTGTGATTGGGAAGCAAAGTAAACGGGGTTGAAAGGACAAGCTGCTCAAGGAAAATGGGAGGCCAAAGGACCAGAAAGACCTATTTCTGGAGGAGGGATGGAGGAAAGGAGGCAAATAGAGGAAAGGGAGAGAGAATATAGAGGGAGGAGGGGAGGTGATGTCAGCCTGCCTCAGGCCACTTTCCGGGGACTAAGGACAAAGGGAGGAGACAGCTGGCATGATGGGACAGTGGGAGGTGGCCTCCCAGAAAGCTGCAGTGGTCCCCTGCCACCTCCATTTAGCCAGCCATTCCCTAGCAAGTCAGCTGGGCCGCTAGGCGGGAATAGAACAGGGGCCACACCCATCAGCACTCATTCCAAAGCAGCTCTGTCCTGGGTTTCTACAACTGCAAGGCCCAGAGGTTTTGCTCCATTGGACAGAATTCAAACCTAACACAGGGAGGAGCTCTCCACTGACCCACCCCTCTGCTTTCTGTCCAGCACTCTGAGTAGTCTGAATCCAGGCAACTTCGCCTTTCTGCCCTTCCCTGGCCTCTGGCTTGAATTTCCAGGAAAAGCAAGGTTAACACCTGCTTTCTGATCCCCTCTGAAGGGGGACTCTGGGAGTATTTTGAGAGTGGAAAGAAAAGCAGAGAGCCACCCACACCCTCCCATTCCTCTTAAGGACCAGTTGGATTTGGGCTCCTTCCCAGATCAAACTCCTGTGAGTTCCTCAATCATGATGACTTGAAGACACTAGCCCAGTGCTGGGAGAGGGGGAGAGCTTCTGGGAGTACTTGGGCACAAGGTGATGATTCTGTAACTTTGCAGTCCCAGGAGGTAGCATTTTTTTGGTGGGGTGGGGGCATATTTATGCTGAGTAAGCTCAAGAATCCTTAATAATGCTAGTAATGATGACCTTAATAATGACCTTATGCTAAAGTTTTTCACATTTTGTTTTTTGAGATGAGGTTGATGTTGCCTAGGCTGGTCTCAAGCTCCTAGAATCAAGGGATCCTCCTGCCTCAGCCTCTCAAGTAGCTGGGGCTATAGGCTCATGCCTAGCTATGTTGTGGGTTTTTTTAAGGAATTATCTCATGCAGCCCTCAGAACAGCCTTGTGAGGATACTACTGTCCTTATACAAAAACCGATATTTGGATAAAAAGATGGAATTCTACAAAGGAGGAAATTAAGGCCCACAAAGGTCAAACAACCTGACCAAAGTTACCCCGTGAGAAAGGGACAGAGCCAGGACTCAACCCCAGGTCCACCTGCCTCTTGAACTTTACTTTTAATCCCCTGACTATATGCAAAACACTGATTTATAATTTACAGTTAGAAAGAAAAGTGTGGAGCCAACCAGGAATTTGTGTTATCTGATTAGCATTCCCTTACCCCACCTGCCATGGGACAATATCCTTTAGGAGCTACAATACAATTAGAAAATAGTTGGATGCATTTGGAATCAAGCAAAAGGAAGAGTCCATTTATTAAAACCACTTAGCCATTGTCCACCAGCAGAAAACACCAGCCAAGAGGAACATGCACTGGTGCTGACTGAGCAGGGATTCCTTCTCCTCACAGTCTGGTGGCAGTCTGCCTGAGGTCTTTAGCTTGAAGGTGTTTGCTGAATTAGTGAGTTCACATTATTACCTGGCTAGGAGCTGTTCTCCAACACTACTGTATATGCCACCACTGCCCAAGATCCTACCAGCAGGCATGGTCCTTTAATAATATATTTTGACATTTTGAATGGTTTAATTTTGATTCTACCAAAGGATTCTTGGAACAAGAGCATCATGAAGGGTTACAGAAAAGGGAAATTGAGTATAAGGAAGACTTGATATGTACTTGACTCACCTTTGAGTCATGGACCCTTTTGACTCCACCACTGGTACCATTGAAACAAACAAAACAAAAATAAGCAAATATCTGCCATTGTGGAAAGGTAATGGAATAAAGTGACTGAGGGTGCAGGCTCTGAAATCAAACAGCCTGAGCTTCAAATCATGCTCCACTACTGTACCAGCCATGTGTCATTGGGCAAAGCAGTAACCTCTCTTCCCAGTTTCCTTTCCAAAATGCAGATAATGGTTTCTCCCCGATAAGGTTGTTGTGAGAATTAAATGTGATGTTGAATGCAAAGACTTGCACAGTGGAAAGAAATATCATCTGCACGTAGCTTCTGCGTCTGACCTGAGCATGTGACTCCAATGTAAAAAGCTCACATGCCCCCTCCAGACAGGACTGGAAACGAGATAGATGCTTATTCCTGATTGGCCTGCCAGCTGCCTTCCTTGTGCACACACTAGAGCATATACACTTTTCTCCATGGTAACCTCAGCCTCTTCTGGTAGAACCTTATTTGCTCAGACTGAGAACAAAACAATTGCTTTGGTTTCTGTTTTCTTTCATATCATGCCTAGGCACTGTCTGAACAGGGCTTTTTCCAGTCTCCCTCAGAATAGGGGTCTTTGCAGCTGCTTAATCTAAGCTTTTGCATGTGAGGGGCAGCCACTAGGGAAAAGAAGGAAAGTGAAGGAGATTCCATGAGAAACCTTAGCAAGATCTCTTCATGTGCTTTGGGAGAAATCAATTCAACAAATGTGTACTGAGGACCAGTTCCAGGTGAGTCCCTATTACAGGGACTAGGAAGAAGTAAGGGCTTACAGTGTAAGGAAAGAAACTGCTAATAATAATAAAAGAAATAACTAAAAAGACAAATAACTTTGGGTATTATGAAGGAAACAATGGTAGAGATGATGCAGAGAATGGGACAGGGCAAACAGTGATTAAGGAGGAGGAGACATTTAAGCTAAACTAAAGGATGAAAAAGGGCCAGTCAGATGAAATCAGGGGAAGAGCATTCTGAGGAGGGAAAACAGTAAGTCCAAAGGTCTTGAGGTCAGAATGTTATGGAAGAGGAGGACAGAGGTGATAAAGCTGGAGGCAAGACGGGACTCGTCAGTGCTGAGTCAGGAGTCAAATTGTTAAAGGGAATGGGAAGCTCTAAAGAGGCTTCCCATGACCAGATAGGTGTGTACAGACCCTCTCCTTATACTCTCCTCACCCACCAGGCCCAGCTGGCCCGGGCACTGTACGACAACACTGCAGAGTCTCCCCAGGAGCTGTCCTTCCGCAGAGGGGACGTTCTACGGGTACTGCAGAGGGAGGGTGCTGGCGGACTGGATGGCTGGTGCCTCTGCTCCCTGCATGGCCAGCAGGGCATTGTGCCTGCCAACAGAGTGAAGCTTCTTCCTGCTGGCCCAGCGCCCAAGCCCAGCCTCTCCCTGGCACCCTCCGCCCAGCCTGGCTCACCACACCCAACCCTAGAGCACAGCAATGAGGAACAGGAGGTGAGACTTGAAGTCCCCCAAGCCCCAAACCTGGAGACCCCTTGTCCTCCCCTGGGGCCTGCAGGCAGGCAGGCAGACCCCCCAGGTCACTGCTGTCCTCCCACTGTGCTCTCTGAAGTCTCTGCCACCCCTTAGCTCTGTGTCCCTGTTGGTAGCACAGCAGGGCAGGTTTCTAAGCTCCTCCAAGTCTAACATGGTTCACCAGCCCCCTCCTTCAGACCCACCCACCTGTCTTGATCTCCCAGGTGTATGTGGTACCACCCCCAGCTCGCCCCTGTCCTGCCTCAGGACCTCTGGCTGGACCCTGCCCACCCTCCCCTGACTCCATCTACAAGGTCCCCAGAGGCAATGGGACCCAACTGTCCACTCCCAGAGATGCCTTGGAGGTGAGGGTTAAAGGTCTGTGTATTTGGGGTAAGGGACAAACAACCTCAGGGCTGGTCCATTGCTGAGCTGAAGGGTGACTCACTGTTCCCTCTCTCCAGGTCTATGATGTGCCCCCCACTGCCTTCCGAGCTCAATCCAGTGACCCCTATGACTCCCCAGCTTCCTTTTCTCATCCACTGGCCCGGGTTGCCCAGCAGCACCCTGGGGAAGATGAAGCTCCCTATGATGTACCTCTAGCCCCAAAGCCATCCACAGAGCTGGAGCCGGATCTGGAGTGGGAAGGGGGCCGGGAACCAGGGCCCCCACTCTACGCTGCCCCCTCCAACCTGAAACGGGCATCAGCCCTCCTCAACCTGTATGAAGCACCCGAAGAACTGCTGGCCAACGGGGAAAGTGGGGACACTGATGAGGGCATCTATGATGTGCCCCTGCTGGGTCCCGAGGCACCCCCTTCTCCAGAGCCCCCAGGAAACTCGGCCTCCAACGAGCTGGACACCCTGGCCCAGCTCCTGGCCAGAAGCCCTCCGCCACCACACAGGCCTCGGCTGCCCTCTGCTGAGAGTCTGTCCCGGCGCCCTCTGCCTGCCCTGCCTGTCCCTGAGGCTCCCAGCCCTTCTCCAGCTCCCTCTCCTGCTCCAGGCCGCAAAGGCAGTATCCAGGACCGGCCTCTGCCTCCACCCCCACCCCGCCTGCCTGGCTTTGGGGGTCCCAAGATCGAGGGGAATCCAGAGGACAGGGAAGTGGAGGATGATCCAGCAGGACCCCACAATGAGTATGAAGGCATCCCAATGGCTGAGGAGTACGACTATGTTCACTTGAAGGTGAGTTCCTCCTGGGCCACTCCCAGAAATGCCCCAAGAGGAGGAGGAGTGTGGAGGCTTGGGGCAGAACTTCCCTGCCTCCCTTCTTCCTCTCTCCCCTGCCCCTTCACCCTGTGGCCAGGGACCCTACCACATGTTCTTGGCCTTACCACATGTACTAGTGCCACACTCCCCACTTAATCCCAGCCTGGGACCACCAGAGCTCCCTCCTGAGTCAAGGGACTGGAAGGGAGACTGGGGAAGCCACCACCCCTGCACTGAGACCTGATCCCCTTTGCAGGGCATGGATAAAGCTCAGGGATCTAGGCCCCTGGATAAAGCCTTTCCAGAGGATCCTGAACTGCAGGAGAAGGGACTGCCTGAGCAGCAGGTAACCCCCTGTTGGAGGTGTGCTAGAGAAGGGGGCTGGCGAAGGAGGGCTGGGACTTGGGGGAAGGGGTATTCTTAACCAAACTACAGAAGGAAATAGATTAGGATGAGGTTAGAGTTCACATGAAGCAGGGACAGAGTAGACAGGAGTTAGAATTCAACTGGAAGGTGCTGGAACTTGGAAGAGGATATTAGAAATTCAGAAAGAGGGGAAAGAATGTGTTGGAGAGGAGTCAGAAAGCCGGGCAGCCAAGGGAGCAGAAAGAGTTTCTGGGCTGTGGCTCCTTCTAAGGCTCCTTCCAACTGTGAATTCCTGGGCTCCTAAGAGACCTGGCTCCTAATCCCAGTTCCACCACTAAGAAGGGCGGGGGGGGGGCACAAGGGCACAAAGCGATCACTTAAGTCTTTCTGGACCTCAGGAAAGTGAGATAGTTTCCTTGACTCAGTCTAGAATGGACATAACACAATAGCAACCATTCATCGGGTATTTACCAAGTGCCAGACCCTGTGCTAGGCACACATGCTTCAACATCAATCACAGTCATAGTCGATGCTCATAACAGCTTAGGGTATGAGTGCACTGTGCCAAGCCCTTTTTATTTATTTTCTCGAATAATGTTCTCTGCAGCCTTGTTAGGTACATGCTAGAACTATAATCTTCAATACAGTTACCACATGTGGCTACCAGACCCACAAGATGTGGCTAGTCTGAATTGAAATGTGCTATAAATATAAAATGCACACTGGATTTTGAAGATTTACTATGGAAATAACTCAATGATTTTCATATTGATAACAGATGGGAACTACAACATTTTTGATTTTGGAATTAGAGAAAATATACCAATTTCTTTTTACTTTTTTTAATGTGGCTACCAAAATATTTAAAACTTCACATGTGACTTACATTATGTTTTTATTGGACAGTGCAGTACTAGACTCCCTGTTTGCTTTTTTTTTTTTTTCCCCGTGTGTGTTTATGTGGTGCTGGGGACAGAATCAGGGCCTCATACATACCAGGCAAGTGCTCTACCACTAAGCTACACCTCCAGCTCTACACTTTTTCTTTTCTCTCTCTCTCTCTCTCTCTCTCTCTCTCTCTTTAATTTGTTCTAGTTATACAAGACAATAGGATGCATTTTGACACATCATACAGAACTTCTCATTCTTCTGGTTGTTCATGATATAGAATCACACTGGTTCTGTAATCATATATGTACATAGGGTAATAATGTCCAATTCATTCTACTATTATCCCTATGCCCAGACCCCCTACCCTCTCTTCACTCCCCTCTGCCTAAACCTAGGTACCTTTATTCTTCCCTAAACACCCCCCTTATTGTGAATTAGCATCCGCACATCAGAGAAAACATTTGGCCTTTGGTTTTTTTTTTTTTGAGGTTGACTTACTTCACTTAGCATGATATTCTTCAGTTCCATCCATTTACTGGCAAATGCCATAGTTTCATTATTCTTTATGGTTGAGTAATATTCCATTGTGTATATATACCACATTTTCTTTATCAATTCATCTGTCAAAAGGCATCTAAGTTGGTTCCATAGTTTGGCTCTTGTAAATTGAGCTGCGATAAACATTGATGTGGCTGTGTCACTATAGTATGCTGATTTTAAGCCCTTTGGATATAAACCAAGGAGTGCCCAGCCCTATACTTTTTGTTTTAGAAATTAGAAGCCACAAAAGTTCAGAGACTTGTTTGAAATCAGGTTTGAGGTTATTTGAATCCAGAGCTGTCTCACACTGAGTCTGGGCATTTCACTGCCAATCTAAATTTTCTGGTGAGCTGGGATGAGAGTTGAAGGGATTGTTCTCAGGAAGAAGGAGCAAGGGAGGAAGTGGCACTGAGGAGCACGTTCCCACTGACTCCCCTCTCGCCCCTCAGGAGGCCCCATCCCCAGGGGAACCACTGGTTCTGTCCACCGGAGACCTACAGCTCCTGCACTTCTATGCAGGGCAGTGCCAGAGCCACAACTCAGCGCTGCAGGCGGCTGTGGCAGCCCTGATGTCCAGCACCCAGGCCAAGCAGCCCCCAAGTCTCTTCGTGCCCCATAGCAAGCGGGTTGTGGTGGCTGCTCACCGTCTAGTATTCGTTGGGGACACCCTGGGTCGGCTGGCAGCCTCTGCCCCTCTGCGAACACAGGTCGGGGCTGCAGGTACAGCGCTGGGCCAAGCTTTGCAGGCCACTGTGCTGGCTGTTAAGGGGGCTGCCCTGGGCTATCCCTCAGGCCCTGCAGCCCAGGAGATGGCACGGTGTGTGGCAGAACTGGCAGGGCGAGCCCTGCAATTCACCACCCTGCTCACCAGCCTGGCTGCCTGAGGGTCTGTTGGCACAGCCTTCCCCTCCCCTGCCTGGTCAGAGCCTCCACACACTCAGGTCTTGGGTGGATGGAGGGCTGTTTCAGGGAAGGGGAGGTATCTTCCCCCTCCCCTTCCCCTTTCAGTCATCTCAGCCTCTCACAGAGGCATCTCTTTCCCCTAATCCACAGCCTTTTGTATGAGAGCCATTTTGTATAAATTATTTATATTTAATGTTATTCCCTGCTTTGTCAGGGCCAGGCACCAGGTCCTCTGAGGCAGGGAGGAACTGAACCCTCCTCCTCACCAGCCAGGGTTAGAGGTCACTGCACTGCCTCCTGCCTCTGGAAATTTGGGACACCAAGAATCAAGTGGCAGGAACTTGGGACCACACAGAGTCTCTCTCCCTTCCTGTTTCTTGGTTCCTGAACACCAATTCCTCACTTAGCAGAGAAGGACATTGACTGCCCAGAATATGAAGGTCTGGGAGACATCAGAAGGCTCCTCCCCTCAAAAGGCAGGAATGTTGGCCTGAGCATGGGTGTGTGCACTTCAATAAACCCTGCGGTCTGGTTCCCTGACTCTGCTGCTTGGGAGTGTTGTGGGAGTGGGGGTGGGGGGGGGGGGGGCATCCCTCATCANCATCCCTCATCATACCCATGGCGGGTGGGGGGATTTTCCTCCTTTGACAATGTGCACTAGACTGGTTCTCAACTCCCATAAAGGACCAGAGAGAGTTCTAAAGGAATGTAGTGAATGTGCCCTTCTAATAAGGGTTGGATGGACATCAACAAGTCATTAAAATAAGTGCATAAAAAATAAGCCAGATTGGACACTTGGTGGTAGAAATCCACAGGGCAATGAGAAAAGATGAGCAAGGTGAGGAGAGGACCACTGACAAGACATTAGCTAGGCACCTGGAGGAAGAGAGAACCAAGAGGGTCTGACTAGTGTTCCAGGAAGGCAAGCCCAGTTTGCTGATTTGGGAATCAAGCCTTCTTCTTCAGATGATGTCACTAGAGAGGTGCAGTTGTGGAAAGAAGTTGGCCATCACCTAGGTGACTCTAAGAGCATCTAGCCCCTTACACTGCACTTCCCAGGCTTCCTACTGATAATCCCTCTGGACAAACTGTCTTCTAGGGGAGGTGGGGTGGCAGACAAGGGCAATGACTTGGAAGTCCATAGTCCTCAAGACTTTGGTGACTGAAGTTAAGAGGCTGTGGGTTTATAGGGGGGATCACTCCAGCCATTTACCTACCACAGGGAAGAAATCTGAGCCACAGACCCATTGCTTCAGTTTTGCACTCCCAGTTATCTGGCACAATAACTTTCGGGGCACCTCAGATTTCAATCACAATCTTAGTACCTTGGCACCCTCTGAATTTGCCTCCTATGTTGTGGGCTCCCTTCTCATTTCATTCTCAAGGAAAAAAATTCCAGATTCCAGGATTGACAAAATTCACCCCTATGTGTTGAAAGCCATCTCCCATCTTCCAGACAGATTTCATAGATGATCCCTGAACTGGAGTCAGGTTTCAGTTCAAGTCTCAGATCTGCCATGTACTTGAGTGTCTGTAGGAAAATCATTGCTAGTCACCTCTGAGTCCTGGTTTAGCTTTAATGTGAGAGGATCATAATGGTCTGATAGGGTTGTTGTAAGGACCTACCAAGAAAATGCATGTGAACAGGGCTGGGCTTGTGGCTTACTGGTAAAGTGCTCACCTAGCATGTGTGGGGCCATGGGTTCGATCCTCAGCACCACATAAAAATAAATAAATAAAAGTATTGTATCCAACTACAACTAAAAAAATACTAAAAGAAAAAGAAAATGCATGTGAACAGCCCAGCACCACATAAAATTAAGCGATTATTATCCAAGACAGACAAGGATATAGACAATAAATCCCTAAGGTATATTGGCTGTGATTGTATTGCCGTAACTCTGGAAGAGAGGCTAAAAAGAGTAGAGGGAGGGGGAGTGGTGGGAGTCTGCTTGATGTATTAGAAAAGAAGGGTTTCCTCTATTAGGGAAATATGAATAGAGGAGACAAGTGGAAGGTGGTTCAGTGTAGAGAAAGGGGAATGAGCTAGTTGACTTGACACATGGTCCATCCCAGTCCTTACCTAGGATTGGGGAATGAAGTACCTATCAAGTATAAAAAATTTATTAGAGAAATGCATCTCTAACTTGAATGTACATACACCTGGGGATCTAGTTAGAATACAGATAATGATTCAAGGGTCTGGTTGAGGCTGAGATTATGCTCTCAAATGATAATGGGTGCTGCTGGTCCTTCAATTTCACTGAATAGCAATTCTAAGGTTAGAGAAGATTTTGAGGCAAAGATGCTTGAGCTGACAGCTGAAGGATGGGAAAAACTTGACTAAGAAGCCATCTAAGTATAAGAACCAGCTTGTGCAAAGATGCTGTAACATTGGAAAAACTGAAGAAGGTCAGAGGCTAGAGTGCAGCAAGTTTGAGACATGTGAAGTGAAATGGAGCTACATAGAGCAATGACCAGGCATGCAGGAGCATGTGTGAGTTCGTGAGCTGTCTAGAATACTTATCTTCATGGTGATAGCCTGGAAGGGACACACAAGGCGGTGTGTGTGTGTGTGTGTATGTGTGTGTATGTGTGGTGCTGGGGATTGAACCCAGGGCCTTGTGTATGCAAAGCAAGCACTCTACCAACTGAGCTATATCCCAGCCCAGCAGCCCTTTTTATTTTCTATTTTGAAACAGGTTGCTTGGGGCCTTGTTAATTTGCTGAGGCTGGCCTTGAACTTGCCATCCTTCCTGCCTTAGCCTCCCAAGTCACCAGAATTACAGGTGCACTCTATTGTGCCCAGCAGACCTCCATTTTTAAAAGGATTATTCCATCTGCATCCATAAGTAATAGTTGGGGGAGGGGATAGATACGAAAGGATGCAGAACACCAGGTGGGAATCTGGAGGTTGCAGTATTGGTAATAGAGATGGAAGAGAAGCAGACTATCTGAGAACTATACAAGAAGTAGAAATTGGATAGGATTTTGTAAATGACTTGACATGAGTTAAGAGGAAATTTCAAGGACTGTCACCTGAGCATCTGGCCATAAGTGGTTGGTATTATTCCTTGAAGAAGGAAGACTAGAAGATGACCAACAAGGTTATAGTGGGGAAGAACATGAGTTTGGTCATAGGGAATTTGAGGTCCCTGTGAGTTATCAAAAGTGGACCCTGGGCTCAGAAAAGAGATGAGATCTGGGGGGTATATCTGGGACTCAGATTCGTATCATTTGTACTGGTGGTGACTGAAATGTTGGGAATGAGTGAGATCCCAAAAGGGAGACAATACTGTAAGGTGAGAAGAGGGTCAAGGACCAAGTCTCTGAGGATTGCAGACCTGAATGATGGTGAGGAATAGGAGGATGTGCCTGCATGGAGAAAAGGAGTAAAAGAAAGAAAACCAGGGGAATGTGGGTCTTAGAAGATAAGAAAGTATTTAGAGGAAGGGGTTGTCAATACTGCCAAATGCTGTTGAAAAATCATGGAGATTCAATCAGGATGGGATGGTGAATCCCAGAGAAGTGGTCTCCTTGTAGAGATTGAAGCTAGAAAGCTGAGTACAGTGCCAAATCAGCTCTCCACATGCATAAGCTGAACTATAATTGCCTGTTTACATGTCTGTCTCCCCAAGGTGGTCTTGTCCAGCCTATTATCCCCAAAGCCTAGACAAGGCCTGGAACATAGTAGGCATTTAACAAATTTCACTGAAGAATGAATGAGTGGGGAAGAACTGGAAGTGATGGAGGACCCTCTGGCATCTGTCTGTTACTATCCTTCAGCATTTTTCCCTCTTCACCGCAATGGCTTGCAGACCCAGGAACAGAAGACAGAGCCCCCAGCCCCTCCCTCCCCTGGGCCCTGGCCCCCCTTCCTCTCTCTGACGAAAAGTCTGGACCGAAGGTTCTGCTGACGTGGGAAGGGGAGGGGAGTCTAGAGGAAGAGGAGGGGAAAGCAGCGCAGAGATCGCAGAGACTGAGGAGGCGCCCGCGGCTGCAGAGCTGCAGATTGGGGTCCCTTCGGTCTTTCACTGTCCGGCCTCCCGGCGCGCAGCTGGGCCAAAGGGTAGTGCATCCTTTTGGCGCGGTCCAAGAGGGCCGCTGTGGTCGGCAAGCTGGCTCCCCGGGTGGCCACTGGGACCCCAGAGCCTAATGGCGGGGGTGGCAGCAAAATCGACAGCACCGTAGAGATCACCCCCAGCTCCAACGGAGTAAGTGCCTGCGCCTCGCGCTGGGGTGGGGGGGTGACGGCTACGCCATCCTATCCCGCACCCCCGTCAGGGTCCCCGCTGAAGGCCCGGCATTTTCTCCCGTGCATCCCCTGTCCCTACCTGCCTTCCTTGCCCTAGCTTCAGCACCTCCCGCCCTCTATCTCCTCTTGCTCTGCGGCTTTCTCCGCTTCACCCTTCTGTCCCCAACACCCCACCTCGCCCCACAGCAGGTCGGGACCCTTGGAGATGCTGTGCCCACCGAGCAGCTGCAGGGTGAGCGCGAGCGAGAGCGGGAGGGGGAGGGCGATGCGGGCGGCGACCGGCTGGGCAGCAGCCTGTCGCTGGCCGTACCCCCAGGCCCCCTCAGCTTTGAGGCGCTGCTCGCCCAGGTGGGGGCGCTGGGCGGCGGCCAGCAGCTGCAGCTCGGCCTCTGCTGCCTGCCGGTTCTCTTCGTGGCTCTGGGTCTGGCCTCGGACCCCATCTTCACGCTGGCGCCCCCACTGCATTGCCACTACGGGGCCTTCCCTCCCAACGCCTCTGGCTGGGAGCAGCCCCCCAATGCCAGCGGCGTTAGCGTCGCCAGCGCGGCCCTAGCAGCCAGCGCAGTCAGCCGCGTCGCCACTAGTACGGACCCCTCGTGTAGCGGCTTCGCCCCGCCAGACTTCAACCATTGCCTCAAGGACTGGGACTATAATGGCTTGCCGGTGCTCACCACCAACGCCATCGGCCAGGTGAGACGGTCAGGCGGGCCTCGGGTCTGGGGGAGGGCCTAGGGTGGTAAGGGCGGGGCCTCATGCCCGCTGCACCCTTCTCACACCCCCAGTGGGATCTGGTGTGTGACCTGGGCTGGCAGGTGATCCTGGAGCAGATCCTCTTCATCTTGGGCTTTGCCTCCGGCTACCTGTTCCTGGGTTACCCCGCAGACAGGTGAGGGCTGTCGTGGGGGCCGGGATGGTAGAGAGGAGGGGGTGCTAGGGAAACTAGCCCAAGCAGCTGGTGTTTGCAAAAGATAGAGGACAATTCGCTGGACTCTGCTGGCCTTCTCTGGACTTCCGTTCAATGATCTACCCCTGACTCAACTTCACTCCCCATCAAGAAATACACTCTTCTGCACAGGAGAATGACCTCTATGGACCATTTCCACTTACCTGTAGCCCCATATCCATGGACCAATGACATCATCTCCAAAGATAATAGTCCCATCCCCTAAATGAAAACCCTGTTTTGACAAGGAAATGCTCTCTCTTCCTTTGTAGCTCTTCTCATTCTAACCACCTCCCTTACCATCTTCATGGATTAACAAATTCCCATCTGCACTGTTAGCTCCACCTCAGTGGGCTCATTCCTAAAGATCAATGTTAATTCCTAAATATCAGCAGCCCCATTCCCACTGACGAATAGTTCAACTTTACAAATGACTCAATCTCTGACCCACTAGTGGCCCCTCCCACATGGATCAACAGATATTTCAAAAGAGTACCTTCATCTTCAGTAACCCATAGTTTCATGCCTACCGCTAAATAAATCCACCTTTATGAATCATTGATCTCAAGAGCACCCCTCATAGATTGATAGTCCAGTCTTCACAGATCCTCAGGGATTTCAGATCCTTTCAGACCCAAATTTCCATTTTCACAAATCATGGCCTCATCAACTGCCTGTCTCCACCAACCAGTAATTTTCCCTATGTATCAAAAATCCCATCTCCTCTGTTTCTGGACACCATCATCACTGATCAGGAACTCCAACTCCACTGGCTATCCCCATGGATTACTCATCCTCACTAGTATAGCCCCACCTAAGTGGATTAGTTCAACTTCCATGGATCAAAGGCATCCTGACATTCAATAGTCCAGTTCCTTAAAACATTAAAACCCATTCTCACTGTCAAATAGACACCTGTAGGCCAATGATCCTAAACCTACATATCAGTATCCTGTCCCCATGCATTAATGGCCTCTTTTTCATAGGCCAGTAGTCTCATTCCTATGGACCTCATTACCAAAGATCAATAATTCAGTCTCCCCAAATCAGAAATCTTAGCCACATTAACCAATAAGCCATCCTCATGAAAAATGAACCTGCCCTAAAGATTTAGTGACCTTGTTTCCAGGGATCAGTGCCACCTTTCCAATGTCCAGTGGCCCCCAATCTTCATAGATCAATAGCCTTATCCCCAAAGGTCAGTAGTCCATCCCCTAAGGATTAGTAGCCCTGTGCTCACTAACTTGTGGTCAGTGACCATCATCACTTGCCAATAGTTTTATCTCACCTGGCCCATTCTTAGTGATTATCCCCATGAATTAACAGATTCATCCCTTGAATACCCATCCATATGGATACTGAGATCCTTGCATCGTGAATCAATGGTTCCATCCCCAAAGACCAATTCTTCAGTCTCCAAAGATTTATAGTCTCATCCTCACTGGTCAAAAGTCCTACCCCATGGATTAATAGACCCATTCATGGATCAGTAGCTCCATCTCCTGCTCAGTGCCATTCCACTCATACCCCAAAATCAATTACTGAGCCCCTAAGATTAGTAGTTCCATCTTCACTGACCAAAATTATACCCACACACAAGAGGTGACTTGTATCAGTGACTCCCATCTCTTGACTAGTCTGAACAAGACAAGCTCCATTCCTACTGACCAATAGCTCTATTCCTATAGATCAGTGGTTCCAAATCCACTAAGCAATATCCCATCCCCCTATGGGCAACCTCACATATAAACCTAAATGCCCTATGACCAATAGCCCTATCCTCAAGAGTCAATGGTTCCACCTTCCACAGAACCATAGCCACAACCCAGTGCCCAGTAGCCAGACATCACCCACACACAGTACTCATCTCTTCTCATCTCTAATCTCAGTTCAGCTCTTACACCGGGAGCCTCATCCTCTACCACCAACTTTGAAGTGGCCAGCTGGCCCCCACCCAGGACATCTTCCCCCACGCAAGTCAAGGTAACCAGAAGTCCTCCCCACTTTCCAGGTTTGGCCGACGCGGGATTGTGCTGCTGACCTTGGGGTTGGTAGGCCCCTGTGGAGTAGGAGGAGCTGCTGCAGGCTCTTCCACCGGAGTCATGGCCCTCCGATTCCTCCTGGGTTTTCTGCTTGCTGGAGTTGACCTTGGTGTCTACCTGATGCGTAAGTGGCACCCTGCCAGATGTCCCTCCCTTGGGTCTCACACCTGCTTTTCTATATCCCCAGGGTCCCCACTGCCCCTTCTTCAGGCCTAAATTTTAGCTGTTCAGAATCAGCTATATTTCTAGCCAGGCTTTTGAATGATCCAGGGGTCCTGCTTCTCTCACATCTGTCTCCCCGCAATCTTTAAAGCATTGCCCTGGACTTAGTGCTGTTAGGGAATATCACCTTATTTAAAAACTGAAGCCCTGACTAGCTATGTGATCTTGGACAAGAGTTGACATGAAGGTCAAATAGGAGACCTAATGTGAAAGGGTCTGTAAACTGGAAATGCTGATCACTCTCAGGGAGACCGAACCTAGAGCCCTCCTAGGTTTGAGCAGGAGAGGGGACTGCACGATCTCTCTGCTCCTTGCCACCTAGAGGTTAGTCTGTGGGAGGTGATGGCTACAACTCTGCTCAGGGTCTGACCTAGCTCTCTGTCCTCCTCTTTCCCTCCCTCTCCCCTTTCTAATGTCTCCTCCCTGGCCTCTCCCTTCTCCCTCATCCCTGCTATTATCTCTAGGCTTGGAGCTGTGTGATCCAACCCAGAGGCTTCGGGTGGCCCTGGCAGGGGAGTTGGTGGGGGTGGGAGGGCACTTCCTGTTCCTGGGCCTGGCCCTTGTCTCTAAGGACTGGCGATTTCTGCAGCGAATGATCACCGCTCCCTGCATCCTCTTCCTGTTTTATGGGTTAGTATTGCCCTTCATGTGTAGTCTGGCCCAGCTCTACCTCCAGTCTAGCTCTTAGCCCAGAGACCCCTCCTCTTCTTCAACTGCCCCTGGTCCAGGCCTGTCTCAGTCCCTCAGAGGTGGGAGTTTCCTAGCCCTGGGTCAGGAGAGGGGAGGCCTCATTGCACCCCACCACCCTGCCTCCAGCTGGCCTGGTCTGTTTCTGGAGTCTGCACGGTGGTTGATAGTGAAGCGGCAGATTGAGGAAGCTCAATCTGTGCTGAGGATCCTGGCTGAGCGGAACCGGCCCCATGGGCAGATGCTGGGGGAAGAAGCCCAAGAGGCTCTGCAAGGTAAGCAGGGCTCTCAGGGCTGGGGCTATAGCTGAGTAGTAGAGCACTTGCCTCGCAGGTGTGAAGCCCTGGGTTCAATCCTCAGCACCACATAAAAATAAACAAATTAAGATATTGTGTCCATCTACAACTAAAAAAAAAAAAAAAAAAAGCAAGGCTCTCTATGGGTGACACCTTGTATGCACACAGGACAGGTGCCTTCTGCATGTAGCTGTGCCATCTCCCAGGGTCCCTACCCTCATGTGGGAGGATCCTGGTTTCTCAGCTGTCTCTTCTAAACTCCTCTCTCTCTCCCAAAGACCTGGAGAACACCTGCCCTCTCCCTGCAACATCCACTTTCTCCCTCGCGTCCCTCCTCAACTACCGCAACATCTGGAAAAATCTGCTTATCCTGGGCTTCACCAAGTGAGCCTGGGTGTCAGACCTGAGGGCCAGCCCAGTAGCTGGGATGGGAATTGGCTGGGTGGGGAAGGCTGGAAGACCTACAGAGGATAGCCAAGGATGTGGAAGGCTGAAGATGGTCAATCAGACACTTTTCTTTCTTTCCCTACCCCTCGTAACAGCTTCATTGCCCATGCCATTCGCCACTGCTACCAGCCTGTGGGAGGAGGAGGGAGCCCATCAGACTTCTACTTGTGCTCCCTGCTGGCCAGCGGCACAGCAGCCCTGGCCTGCGTCTTCCTGGGGGTCACTGTGGACCGATTTGGCCGTCGGGGCATCCTGCTTCTAGCAATGACCCTCACTGGCATCGCATCCCTAGTCCTGCTGGGTCTGTGGGATTGTAAGCATCTTCCCTTCCCCATGATGTGGGCTCAACAAGGGAACCCCAATAGAGGTGCCTCAGATAGACTCAGCCAATACTTCTGGCATAGGTCTCCCAAGATAAGACCCAGACCCTGCCCACAGCTTCTACAAGCCTCCACCTAGCCAGGCAACTCTGTCTGTTCTCCCAATTAGTGAATGCCCAGAGCCCACTTAGCGCACAGGATATAAGAACAAAGGGGATCACCAGGGATTAGGCCAGGCATGATCTCCCCACCTCCATTCATGTTGTCCTTCTTGATCTTCCAGATCTGAATGAGGCTGCCATCACCACGTTCTCTGTTCTTGGGCTCTTCTCCTCCCAAGCAGCTGCTATCCTCAGTACTCTCCTTGCTGCTGAAGTTATCCCCACCACCGTCCGGTGAGAGAAGGGTACTTCTAAGGCCAGGCCTCAAAGCCTGAGGGATGGAGGGAAGCTACTAGAGAAGGGTTGGGGTGAGGCACACAGCTATTGGCTGAGTATCTCCTACATCTTCCCCAGGGGCCGTGGCCTGGGTCTGATCATGGCACTGGGGGCACTTGGGGGGCTGAGTGGTCCAGCCCAGCGCCTCCACATGGGACATGGAGCCTTCCTGCAGCACGTGGTGCTGGCGGCCTGTGCCCTCCTCTGCATCCTCAGCATTATGCTTCTGCCAGAGACCAAGCGCAAGCTCTTGCCTGAGGTGCTCCGGGATGGGGAGCTGTGCCGTCGGCCTTCCCTACTACGGCAGCCACCCCCTAACCGCTGTGACCATGTCCCATTGCTTGCCACCCCCAATCCTGCCCTCTAAGTGGCCTCTGTGCACCCTGGTGTGAGGCTGGCCCATAGAGAAAGGTGACAGGCCCTGGCAAGGAGACCAGGAAGAGAGAGGAAGGCAGGGCTGCCCAGAAGGCTCCAAGGCACCTCACACCAGCCATGGAGGAAAACTCCGAGGGCCGCCCCCACCCCCATCTCCTCCCTGCTGCTTTGTGTTCATGTCCTCAGCAAGTCAGGGAATAGGGAGAGAGCTCCATACTGTAACATGGGTCTGGGCTCCATCTTGTGCCCAAAGACATCCTCCCAGACCTCATTCTTTCTTGCTCTATCATTCTGTTTCAATAAAGACATTTTGAATAAATGAGCATATCACAGCCTGGACTTCCCTCCCTGCTGTTGTCCTTCCATTTCTTGGGGAAAGGCTTCTCAGTGGAACACAAACCATTAACAATCTCCTCTCCCCCTCCCTGTACCCTGCCCCCTAAAATTAACTTGCATAACTATCTCCACTTACTGCTTGCTTTGCTGCCAGGACTGCACTAGGTGCTATACACACTTCATATTTTAAGGTAGGTATTTGGATAAATTAGGTTTTGTTAAAAGCAATACAAATTGAGTCTGATGAATTAAAACAAAATGGGAGTTTTTGTTAGGTGTATTGGGGCAGGTTAATGTGAGAAGTCCCAGAAAATGGAAGAAACAGACCTAACCATAAAAGGTCAGGAGCTGAAAGGCCTCCTGGTTCAAAAAGCAGGACCAGTAACATTCTTATCAAGGTTTCTGGATGAGTGAACTCCAGTGGGATTCAATTCTTGGGAAAAATCATTTCCAGCAAGCATGTGGCTGGCTTGTTTGAGTAACATAATACTCCCACCTCTGTTACTGACAACTAAGAGGAGGAAAGCAAAACTTGGGCACTGTTAGCTTAACTGGGACTTGATGTTGTTCAGGTAAAAAAAATGGATGTCCACTACAGTATTATTCTTTTTACATATGAGAAGACCGAGCTCAGAGACTCAGTAACTTGCTCAAGGTTACAAAACAAATGACTGACAGAGTTGAGATGTCCCAGTGCTAGACCTCGTCATCACTGCACACTATGGCTACTTTCCCTACCCCTAACATTTGGGCATTTTCCTTGGCAATGAGGAGTGGAGTCTCCCTGAGAGGTGGCAGCAGGTGACTAGAAGTTCCACTTTAGTGTCAGGACCTACCTCTCCAACTAGCCCAGGCCTGGCTTTACCACTTTGAGCAAATCTCTTACCTCCAATATCCTTCAAGGAAATCGCTATGAGGATTGAACAAGTAATGTTTTTGAAGTATGATGAGCTCCTTCAGGATGGGATCTTATTCAATTTTGAAACACCAATGTCTGACGTGGTAGATGTTAGAAAAGTTGAATATTTGCTCATTTTTTCAATAAGTGTTTCCTGTGACAGATTTACAGAGCAGAGCTATCTATGATACCTAAGTCACAGGCCACCCTTCAAGGAGCTTAAAATCCATTAAACACTACGACTATTAATGAGGAAAACAGGCTAGTGGTTTGGAGCACCAAGAGGCTGCTTCTTGAAGGTAAGACTCATTCAGAAGCAAGAAGCCCGCAATGCTTCATAGTCTCTATAGTGCTCTTAACCCTAGGCCAAAAGGAACAAATTCTTGAGGACTGGAGAAGGTGAGATTTTTCCTAGAAGATTGGTCTTTGGAGAGAGATTCTTAGGAAAATGGAAGCCTTAAGGCCAGTACCTTGCAGAAAAGGAAGGCCTATTAACTAAGAGTGCAGCAACCCCAGAGTTCCTTTCTCCTTCTGCCAGTTCACATTTGAGGCCCAAGCTCTATGAATCAGGCCATATTACTAGACTCTCAAAATGTTACTGGAAGCTGCACGCAACAGTGCCCACTTGTAATCCCAGTGGCTTAGGAGGCTGAGGCAGAAAGATTCGAAGTTCAAAGCCAGCCTCAGCAATGGTGAAGCTGCTAAGCAACTCAGTGAGACCCTGTCTCTAAATAAAATACAAAATAGGGGTGGGGATGTGTCTCAGTGGTTGAATGCCCTAAATTCAATCCCTGGTCCAAAAAGAAAAAAAAAAAAATTAATGGAGAATTCATCAGGACCTTCCTCATTTAATTAATTAGCATAATCCCTGATAAATTTTCATCTCTGCTTTACTATTGAAAAAAATAGAACATGAGAGAAATAAAGAGGGTTTATCATTAAATGGCAGAGCCAGGATTCTACCCAACTCTGGATCTTTCAGTTAAATACCCTGCAGTATACACTATGTAAAGCAATATCCAGGGGGTTTCAACTGACTCCAATGTTGACATTTTAGCTCTGACAATCAATGATGAAGCAAGAAATCATATTCCTTTCTAACTCCAGAGATTGTGCAACAAGATGGTAGACAGGGAAGCTCTTGTACTTGTTTGCAGAGTCCATGTAAACTGGGCATAATGGCACATGCCTATAATTCTAATTTCTAAGGAGGCTAAGGTGGGAGAATCATAAATTCAGGGCCAGCCTCTGCAACTTGGTAGGACCTTGTCTCAAAATAAAAAACAAAAAGGGTTAGGTATGTAGCCCAGTGGTAGAGCACCTCTTAATTCATTCCCCAGCACCACCAAACAAAAAAAGTCCCTGTAAAGCAAGAGTTCTTTATATGTTAAAGACACTGTTCAGTATATTCTCCAAGGAATAGATCAAAAGGACATTTCAATGGATCTCCTCTACATAACCAGTGAAAAAATGAAAAAGAGTTTCAGGAAAAGAAGTAAGAACAATCAGAAAGCTAGAGCAGCCTCTGCGTGGAAGGCAGGAAAAGTGAGCAAGATTCTCTGATTCCAACTAGAGATAAAGGCAAAGAATATGGAGGCACCAGTAAAGCACAAGAGATACAATGCCTCATCCTTGAACAATTCCTACTCTAGACAGAAAAGGTCAATATGTCTAGCTAAAACAAGCGGCATCTTGTTAGTTGCTCTGAACTTCAATCACATCTCATGGGACCCTAATTCCACGGAAAATAAAAATTATTTAGGCTTTTATAAATGGGAAGGCCAAGGCTTAGAGAAGTGAGTAATTTATTTAAGGTTATGTGATGGTAAATAGAGTAGCCAGCTCCAGAGAAGTGAGACCCTGCAATTTTCTTCCTGCATGCCAGACAGGAAATATTTCCAAATGTCATTAGAGAAAGTATTACTGTCTAATATTAAACTCATTAGGTAACCCAGTAACTACAAGGAAACTGTTTTCAGGCAAATAAGAGAAATGACTACTTTTCTGGAAGAGACTATATTGATCGCAACACAGTTTTTAAAAACATTTTAGATTTTAAAAACATGTTAGATTCACAACTAGGAACCATAATGGATTACTGGGATAAAACTAAAAGGATACAGAGGGTACATTTCTAAACTTGAAAAGTTATATGAAAAAAAAAAAAAAAAAAAACACAAAGAATGAAGTTAAAGCAACATAAGGACATTTATATGCCTTCTCCGTCAGCCTAGCCTGTCCACCATGCAACCAACTTTTACAAATTAGCTACTAATGTCTGGTGCAGTCTCAGGTCTAAAGTAGCACACATAGTCCTCACCTGACCTCACTCTGGATCAAGTCTGTGAGACAAAAAAATTACAATGCTCTGTGGAAAATGCAGAGAAATGTTAAGAGTACTAAAGCAGCTTTGAGCAGAAAAGATGTTCTTAGTCTGTTCAGGTTGCTATAACAAAACACCATAGACTAAATGGCTTACAAACAGAAATTTCTCTCTCTCAGGGCATGCTGGCTCATGCCTACAATTCCTGAGGAGGCTGAGGCAGGAGGATCTCAAGTTCAAGGCCAGCCCAGGTAACCTAATGAGACCCTGTCTCAAAATAAAAAAGGTCTGGGGTGCAGCTCAGTGGTATAGCACTTGCCTGGCACGTGCAAGGCAACGTTAATAATAATAATAAATAAAAGAAACATATTTCTCACAGTTCAGGAAGCTGAGAAGAAGTTCAAAATCAAGGTGTTGACTGATTTGGTGTCCAGACCAAATGTTTGTTCATATATACCACCTAGCTGCGGCCTCCCATAGGAGGGAACAAGCCAACTCTCAAGAACCTCATTTTTCTGGGCTTGGGGAGTGGTAATGGAGACTAAACATAGTAGTGCTTGAGATCCCCAGTGCTTTTTTTTTTTTTTTTTTTTTTAATTTTTTTTTTTT
>NW_025999900.1:34885927-34897559 GCF_001458135.2 Marmota marmota marmota
AAAAAAAAAAAAAAAAAAAAAGAAAAGAAAATACAAACTTAAAAAAAAAAAAAAAAGACCCAACTCCTAATACTATCATACTAGGGATAAGGTTTTAACATATGAATTTGGAGGAACATAAACATTCAGACTATAACAGAAGGTCACCCTCTATAGGAGGCAGTCCAGGAAAGCTTCTTAGATATTTAGATTAAATCTTGCAAGGAAGTCTTTGAGTTTTCCAAGGAAAAAAAGGAGAAGTAAATAACGCAAAGTACACAGACATGACAGAATATGATGTGCTTGGAAACCAGTAAGTGTGAGTGTATGTGTTTATTTTGTGATGTTGGGGATCAACATGGGCCTCACATATGTTAGACAAGCACTCTATTACTGGACTATACCCTAGCCCAGCAAAGAAAATAAAGGGCATCTATGAAAACCCCATAGCTGGGGCTGGGGCTGTGTAGCTCAGTGGCAGAGCACTTGCATGGCATGTGTGGGGCACTGGGTTCAATCCTTAGCATCACATATAAATGAACAAATAAAATAAAGGCATTCTTTCCATCTACAACTATAAAAAAAAAATTTAAAAAGAAAGAAAACCCCATAGCTAACAGAATAATCAATGAAAGACTGAAAGCTTTTCCCCTAAGATCAGAAAAAAAGATAGGGAGATCTGCCCTAGCCACTTCTGGTCAACATTGTACAGGAGGTTTAGCCAGAAAAATGAAGAAATAAAATGAAATAAAGGGTACTCAGATGCAAATAAAATTATATCTGCAGATGACACAACTTTATAAAGAGAGACTGTTAAGGAATATACACAGACAAAAAAAAAAAAACCTGTTAAATAGTTTTCTCTGATAAACAGATGCTAATCCATAGTGGGGGTGGGGAGTTAGGGAAGAATGAAGGAACTTTGGATTCTTCAGAGGGGAGTGAGGGAAAGTGGGGGGGCAGTGGGGATGGGAAGGATGGTAGAATGAAACAGACATTCTTACCCTATATACAAGTATGATTATAATCAGCACCAAGTACAGCCAGAAGAATGAGAAGTTATGCTCCATTTGTGTACAATGTATCAAAATGCATCCTACTGTCATGTAACTAATTAGAACAACAACAAAACCTGTAAAATAAGTTTAACAAGTTTACTGCACTCACAGTATATAAGATGAGCATTAAAAAAAAATTACTTGTACTTTTTTTTGGGGGGGGGTAGTACTGGGCTAACTGGGAATTAAACTAAGGACTTTATGCATATTAAACAAGAATTCTACTACTGAGCTACATTGCCAGCCCTTTTATTTTGAGATAGGGTCTTACTAAATTGCCCAGGTTGGTCTCAAACTTGCAATCTCCTGCCTCAGGCTCCCAAGTCACTGGCATTACAGATATGTGTCACCACAGGCAGCTTAACTGTACTTCTGTGAAATAGCAAAAGCAAAAAAAGATCTGAAAATGAAATGAAGAATTCCATTTACATTACATAAAAGCAAAATACTTAGTAATTGATTTAACAAAAGAAAAAAATTATCACACACAGTTCAAAGAATGGTTCATACACTGGAAGACTTAATATTACTTAACATGGCAATACCCAAAAAAAATAAAACCAAGAAAAGTAACGGGGTTGGGGGGGGTGGGTTATGGACATAAAATGGCAATATTCCCTAAACTGCTCTACAGATTCAGCATAACACTATTAAAATCCTGGTTATCTTTTTTTGCAGAAATTGACCAACTGATTCTAAAAGCCATATGGAAATATACCCAGAATAGCCAAACAATCCCAAGATGAACATAATTGGAAGACTTACACTTCCAAAATTTTAAAACTTATCACAAACATATAACGAAAACTGGGTGATACTGCCATAGAGACAGATTCAAGGAATACAACTGAGAGTCCAGACATTTGTCAACTGATGTCTAAAATGGAGGCCAAGACCATTTAATGGTGAAAGAATAGTTTTTAACAAATGGTGATAAGACACCTGAATAGCCACCTGCAAAAGAAGGAAGTTGGGCCCTTGGCTCACACCAAACACAAAAATTGATTAAAAGTGCATCAAAGGCCTAAATGTTAAGAGCCCAAACTATAAAATTCTTACAAGAAAGCTAAGCACAGTGACACAGGCCTGTCATCCCAGCTACTTGAGAGGCTGAGGTATAGAGGATTGCTTGAACCTATCAGTTGAAGATCAGGCTGGGCAACATGAGATCTCATCTAAAAATACATCAAACCAAACAAACAACAACAAAAACAAACAAAACCCCTGCAAGAATTCTTGGGAGACAGACATACATTTTTGTGGCTTTTTGTATTTCAGAGGACACTATCAATAAAGTGAAAAAACTCACAAAGGGAGAGAAATACTTGTAAATCACTTATCTAGTAAGGGTCTGGTATTTAGAGTGTATAAAGAAGGCCAGCACAGAGCTTGGTGGTGCATGCCTGTAATCCCAGTGGCTTGGGAGGCTGAGCCAGGAGGATCATGAGTTCAAAGCCAGCCTCGCAGCAGGTAAGGTGCTAAGCAATTCAGTGAGATCCTGTCTCTAAATAAAATACAAAAAAAAAATACGACTGGGGATATGGATCAGTGGTCAAATGCCCCTGAGTTCAATCCCTGGAACCCCCTCCCCCAAAAGTTTCTTTATGGGATGATGAAAATGCTCCAAAATTAGGTACTAATAATAGTTTATATTTACTAATAACATATACATTAATATATGCTAAGAATCACTGACCTGCACTTCAAAGGCAAATTTTATGGTATGTTAATTATATCAGTTTTTTAGAAAAATCAGTGGAAGCTTTTTAGTGGGATACAAATCAGAGGTATAACAAATTGACGCCAAGCTTCAATAAATAAAATTTTTTGCTGAGTGGCTCTTTTTTCTGTTACAAGTCTTAGCACCTACAACAGTGATCAGCACTTGCTAAATACTCAATAAAGGTCTATTTGTTTGAATGATTATCAATAAGAATAAAGGGGAAAAAGGCACGGGAAATTAACAGGGTTGATATTTTAAAATCTGACTGTGACATCCGAAAGATTTCTCATAATCACATATAATAGCAAGAAAAAAAGTTATATTATTGTACAAGTCCAGCAATTTTACTTTCCCTCTGAAGCAGGTAAACATTGAAGGTGGTAGGAAAGAGTCTGCACATGTGTTCAATTCTTTTTGTTTTTTCTCCTTTCTACCACACCTCCTTCCTTTTGCTAGCTCAAACTCTTTTATCAGTATATATTACTTGAAGCAAATTTATACTACTAGATATTTGATTAGAGCCACAGATGCAGAATCTGTTTGGAATTAAATTTAAATAAAACAAACCTAAATTGAAAATGCAAAACAAAAATAACAACAAATGCTTTTCTCTATAACCAATGTCAGATTAAGCAAATCCTGCCTTAAAATGTACTGGATTAGCTAGGTACATGTTGTGGTGGTGCATGCCTGTAATCCCAGCTACTCAGGAGACTGAGGCAAGAAGACTGCAAGTTTGAGACCAGCCTGGGCAATTTAGCAAGACTCTGTCTCAAAATAAAAATAAAAAGGGATGGGGGTTATAGCTCAGTTGTAGAGCACTTGCATAGCAGGTGAAAGGCCCTGGGTTCAATCACCAGTACCCCAACAAAAAGTGTTCTGTATTAACCAAAGGCCCTCTAAACATCTGACTTTGAAGCTGAGCATGGAAGCACACATGTAAAATACCAGCAACTCTGGAGGCTGAGATAGGAGGATTGAAAATTTGAGGCCAGCCTAGGCAACTTAGTGAACCCCAGTCTCAAATAAAAAAGTAAAAACAGATGCAGAATGTAGCTCAGTGATAAAGTGTTGCTGGATTCAATCACCAGTACCACAAAAAAACTGGCCAATCACAGTAGCAGATAACCTTAATCCCAGTGACTCACAAGGCTAAGGTAGGAGGATAACAAGTTGGAGACGAGACTCAGCAACTTAGTGAGACTCTTTGTTTCAAAATAAAAAATAAGCCAGGGATGGTGGCACATGCCTGTAATCCCAGCTGCTCCGGAGGCTGAGACAGGAGGATCATGAGTTCTAAACAGCCTCACCAATGGCAAGGCCCTAAGCAACTAAGTGAGACACTGTCTCTAAAATACAAAATAAGGCTGGGGATGTGACTCAGTCCAGTGCCCCAATTCCCAGTACCAAAAACTAAACAAACAAAGGCTGGGAATGTAGCTCAGTAGTTAAGCACCCCTGGATTCATTCCGCAGTAAAATTTTTTTAAATATAGCTCATAAACCCTCACCTTAGACAAGTTTTCTAAGTAGGTTTTCCTAATCTCCCTTATTCTAAAGACTCTTCCCTGCAATCTGAAATCTATTGAGACCAAACTCATTGCTATTCTTCAGTTAACAAGGAGTTTATTATGAGTGATAAACAGCATATAACAAAAATGACAGAGCTTGCTCGAGGATAGCAAGTTTCTTTCCACGCTTCCTTTAAAACCCCAAACAAGGATGAAGAAAAAATGAAGAGGCCAAGTAGAGTAGAAAGTCTGACTCCTATAAGGACAGGAGAGAAAAAAAAAGAAAAGACAGGAACCAACAGGTCCAGGACAAAGGGAATACTATTGTTGTTACTACCTTCTCCAGGACAGAAAATGCAACCCAAGAGAACATCTTTTGAGCATCTACTAAATGGTAGGTACTGTGAAATATACAAAAGCACAATTTATGCCCTCAAGGAGCTTGCCATCTACTGAAGAAGCAGGAATGTAATTATTTTAATTATAAAATCATTAAGTGCTAGAGAGAGGAACAATTTGCCCTGAGTACATCAGTGATTAATTCTGACTAAAGAATCAAGAAAAGTTTTTTAATTCTTTTTTAGTTGTTAATGGATCTTTATTTATTTATATGTGGTGCTGAAGACTTGAACCCAACTGAGCCACAAGCCCAGCCTTCAAGAAAAGTTTTGCTGCTGTTATATGGCTTATACTTTGAAGGATGTGTATGATCTTGATAGAGAAGCTGGGATGGTCATAGCAAGCTCAATGCACCAGCAAGAATCATACGTGAACATACAGCAATTCAACTGGAATGCACAACACATTATAAGTAGGCCAGGATGTAGCAGGAAAAACCTAATTAGGATCAAATTCAGAAAGATCTTAATTTCACACATTTGTAGTTGGAAGTTACTGGTGGCTTCATAGGGCCTTTTTGGCAACAAGGACAAATAAGAGTTGCTTAAGCAATGGAAAATAGAAATGGAGAGGAGAATGGACATCGTACAGAATTGACTGAACACAGAAAATTAAAACCAAAGAATGGCCAAAAACATTTACCCAGGGGCTGGGGTTTTGGCTCAGTGGTAGAGCTCTCACCTACTATGTGTGCAGCCTGGGTTCAATTCTCAGCACCAAAATAAAGATAAATAAATAAAGATAAATAAATAAAGGCATTATGTCCATCTACAACTAAAGTGTATGTGTATAAAATTTATTCTCCAAGATCTTTTAGAGCTAGCCGTGTAGTGCCCTCTGGTGGATAGATGACACCTCTCCAGCACTAACAATCAGTTCTTCCAATACTCTTAACACTATCCAGTCCACATAAGTTTCCACAAAATGATCACAACACACTATTCTAGCTGTATTTGAAGACAGACCTGAAATTCCTAACTAATCAAACAATAGGAAGTAATATAGTGATCAAATGCTAAATATGTTGGTGAACACTGACCTGAGAATTCAGAATACAACACAACTTGAGAGGTGGATTAATGCTTCCTGGATATAGAACACATCCATTTCTTTAACCTAGGATTTTTGGAGAAAAGAGCACTCAGGTCAGAGGTAATCATAAACAAAAACATTTGAACAGAAGAGACTGGCAAAGTAGATCAAGATATCCAGTAGGTTAGGTAATGAAAAACCTACAAAGGCTTGCACGAGTGAATGATGTAGTGCCTAAGAATTTAAGACCAATCTGATATTACAATATAAAATAGAGAAACTTATTAAGATGGTCAAGTAACTACCCAACAAAACTTAAGATACAAAAAACTGGGCACACTGGCACACACCCATAATCCCAGCAACTAGGGGGGCTGAGGTAGAAGGATCAGAAATTCAACATTAGCCTAGTTAAACTGATAAGACCCTGTCTCAAAATAAAATAGGGCTGGGGATATAGCTATGGTAAAATGCACCCAGGTTCAATCTCCCATACTGTGGGGGGTGGGGGGGTTCAGTTATGACCCAAAGTTAGTTGGCTAAACATAAAGTGGTCACTTGCATAGCTGGAGAAAACAAAAGCTTTGAAGACATCTTTGTTAATTACGCTTTAGTATTTCTTGAGCCCATCCTCAAGTAGACATGAACCAGACCCCAATCTAAGAATATAAGGTATGGGAATGGATTTCATTTGCATGTAAGTTTTATTAGCGCACGTACACACTCTTAGATCATTCTAGTCTGGCCATTCTTTTACTATCCAGAAAACCCATCATTAACTAAATGCAGAATGTTCCTGGTTGTTATAATTTAACTCCTACTCCTTAATTTACAAGTGGCAACTTCCCCTTCACAACACCAGTACTTCGGTAAAGTAAAACTAATAGCGATCTGCAATCTAAGAGAGAACAGGTAGATAAACGATCTTTACAGCCACAAGGCCAAACAATTTTTATTTTCAAAAACAACTTTATTCATGACACATATTTAAAAAAAATTCCCACCCCCTGGAAATGAGCTAAAAAAATAAACAAAATCCACCTCCCACCTCCCTGTTCCCACTTCCTCCCATTCCCTCCAAATAAAAGGGAAAAAAAGGCAAAGGAAAAAAAACAAAACAAAACAAAAAAACTGAAAAACAAAAAACACCCCAAAACCCCCCAAAACAAGGTAGTGCATTTCCCCAGGGGGAAGGGGAATTTACACTGGAGCCGCTGGGAGCGGAACGGAGATCTTCCGGCTACAGAAACCTGCAAAGAAAGACACTCAAAACAGAAAAAGAAACACAAAAGGAAACAAAATAGATCACCAGGCAATCTGGAGGGGCAGGGAGCCGGAAAGAGGGTGGGGTGGGTGGTAGACCTGGCAGGACAGGAGCAGGCAGGCAGGGACTGTGAAAGGCAGGGAGAAGATGGAGGGAAGGTAACAAGCAGAACAGTTTGGTGTCCTTCCAGAGCCCTGGGTAAAAAAAAAACCTCCTACCACCCATGCCCACCTACCCTTGAGCAGCCCCCAAGGGGGTGAAGTGGGGCAGGGAAACATGGGGAACAGCTTGCGCAGTTGAGAAGTGTCCATGGCGAATCCCCAGAGTGAATGAGCAGCCCCCTGCCCCACTCCCTGGGCCTTCCCCTACTCCCCAAAGCAGGTCCCTCCTCAGCAGTTAGTTATGGGATTCTCCCCCCTTCCACAGTATATCTTTTTTTTAAAAAATATTTTTTTTCCATCAAGGTCATCTTCTGTTTTTCTTTTTTTTTTTTTTTAATTCTTTTTTTTTTCCTTCTTTCCTCTTTTTTTCCTCTCTCTCCTCCTAATACACACTTTTTTTAGTAAGGGGAATACCATGATGTCGCTCTAGCCCGGCCCCTGGAAGAAAGAAGGAGAGTTAGGTGTTAACATGATCACTAGATAGTTCAGTATAAGCCCCTCCCCGTGGGCCCTTGCCCCAGTTATTGTGAAGGGAAGGGGGGAAAAGAAGTTTTTCAAGTATCCTAAAACTGACTCCACAATCCCAGAATCAGAGAAACACCTGGCAAATAGGGGGCTAACAGGGCATTAATGGAATACTTTGCCAAACAGCAGCAATAAAGAAGTGCATCTGAGATAAAGGAGAGAGAAAAAAGGACCCATTGTTTATCCAGTTTTCAGTTCTCCACAGTTCTCAAACCCTATCTTATGAAAAGTCAAGGCTTATATGTGTGACCTATTTAGAGAGACAAAAGTAAAAAGCAAAGCCACAACTTGGGTACCACATTGGGCCTGTGAGAAAGTTAACCTCAAAAAAGACTAGGTCCATTAAATAATTAAGTATCCCAAAACCCTCCCACATGGCTATGGGAGAATTCAACTAGCCTCTGGTATCCTTCCAAAGAAGATTCAAACTTTTACCCCTCCCTAACTCTGGGAATAGTAGCAATGTCCAAGCAGTGCTTTTCACTGTCTTGAGACCCTGTTCTTTTCTTAACTTTCAATGTCACCTTCAATGCCACCAACTCCCAAGGGGGGGAAAAAAGGTTGGAGGGGGAAGCATCTCGCAGAATAGATCAGCACTTATCACCAATTTCTGCTCCAAAGATGATGAGACTGGCCTCCTGACCTGGCCTACAACTACCTTCCTCACCCTGCACAAGCAGGAGACCAAGTCCCTGGAGACCAAGGGGGAGGGAAAGGGAGGGTCAGTCCTCAGATCAGGAGAGAATGAAGCATAACAGGGCTCATGGGAGGCTGGGAAGAGGAGCAGCCCATCTATCCTGACCTGTAGACGCGACCCCGGGGCCTGCTGTTAAAACCACTGTAGAATCGAGAGCGGGAACTGTTGTAGTTGGTAGTCCGGGCACGGTAGCGGGCACGTGGGAAACCCCGGTCTGTTGTGCTGATGCCTGGTCTGTTGGTTCGTTTTGGGATCACCTGAGCAGAAAGAATACACAACAGAAAGCCTTAGAGTCAACTGGAGAGAGTTAGTTTATATAACCAGAACAAAGGGCACAGGCCTTACCTTGATTTGTCTTCCTCTAAATAAGGACTCATCTAAGGCCAGGGAAGTCCTCACTGACTCTTTGTCGGAGAACTCTATATATGCAAACCTGAAAAGAATAATTGTCATTTTTTTATCTGAGTTTACAATATTTCATAGGTTATTTGTTAGGAGTGTAATGTGTTTACATTTTTAATTAGTTGATTTTATTTTATTTTATTTTTTAAAGAAAGAGAGAGAGAGAGAGAATTTTTTTTTTAATATTTATATTTTAGTTTTCGGCGGACACGACATCTTTGTATGTGGTGCTGAGGATCGAACCCAGGTCGCACGCATGCCAGGCGAGTGCGCTACCGCTTGAGCCACATCCCCAGCCCCTAATTAGTTGATTTTAAGATGAAAGGTTTTAATCAAAATTTCCAGCTATTCTTGGAAAACCACTAAACACCAACATGTTTAGCCATGTGCGAGGCCCTGAGTTTAATCCCCAGCACCACAAAAAGACCAAGATTTCTATATGCTGGGGTCAACTACAAGCTTCTAGTTCTTCATCCTGCCCACACCTAGGCTTTAATTTTATCCTCTGTCTGGCCTCTGGAGGTATTTTATGTGTAACCCAGTACATTATCAAGTTTAATGACACATTAGAAGGCAAAGACCTCATTTTTTTTTTTTTTTTGGTGATGCTGGGGATTGAATCCAGGACCTTGTGCATGCAAGGCAAGCACTCTACCAACAAAGCTATACCCCAGCCCTTTTTTCCTTTCTTTTACATTTATTTTTTTAGATTTAGCTTGACCCAATCTCTTTATATTTATGTGGTGCTAAGGATCAAAACCAGTACACCTCATGCATACTAGGTGAGCACTCTACCACTGAGCCACAACCCCAGCCCCTCTTATGTTTGTGTGGTGTGTGTGGGTGGGTGGGTGTGTATGGTGGTGCTGCTGCTGCTGGGGTTTGAACTCAGGGCTTTATGCATACTAGGGAAGCACTCTACCAACTAAGCTATATCCCCAACCCCCAAGACCATTTTTTTTTAAACATCAAGTAATTACCAACCAACGTAAAACATAAATTATCGGTGGGAGTGTAGCTCAGTGATAGAACACATGCTTTGCATGCACAAGGCCCTGGGCCCTGGGGTTCAATCCTAGTGCTGCAAAACAAAAAAACTACACACATGTAGATGTGGGGAGACATCTACTTTTAAATTCTGATTAAAATTATCTTGGGCTGGGGTTGTGGCTCAATGGTAGAGTGCTTGCCTGGCACATGTGAGGCACTGGGTTTGACTCTCAGCACCACATAAAAAAATAAAATGAAATAAAGGTACTGTGTCTCCATCTACAACTGAAAAATATTCTTCAAACAATTATCTCAATTTATTCCCCTACTTACCCTTTGGGATGGCCACTAAATTTGTCACAGAGTATGGTAACACGATTGACTGAACCACAGCCATGAAAGTGAGCTTCCAGCTCTTCTGCTGTTGCACCATAGTCTACCTAAAGAGAAGGGATATTTCACAGGTACTGAGCAAACTCTTTTCTCAACAGGTACCCTGCCTGGCCTTTGGTCTGGGCCATCTCTATAACCCACAGCACATCAAATATGGTTCTCTAAGGAATTACCCTTTTTCTTCCATTCCCAGTCTTTGTTGATTACTCCATCACTTTTTACCTCCCCCCAAACCTCCCTCAACCACTTTTAAAATTGCCAACTTATACTGGTGATCTTCCTTTCAAGATTATTAAATAACTGCCCCAAACAAGAATGTCCCCCAATCTCAATCAGAACCCCAATACATACATTGCCAACATAAATGGAACGGGCATCAGCCTCCATCTTCTCTTCAATAGACATGATCACTGGGCCAGCTATAGACAAAAATAATTCAAAAAAGAAGTAGATTTTCTATTGAACCAATATATGCACTTCCACCACCACCGCCACCCTATCATTTCAGCAAAGAGAAAGACCTTGTTCAGTTCTGTTCCCTCTTGTACCCATTACCTAGATCAGTGCCTAGCACACAATATGTTCTCACTAAATATTAAGGAATAAATGAAATACATCCTTAACAATCAGAGAACAGTGTAAGAATACTCCACTCCCAAATCAAGCACCTATGAAGAGCTTTGTTAAAATGCCTTGAAGACCAAACAAAATTGAGTGGGCTGAGACTCGACATTTCTGGATTAAAGAGGCCCCCAGCAGCCTACCCACTTCTCTTAAGAGTCCTAACTAAAGGATCTCCAACTGAAAAAAAAAAATTAGACTTGAAGGTCACATGCCAGCTGGCAATCTCCAGCCGGGTAAAGGCAGGCTAAGAACAAAGAGAAACACATTTATAACTGAAACAAAGGGAGACACAAGACTACAACTACCAAAACATAGGTTATGTCTCACAAAGGTCAACGGAACACACAATGGACTATGACCGCAGCAAATGCCCAGTAATTGCTCAAACAAGCAGCTCCAGGATCCGGAGCATCTAATGCCACATTCCCCGTGCTCCCCACAACCATTCCAACCCAAAGACCCAGGCTGCGCGTGCAACCGCCGGTTTACTCACCATTGCCTGGAGGTGGACTCATATTCATCTGCTTCTCTACCTCGTTCTGTAGTTCCTTCAGCTTTTCAGCTTCTTCCTCCATCTCCCTGACTCGAGCTTTGATAGCTTCAAGCTCCTACAATGAATGGGGAGGGCATGCAAAAGAGCTTAAGAGGAACCAACGCAGGGGCTGTGCCGTGCTCTCGATAGGCGCGCGGCCCCAGCCATGCTCGGCCATTTCCCTCGCCCCACGAGAGGGTCGTGATGAAAAGAAAAGCAAGTTACCTTCTCTGTAACAATCTTAAACACCCATGACGCCCAAATCAACACTGCCGGGCCCCTTGCGACGATCCAGGACCCGTCCCCCGCCCGGCCCCAGCCACGTTATTCCCCGCCCAACCCC
>NW_025999900.1:34897950-34911589 GCF_001458135.2 Marmota marmota marmota
GGGGGCGCGGGGCCGGGGCGGCTCCTCTTCGGGCTCGGGCTCCGGCTCGGGCTCCAGCAGCAGCTCCCCAGGCTCCAGTTCCTCAGACTCCAGGCCGTTCCCGTAGTCCCCTGCGCCCCCCGGGGCCCCCTCCCCGGCCTGCCCCACCGGCCCCGGGCACAAGATGGCGCCGCCGCCCGGCCCGGAGCCCCGACCGCCCGCAGCCCCCGCTGCTGCTGCCGCCGCCGCCGCCGCCGCCATCGCCGCTCAGACTGGGGCCCGCCGCCCAGCGATTGGAGAACTGCGCGGGCCTCGCGGAGGATTCATTAGTCAAGCAACCTGCCCGTCACTCCAAGCTAGCACTCCATTGGGGAGTATCAGTTGGCAATCAAATAAGACCCCACCTCTTAGGCGGGGCACTGTACCAAATTCTCAAATCCCGGTAGGGGAAACCTCTCTGTCAATCAACATTCGTCCCACCTCCTCTCGAGGCCTTAGGTAACAATACTGCCACGCTGTGACGACATTCCTGCTTCTCCCCCGCCTACGGGAGGGCCCGCGAAGTATAGGACGTTCTGTGATTGGTCCCTGATTAAGATCAACTGGAAAGGACCAATCTTCCGATCGCCTCACAGCAGTAGCCCGGTCTCAGATGCCGATTGGCTTGCGAGATTCGAAGAGCTGACACTTGTAGCGTGACAGGTGAACCTTGCCCCCGAACGGGCTGTCGGACTTCAAGCTAGGTCACATGACTAGTCAGTCCTTAGGGAGCCGCCATCTTGACATTACTGCCGACACCGGTGAGCGTTGGAAGGCAGAGGCCCCATACAGGGTAGAGATTTCTGGAAGTTCCGACCCAGCACCAGTAGGTGGGATGCTGCCGGAATTAGAGGTTCTGAATGGAGCATTCTAAGGGGGAATTTTTCCAATTTCAAAGTTATTGGCACCACCATCCATTAAGTCTCCCAAACCACAAAGAATGTAAGAATCCTCACTCAGACCTACCAGTTCATAGACCTCTTTTCCAGGACCCCCGCGCTGCCTAATTTCAGCCTATTTCTTCTCTATTCTAGCCTGTTGCAGCCGCTATGGGGTTCTCCCAGCTTTCAATATCCGTCCAATCCTAACCGCTACCAGACTGGCTTCCCTTTCCTATCAGGTAAAGTCTCAAAATTCCTTACAGTGATCTTAGACACCCCAAGACCTACTATGAGAATTTTGTTGCCTGGCATCCAGACTGTGTATATGTAGTCTTTCCTCAACCAAGTCTGTGCAACCTTCCCCATCTCCTACAGCGGCCTTTCTGGTCCGGAGACCAATGGGCCTACCTCCTCAGTAACTTAACTGTTCCGTACTGAATTTCCTAAATAGGTGGTGAGTACCTGCAGATAAGAGACTGAATCTTATTTATGTTTGTATCTCCACTGCAGGATGCCTAGTACGTGTTAATAATACTGGGTATTTGTTGATTGAAAGATGCATTGTTTGGGGATCTAGGTGCCACCTCTTCATCTTTTGCAATTTCCCAGGCTCCAAGTCCCCTTTTAAGCCCCAGAGGAATTTCTTGGGGCAGGTTCCCACCACACTGCTGCACTCTAAGATATCAATAACACCTGGCCCTGGAGAAGGCAAGGTTTCCACATTTGAGTAGCGATCCTACACACTTATTAAAATGTAAAGAATGGTGGTGCTAAGTTTACAAGAATTTTTTTATGGGGAGACCAAAACTACAGGCAGGTTTGAGAGTCAGGTTCACAAGAACCCAACCCAAAAGTTAAACAAGTATGATTGGAGCATCAGAATCTGGACAAGAGAAGATCCAAAAAGTAAGAAGCACTCATTATACCCCTTTTTCCATGGTCCACTTTTTCTCCCACTTCCTTACCTCAGGAACTGAGTTACTTTGAGCAGAATCACAGTCACTTAAATTTCTTGTGCAATTTTCATCAGCCATCTCAGCTTCAGTGATCTAGGAAAACTAAAGTTGAGCACGAAAGACAAGCTCTAAATGAGTTCTCTGGAAGGAGTGTCTTTTATACTGATCCTAACCTAATCCAATTCTGAGTGCTTCACTGTTGCATAATTTAAGCAAGACTACTAAGGGAAATGGGATTTTTTTCAAAATGCCTTTGAATCCTGTTAAGTACTTGATTTTGTAGCAGGCACTATTCTTTGTATAATCTCATTGAATTCTCACAATTCTGTGAAATGTAAATATTTCCACAAACAATAACCTTTCTAAGTAAAGAAGAAAAAGGGCTGAAGAAGTAAAGTAACTTGTCAGTGTCATAAAGCTAATTTATAGTGTGCAGGGAACTCGAAATCAGCTTTCAAAGCTTAGATCAAAATTAATGCCAGCAGAGCAAGATGGTGTATGCCTATAATCCCATAGTGCACACCTATAATCCCATAATACACGCCTATAATCCCAGCAGCTCAGGAGGCTGAAGCAGAAGGATCTTGTGTTCAAAGCCAGCCTCAGCAATTTAGCGAGGCCCTAAGCAACTTAGTGAGACCCTGTCTCTAAATAAAATACAAAATAGGGCTGGGGATGTGGCTCAGTGGTTGTTGAACGCCCCTGAGTACAATCCCCGGTACCAAAAAAAAAAAATTAATGCCAAAAACTGTGGTGTACTCCTGTAATCCCAGAGGCACAGGAGGATCTCAAATTCAAGCCCAGCCTGATCAGCCTAGTGAGGAATTTAGGGAGACCCTGTCTCAAAAAAAAAAAAAAAAGTACTGGGAATATAGCTCAGTGGTAAGCACTGCTGAATTCAATCCCCAGTAACGACTAAACAAAACAAAAAACTACTATGTCTGATTTAATACAAAAAATTAGATTATGATATTATATTGAAAACTGGAAAAGGTATAAATCCCAATAATGCTTAAATTAAACATTATTACATAATTATATCCAAAGATTATTTTGTTTCTAATAAAAGGTCTGTACATTATGTGTGTAATATGCAAAATGATGTCAGGTCAAAGTAGTAGAAGATAAAATTGTATATAAACTATGATTACAAATGTATGTATATCTGAAAGTTTAAAAAATTACAATTAAAAAAACTTCAACATGGGAGAAAAAGAAACAAAAACCAATGTCATCTTTTGATTCTTTATCAATATGCAAGAAAAACTATAATAAATATTGAGATTTGCCTAGTGTGATAGCACATGCCTATATTCCAGCAATTTGGGAGGCCAAGACAGGAAGATCAAGTTTGAGGCCAGCCTCAGCCACTTAGTGAGACTCTCAGCAATTTAGTGAGACTCTGTCTCAAAATATAAAAAGGGCTGGGGATGAGGGCTGGGATTGTGGTTCAGCGATAGAGCGTTTTCCTAGCACGTGTTAGGCCCTGGATTCGATCCTCAGCAACACATAAAAACAAACAAATAAATAAATAAAGGTATTGTGTCCAACTACAACTAGAAATAAATATTAAAAAAGAAAGAAAGAAAAGGCTGGGGATGTAGCTCCGTGGTAAAGTGCCCCTGAATTAGATCCCCAGCACCAAAACAAACAAACAAACAAACAAACACAAGTTGAGATTCTTAACCCATAATTCTATTCATTTTCTTTTCTTTTTTTGGTACCAGGGATTGAACCCAGGGGTGCTTAATCACTAAGCCAAATCCCCAGCCCTTTTTATTTTTTATTTAGAGACGGGGTCTCACTGAGTTGCTTAGGGACTCACTAAGTTGCTGAGGCTAGCTTTGAACTTGTGATCCTCCTGCCTCAGCCTCCCAAACCACTGGGATTACAGGCATGTACCACCACACCGGCACATAATTCTATTTCTTATAATTGGTTCTTAAGACGTAATCAAAAGGTGAATAAACAATTGTGAATTGTTATGGTCTGGATATGAGGTGTCCTCCCAAAAGCTCTGTGGTAGGCAATGTAGGAATGTTCAGAGGTGAAATGATTAGATCATGAAAACTAACTTCATCAGTGGAGTAATCATTTGATGAATAAATAATTTAAATGGACCACTGAGTGGTAACTATAGGCAATGGGGTGTGGCTAAAGGAAATAGGTCACTTGGGGTTTGAGACTGTGAGTCCAAAATAAACTTTTTCTCTTCTCAGTTGTTTTTGTTTGATATTTTGGTCAAAGCAAAAGGAAAAACTGATTAACATATGAACAAAGATGTTTATCAGAGTAAAAAAAACATAAAAAAATAAACTACTTAAAATGTCCTAGTGGGAATAAAATTATTATACACACATATATGTAATTTTATATAGTCATTAGGCCTTGAAAATGTTTTAATGACAAGGAAAAATGCTTGCAATATAATAGTAAGCAGAATTATATACAAAATTACATGTGCAGTATGATCACAAAACCACAGATAAGAGACTGGAAAGAAATAAACCAAAATATTAGTAGTAGTTCTCTCTGGTAGTAGAATTATGATTAATTTTCTTCGTTTTGTTTTTTTTTTTGGAACCAGGGATTGAACCCAGCAGCACTCACCCACTGAGCCACATCCCCAGCTCTTTTCTTCATTTATTTTGAGACGAGGTCTTGCTAAGTTGCTTAGAGCCTTGTTCAGTTGCTGCGGCTGTCTTTGAATTTGTGACTTTCCTGCCACTAGGATTACATGCATGCATCGCCACACCCAGCTAATTTTCTGCTTTATAATTTTCCGTTATGATTTTTCAAAATTAACACATAATTTTAAAAAATTGCTCCAACTTGCACACTTTTTCTAATAAGCATGATTACTTTATCAAAGAAACAAACACATTGAAAAGGATATTTGAGGGCTGGGGTTGTGGCTCAATGGTAGAGTGCTTGCCTAGCATGTGTGAGGAACTGGGTTCAATTCTCAGCACCACCTATAAATAAATGTATAAAATAAAGGTCCATCAACAACTAAAAACATGTGTATGAAAAAATCAATTTAAAAAAAGGATATTTGAATGTGATTTCTCTTTCCCTATGAGATTCTAAGTGGTAAAAGGGATATCTTAATTATATTTGTATTCCCTTTGCCTATCATTCTGTACTATATAAATGTTAACTGAATGAATGAACCTATTTAATATTTTGCCTCATGTTGATGAAGAGACTATCAAGGAGTTTTTCTCTGAAATAAATTTTTAAGAATTCATATGTAATGTTAAGAGTTTCATCATGAGCATTCTTCTCCTTAAGTTATAAGCTATAAATAAAGGATGATAGTTTTGGAAAAACTGAAATTCCAGTGCCCCATCCAGAAGAGGGGGAAAAAAATGTGTTAATAGAAGGAGAGGTCAGTGGAGTTGAGAAAAGGATAATTAAATGGTAAAAATGGGTGAAGATATCTCTAGTTCTGTTCAAAAGGGAAAAGTTTTGTCAGTAGATAACATAAATATTTCTGGGTAGTCTCATACCTACTTTTAATATTTGCTTTGAAATTTTCACAGACTATAATAATCTATGATCTAGAATAACATTGTTTAATATGGTAGTCACTAGTCATATGTGGCTATGGAGCAATTGAAATGTGTAGGTGAGATGTGCTGAAAATGTAAACTATACCAAAATATTATAACTTTGTATGAAAAAGAGTATATGAAATAACTTATTAATAGTTATTTAATATTAATATTGGAATTATAATATTTTTAATACATGGGCTAAATAAAATACTATTACAATTAGTTTTACCTGTTTCTTTTTTGTAGTTTTAATGAGGTTAGTAGATCACAGAAAACTACATCTGTGGCTTGTATCTTATTTCTATTGGACATTGCTAACAGAACTTTGAAACCTTTATTTTTACTTACCTCTCTTTTATAGCAGTTCCCAATTATCTTCTACCATGGTCTGGTCTTCATATATCAACTCCCTAGCTCTGTCCTTGATAGTTGGGGGCTGTCCATTTAAATGTGAAGGAACCTATGCAGGACTGCTTAATTTCCATTCTGACTGGTTAACTTTTTTAAAACTTTGTAGCTGAAATACTAGCTTTAATGCACCATACCAGATATGTGTATGTTCATCATCAAAACATCAGAAAATACTGATAGCAAAAAGAACAAAAATCACTCATAAAATCTGCCACCCAAAGATAATCACTACTGATATCTTAACATATACTCTTCCTAAAATGTTCAAACTATAAATACAAAGAGGCACATACATACACATATATTTTTCCAAAATGGGATCAGTGGGCTAGGGATATAACTCAGCTGGTAGAGTGCTTGCCTCGCATGCACAAGGCCCTGGGTTCAATCCCCAGCACTACAAAAAAAAAAAAAAGAAAGAAAGAAAAAAAAAGGATCATATCATATGATGTTATTTTCTAACAGTTAGTCTTTATTTATTTTTAAGTGGTGATGAGGATCGACCCCAACACCTTGCACGTGCTAGGCAAATGCTCTACCATTGAACCACAACCCCAGTCCACAGATACTCTTTTTTATGCAATAAAATACAGAAACATCTTTCCATTCAATAATATATTTCTCTAATTTTATTTTTCATGTTTTTACTTAAAAATTATCCCTTTAGAAAATAGGGGCTTGTCTGACCACTCTTTAAAATTAAAATCTAGCTAGGCCCAGTGGCACACACCTATAATCCCAGCTATTCAGAGGCTGAGGCAAGAGGATTGAAAGTTTGAGGACAGACTAGGTAACCTAGTGAGACTCTGTTTCAAAATAAAAAATAAAAAGAATTACGGAGGTATCTCAATGGTAAAGTGCCTCTGGGTTTAATCTCTAGTATTTTAATTTCTAAATTAAAATTAATTAAGATTGAAATTTTATTAATTAAAGTGTAAGAATATCTACAAACATATTTCCATCATCCTTCAATTATTTTTCTTTATAGAATTGATCACCTTCTAAAATATTATGGAATTTTGTTCATTTTTTATTCCTTCCCTAGAATGTTAGCAACATGCAGGTAGAGATCTGAGTCTGTCTGTTTACTTTACCTCAGTGCCTAGAACTGTGCTTCCCACACAGAAGATGCTTAAACATTTGCTCTGTGTGAATGAATGATGAATGAAAAAACAACTGCATAGCACTCTATTATGTTTTCTGGTTGAGTTTTAAAAGTTAATATATTTATATATTTCACCTATGTTCACATTTAAGGCAGTCTTTTAAGTTTTCAAAGGACCTACTTACTATTAAGTGATAACAGAATATCTACAGTTAATCCATTTGCTAAAAATTATAACTAAATGTTGCTTGACTTTAACTGAAGTGCCATTTGGAGAAATAGCACTTATGGAGAACTGTCTGAAGGAAACACAATCCATCTGTCCTTTGGATAGACTGAAGTTTAACCCTAACTAAATCAGACCATCATAAAGCAGCATATGTGGCTAAACTGTTATGAGCCTGATAGACCTTCTAAATCCCTGTTTGTGTTTCTAGAGGAAATAGTGGTATAGAATTCAACATCATATTTGCTGTTAGGTATTATAAAGAATGGTGTCAACCATATCACCAATTGTATTCTTGGAAAAATCACAGAACTTTTTGCTCTTCTTGAGTAACTGATTTTTTTTTTAAGTTGGATACAATATCTTTATTTTATTTTTATGTGGTGCTGAGGATCGAACCCAGTACCTCACCCATGCTAGGTGAGCACTCTACCACTTGAGCCACAACCCCAGCCCTACTGATTGGTTTTTAAGTCCTAAAAGGAATGTGAACCTCATTATATTTTTCAGTTTGCTTTGGCTGCCAAGCTGAGAGCCAAATTCATAGCCTGGCTTTTGTATTTGGGAATACTACTTATAGGATGTTCTTCTGTGTATTAATTTTCCTTTTACTTAAATTCACTATAATATTTCAATTTTCCCTTTACCCATACTTAAAAATAATTTTATTTTCTCTTTGTTTTTTCTTTTGTATATTAAAATGTTTCAAAATTATTTGGAACTAGGTAAATATAAAACACACTGCAGCACAGATAGAAGCACTAGCTATCATACCTGATGATATTAAGAATATCTAATTTCCTTTTTCTTAGTGTGTATTCACCAGGCTACTCTCTGATTTTCCTACAGCTTCTTTTGTAGATTTTCCTATAGGGAGAGAGTAGAAAGGCAATACTAGATTCCTCTAAGCAATTATTTCTCACAATTTAACACATAAACCCAAACATCAATTTATTGCACTGGGATATAGAAAGATCAGAAATTTCCATTTGAAATTTAAAATTAAAATCACGGTTCCTGTCAGAAATGATTCTGATGTGGTCCTAACTAGAGGTACAGAGGGGAATAGACTGAGTAATCCTGGAGATTCCATCCAATTAGCAGTTTGCAGTGAAATGGCTGAAACCAAATATCTCTGGGGACTAGACAAGAAAGCAGGAGCTCCATTTCTGATAGATATCTTCTAAATCTGAAGTAGGCATCAGTGAGAAAGGATCATTATCACACACTTCTGATTTGAGGCCAAACAATAGCTGGGGAGTTGATTTTGCATAAAGATTTTAGGGAGGTTTTCTTTGTTTTGATTTTTTGTTTCTGGCGGTCCCAAAGTACCATATACCTACACCCTCTTGAAGCTTGGGTTGGGATAGATGGAGTTCTTGGCTTTGGGTACTTGACCAGAATAGGGGTGGGGTGAGGAAGATGGTAGAACAACTCTGATTTTTTTTTTTTTTTAATCTCAACAGTTTCCCAAAACCCTATAACTCTAATTCTTGCCCTTAGCAATATCACGAACAGATGATTGGATCGAGGAATGTTCTGACCCCAGTTATACAGTATAAAGTCACAAAACCCTGTTCAGTCCTTCTCATTAAACTTCTGGGCTTTATTTATTTTTTTAATACGACCATTACATATTACACAAAAATAAAAGTCAAATGAACTTGATATTTATAAATTATTAAATAAAAATACAGGAATATATATTTATATTTATAGAGCTTTTTCTTTTCTTCTAAACTAACCAAATCTGTTCTCCTGCCGTTTTATGATTTTAAAAAAGTAAAATAGTGTATGTATGCCCTACAATAAGTGGGGAGTACGATTAATAATCGCAGGACCCAGTTGCCCTACTTCCAGTCCTTCCTTGGCCTAAGCAAAGTCCCTATTTGTCCCTTTGGGCTCTGGAGAGCAAGAAACACCCTCTCCACCTATTTAATCTTTGAAAAATGGCCATTACATTTATTTTCCTCATTAAAAAAAAATAAATGAATTTAAAAACTGGGAGCCATACTCAGCCTTCTTGGCCAAGAGCTAATCCCAAGGAACTATATGGCTCTAGAAGAGAGTCCCTAGTTTTCCCTGACAGAAGAGTCTCTGGGGTTTCCACTGCTCCTCAAACTAAGAAGGGCAAAACAGGTCAAAACTGCCCACTGTGATCTCATCCAAGCTCTGCTTTTGGGAATCCAGACCAAGCCCTTTACCCTTTCATAAAAAAGCCTCTCCTTCCACCCAGGTGTGAAGGCCTCAGAATGGGGCACTTTGGTAACCTGATCATGGTCCCTGCTGCCCCAGTTTGCTAAAGCCCCCCAGGAATGCTAACACAGATAAGTATCTTGTGGTAGTGGGTAGAGTGAAGAGTCTGCCCCAAACCTTGGGGAGCACAGGCTCCAATTTGGAGCTGATGGTCTAGTCAGTGGTTTTCCAACTTTTATTTTTCAGCAGCAAAACCCTTAATGCAAATAAAATCTTACCCTGAACCCCGATATGTAAGACAGCTACAAGAGGAGCTGTTCTGTTTGAGGACAAGTTGCCCAGCCTGCTCAGCCCCCATCCCCTTCATCTCCCCAAGGACTCCTGAGGCAACCCCTAGGATACTTTGGGGCTCTGCCAAGCAGTTTGAAAACCACTGGCCTAGTTAGTCCTGAGCAAGTCAGATCCCCCACCCCAACTGCCTGCCATAGACCAGCTCTGAGTTTCTAATATCAGCATACTCACAACAGACCAAGTGGCATATGCAGTCTACCACCTCCCCCATAGAGACCATTAAAAAGTGCAGCCCTCTCTCAAAAGCAAAAGTCTGGACTAAACACCTGAGGCCAATTTGGTCCCACTTTCTAACAAACACATCCATGTTGCCATATTCTGGGACCAAGTAAAAATCTCCAAGAAGAGTCAACCATGTCTAGCTAAACTGATCAGTGCTCAGGATTATGGGCAGGGTTCTAGAGCACTGTGAATGAAGTCAGCATTGGAGAGCAGCAAATTTTAGCACCTTGGAAAGTGCAGCAGTGAGGTCTGGCTCAGGACATGCATCTGGAGTGAATCATTTCTTCTTTAAAAGAAAAAGCTATAGCCTGAATCTGTTCTAGAGGACTGTGAGTTCTAAAGTTAGCATCCTCAGACTCTGAGGTACAAACAACACCCATGCAAACAGCGTGGCTTCAATGAAATATAAATGCTTCCAGATCGTGGTAGGTACTCTCAAACCCATACACCTGCCCCTGATAAAGCAGCACCAAAGCCCACAACACAGAATAGGCCCAGTCATGGAGTACCTGTCACCCTCACCCCACAGGGCTCAAGCTAGAATGGTCTTTTCAAGGAATCAACAGTCTCACTGAGAAACAGTGTGGGACCCAGACTATATTCTAGATCAGCATTTATGTCTACATCCTCAAAAGGAAAATTGAGCCCCAATTTAGAGTTTCAGTTTGGGTACAGAGGTCCCAGAGCTATTAGGCACCATTGTGCCCCAGTGGGAGGGGAGGGTGGCAGGCATATCCAGCTACTGAAGAAGCCTTCACCTGCCCAGGCTCCAGAGCCCTGCACTTCTGTCAGAGCCCAGGAGGCAGCAGGAAGTTCATGATGCACAGGAAAATGGGTAATGAAGGAACAAGGCCAGCTGCAGAATTGCTTTCTCTCCAAAGCCCTACCAACAACTTTCTGCAGAGAAGTGCCAGAGCCCTCCGTCTGGATACAGTGTTTCTCTTTCAGCCTTGAGGCATCTGGACAAGGGGAAGGGAAAAGAGGGTTTGGGAGGAGGGGCAGAGAACTGTCCCTTGTTCTTGCCACTGCAAAAGGGAATGTTTTCTCCTTGAAGAATCTAAACCACCTCCAGATTAGACAAACAGCCCAGCATGCACACGAGTACCCGTGCACATGCACACTTGTGTCCAAGCAGCCCACAGCCACAGCCACCTCTCCCAATCACCTGAGAACCCCAAGCTTCCATTCCAAAGGGATATGCCTTCTAGTTCCCCAAAACCCACTTATCCAGGGGAGACACAACTCCTTATGCAAGTCCACCTTCCTCAGCGCTGCAAATTCATCTCTGGGTAGTTTCATGTGCCCATACCTATAGGCATGATCCCTCCCACCTCCCCCCAAACCCTGGAATGACTCCATCTCCTGGTCCTCTGATTTTCCTAAAACTCCTTAATAACTGTAGCTCACTCTTCCAATCACCTGCCTGGCACACTTGGTTCCCTCACATGCTACCTCTCCCCTTCCCTGTTCCATGCCCAACCATTCACTTCACTTCTTGTTCTCTGTTCCTGCTCTCCTGGCCCCCAGCCACACCTAGCCCCACCTGGCCCTGAACTTTCTCACTTGCTAGCAAAAAAGGCCCCTACAGTTACCAGGGCCCCCAGTGCCACGGCCCCCGTCAGCACTGTCCTCACTGATGCCCAGTTCCCCTCCCGCAGACGCCGTGCCTCCTCCAGGGCCCCGTCCCCGTATAGAGCTGTGAACTCCGCCTGTGGGAGAGAAGGGAAGTAGGAGAGAAAGAAGGAGAAAGGGATATCAGGAGAGGAAAGAGTGGAGAGAAGAGGAGAGGAAGAGTTCCAGTTCCATCCACTGCGAGCACTATCCCATACCCAGCTCCTCTCCAGCCAAAGCTCTACCAACTGCAAGCCCTCTGATCCCCCCATGTGCAGCCCCTCTGCCCCAGTGCCTGGCTCACTTGCACTCACTGCCTCATCCTTTCCTTGATGAAAAATTCTGCTTAGAACTGGCATCCTTTCCCAAGGCTTGCCTGACCACCACCCATCCCTGATCCTCCCCACCTCTCGTGCCATATACTCAGGTGTAACACCTTTCCCTGCAGGCACTTCTTGGGTACTGTGTATTCTGTCCTTTGCTTGGGACCATAAGCCCATGCAGTGATAACTGTATGGCAGCCCTGGAGTACAGAGTCCAATGTGATGCTCGGTGAGGGAACCTCAGTCTGACTCCACCTAAATAGGAGAATTCAGCCCCATGCCTCCTTCCCAGCACAGCTGTCCCAGCCTCCAATCAGAGGCCCCATATTCCCCCTGGAGAACAGCTTTGCAGAGGGATGTGCAGAGCAGCATTTGAGAAACTTCTTACCCAGCCCCCACTGCTGTGGATCCAGTCAGCCAGCCGCGTCTCCAGGTAGGCCACCATCCACTCCTGCACTTGTCCCACCAGTGGCTCCATCTCTTTGTTGACACTCTCAGCACACAGGGCAGCCCCAAAGACAAAGAAGGCCACAAGACGACCCCAGTTGGGACCCCCTTGGAAAAGTTCGTCAGAGACCTGGGTGAAGCGTTGCTGAGCTGAACCCGGGGTCACATGCAGCTGAGCTGCCAGATCAGAGAAGGTGCGCCGGAAGCGGGTCTCGAACTCATCTCCAGCTGCCCGCATGGCTTGGTGCAGTGGATCAGCTGCTGGGCCCTCCCCAGGGCCAGCTCCACAGACATAACCCTTCTGCCTCAGCTTATAGCCTACAAAGTCGGCCACCAGAGCCCGTGTGTCTGGGGCCGAGGCTGGGGTCGCCATCCGGGCGGCTGTAAGGGGCAAGGATGAAAGACTGGCATGAATACATGAAATATAGAGAGGCCCAGAAGGGGTGTTTTTGGTTTGTCCAACTCAGTAAGATGAGGTGGGGGAGGAGGTATGATCAGAGACCCCTGGGCACCAAAGAGCAAGAAACAAGGGATTTAAATTATGTCATAGGGCCAGGGCATTAGGGGCTGGACACCGAATTTGTTATATGCCAAATTAAATGTAAAACAAGGAAATTTTATTTTTAGAATAGATTCTTTGCATAAGATAACACCAGCTCTATAACATCTCAACAGCTCCCTCCCACCCCCACCATAGTATACACCTTTTTGGCTACAGGAAGGGGCTTAAACCTACCCAGAATCAAGATGTGAAGATGTTGGCAGAGGCACAAGATGGGAGGAGATAAGGGCTGAAAAAATATGGGAGAAGCCAAAGAGTGCTGGGACAGAGAAAGGCAGGGGACACTCACCCAGCCTGGATGGCAGCTCTTAGGACCCAGCGCTGGTGGCAAGGAGCCCCCAGCTGGGGCCTTTCATCCTCCCGGCCAGCGTGGAGCCCTGAAAAAGGGTGAGAGAGATCAGAAATATGCAGGGAAGGCCAGGGATCAGGATCTGGCCTGAGAAGGGCTGGGGTTGCAGCTCCTGGAACCCGGTCCCTGCCCCCAACGCTCTACCAGCTGTGTGGCTGAATCCATGTTTAATGACTGTCCTCCCGGGAAACCCAGGGCCAAGGGCTTCCTGCCGGCACCATCTCTACTCTTGGCTCCCCCCAGTGCAGCCCAAAGGCTCAGCTCCTACCTTACCCCCACCTTCAACTGGTCTCCAACCCCGCCCGCCTGCCAGGTTAGGGATCTCACGGGTCAGGCCGCTGCTGGGATCCGGGCCGTTTCCTGGTGCAGGAGCTGGGAGGGAAGGAGAGAGGGAGGAAGGGAGGGAAGGAGGGGAGGGAAG
>NW_025999900.1:34911599-34928367 GCF_001458135.2 Marmota marmota marmota
AAGGAAGGAGGGAGGAGAACGGGGGGGGCAGGAGGGAGGGCCTGGCGCCGGGTGATGATGGGGCCCAGAGATGCGTCCAGAGAGAGGGGCGGGGCCGCACACAGGCCTGGGAAGGCCACAACTCTGAAAGAGAGGGCCATTGAAGGCAGAGACACCATGGGCTGGACTGAGCTGAGCTGCTAAGCCTTGAGACTGCCCAGAGAATTACCCTGGACCTCAGAACATCGTGGTACAAATTCAGCATTTCTAGAAGGTCTCTGATATTCCATGCACTTGTTGAATTGTTCTAGCCCTGGATTGTATGCCTTAAAAAGAGGAGCAGTTCCCATTATACTGGAAACTTCCTGCCAGGTGCCTTGCCCTTATGGGACTAGCAAATACCACAAGGATACCAAAACTTTCCAATCCCTTTTTCCCCAGGGCCTTTAATCTGGTGGTCTCTTCCAGGGCTGAGGCTTTAATCAGGCATCAGGCAGGCAGGACTTAAATTCCAAGCAGTTTCTAAAGGTACTTTTCTTCATCTTCTTTTGTTATCAGATTGATTTCCTTTTAATCTTTTTTTTTTTTATCCAGCACATGAACCCATTCTCATGGGGAAAAAAAAAATCAAACAATAGAGAGATAGAGAGTAATCAAATACAAGTACTCAGCTATACACACACACATGTACCTGTCCAATTCCACCTCCCTCACTGTAGATTGCCAATGATAAGGTTAATGTTTATCTTTCTAGATTACATATATGTATATTATTTATAAATGGCAATACATTTATAAAGGGCAGTTCACAAGACATGAAGCAGTTTCACCACAAATGATCTACATGAGGGCGCTCACAAGCTTTCGACTCCAAGGCCACCCAAGGCTCTTGGAGTTGACAATTCCACAACTCCATTTGGAGAGAGCCCCAGCCAAAGGCCAGAAAGTGGCAGTCCAATTCTACTTTCCTTTGGTTCTTTTCCATTTATTCTGACAGAATCCACACCCTTTGCATCTACCTCCAATCCAATCCTTGATGCTCTCACCTGTTCTTAGGTCAAGAAAGAAGCAAAGTCCTCTGTATAACAATAATAGTAACTAACATATTGTAAGGGCTTACCAGGTGCTCAGTGCTTTCTTTATATGTGTAATAGTTTATTCTAATCAGGTGCTGTGATACATGCTTGTGATCCCAGCTACTTGGGAGGCTAAGGCAGGAAGACTGCAATTTCAAGGGAAAGCCTAGGCGATTTAAGTGAGATCCTGTCTCAAAATTAAAAAAAAAAAAAAAAAAAAAAAAAGGTTGGAGATATAGCTCTATGGTACACTGCTTGTAGGCTCTAGGTTCAGTGCCCAGGAGCACAAAAATAAATAAATAAATAAATAAATAAAATAAAAATTATCCTCACATCAACCCTTATGCTATTTTATCCTTTCTACAGATGAGGAAATTGAAGCTTGGAAAGGTTGAGTAATTTGCCCAAAGCCATATACTAATAAGGAAAGAAACTGCCACTTAACCTAAATCTGTCTGACCTCAAGATCATCTCTTCCCTTTCAAGTAGTCAATGTTATTCTGACAGAATCCACACTATTTACAAGACCACACTCAATTCTCTTTGTTTTTCCTTTTGTGGAGGCTGGCCTCAAGCTTGCAGTCCTTCTGCTTCAACTACTCAAATAGCTAGGATTAGTGGTATGCACTACCATGGCTGGTACCACACTTAATTCTCTATTCCATTCTGAATGTACAACCAAATCCACTTCTTTATAGCTTTCTCTTTCAACCATGCTCCTTTCTTCTTTGCTCTTGAGCTGATTCTTCTAGCTGCCACCAGGAAGACTGCCCACCTCTTTTCAGGCTAACCTAGTTAAGTCCTCTATTTGCAATCCTGGTTTCTTCTAAGACAATTACTTGTGATAAATCACCAGTTTTTAATTTCAAGTAAATGTCTTAAGTGTCCAAATATATTTGCCTTTTTTATTTATAAGCCTCAAGAGCTAGAACTACTGACGTTTATTCACTTTTGTGTCCTTGTGGCCAAATAGGCCTCCAGTAAACGTTGACTGAATGAATCAATTGACACCTCTGGCCAATTATTGAATAGTCCCAGCCAGACATTTGAAGACTGCTGCAGTAGCTGCATAAGAAAGAAAAACTGAGCAGGACACAGTGATGCATGCCTGTAATCCTATCCACTTGGGAGTAGGAGGCAGGAGATCTCACAAGTTGGAGATCAGCCTTGGCAACTCAGAGAGAACCTGTCTTAAAATAAAATAAAAAGGTCTGGGGATATAAGCTCAGTGATAGAGCACTTGCCTACTAGTACAAGGTTCTGGATTCAGTCCACAGTACAACACACACAAAGAAAGAAAGGAAAGAAGGAAAAAGATATTTGATTTGGAATAAAGATTCAGTGTCAGTCTGAGCTACCAGCAAAACAGAGCTATAACTTATACCCAGTCCAAAGCTATGTATCTCAAGTATCTTCTCAGATCGACACTGCAGAGCCAAGGTATAGCACAAAGCAACAAAGCCTTTGCCAGAAAAACCTGAGGTCACAAAGGCTGACCTTCATCTATTTTACTTCAATGACACATTGTTTTACCAAAGCAAGGAAAATCCTTTTATACTGCTTGACTGTAACCTTAATTAGCATATGATTATTTTACATCATAAGATATGAAGAAAATATGTTCATAGATTTAATATGTATGTGTAAAATAAGAACATAAAACTCAATATGGTTTTAAAAACAAGTTCTGACTAGATAGCATTACTATGGATGATACTGGTGTGAAAATGCAACAGGCATGAATTGTAGATAGTAAGATAGCATGTTTCACTGTTTATTTCCAACCTAGGGGTTGTAATTTTTCAAACTACCTGCTGTTCTAAATTTAGATATTTTATTTCCACTCTAACATTTCCTATTTTAATATTCTAAAGATGTTAACATTATCATTAAATGTTTCAATTTTGTATAACAAAATGGAAAGAAAGTGAATTCTAGAAATGGACTGCTGAGGTTCCAATTCCAGATCCCCAATTATTAACTCTGTGTCCTTGGGGAAGGGTCCTAACCCTTCTCTCCCTTGATAAACTTACCTGTAAAATAGGCCTAATAGTACTCCCTATTCCTATGATGATTGTATTTTGTAAGTTAATATTTGTAAAACTCTCAAAACAGTACATAGCACATCGTGCTACATAAGATCAGTAGGGAAGTTAGAAAAAAATAAATAAATACACTTCACATGTTTTTTTTCACTAACATAGGGGAGAATAAAAGGAGAAAAAGCCAATCCTACAACCTTCAGTCCAGTGAGCTCCCACTGGAACTAGAACCCTACAGTCCCAGCTCCAAGAGTTATTCTGTGCTCACTCATTTAATACTTTGATGACTTACCATGTGCTAAACTGATCATAAATCATACAGTGTGTTTCCTCAAAGAGTTTACAGTTGGGTTAGAGATCAGAACTCTAAGCTAAGTGTGGTGGTGTAAGCCTGTAATCCTAGTGACTTAGCTGAGACAGGAGGATCATAAGTTTGAGACCAGCCTCAGTAATTTAGTAAGGCCCTCAGAAACTTAATGAGACTCTTTCTCAAAATTAAAAATAAGTGCTGGGGGGAATGGCTCGATACTAGGTTGAAACCCTAGTATCAAAACAAATTTTAGAAAATCAGAATTTTAACCCACTTTTTCAGAGGTGAAAAACAGAGGTTCAGAGAAGTTGTGTCTTGCTCAAGGTCACAAAGCTAAACAGTCCCAGACCTGGGACTAGGCTGTAGGTTTTTCCCACTGCTCAGTTCCAGCCTCTTTCCACTGGGTCAACCACCAATCCTTTTGAGTGCAATGTCATACCCTCTATTTGAAATTCTATCTAGTGTTCATGATTTTCCCTCCTTTGCACCCACTGTCACCCCCCTCCCACGCCTGGGCAAAAGAAAAAAAAGTGAGACCTGAAGACAGTCACACTCTGGGTGTTTTGAACCTTCAAAATAATGAAAGGTTACCTTTTCGTTCCTGTATTAACCCTTTCCGTGCCAGAAAGGTTGAGGATTTTTTTTTTTTAAGGGGCTTGGTGGCTTCACTTGGGATCAAAAGGATGGAGTCCCCGCCCCCTGGTGCAGCAGTTAAGACTGATACCAAGCCACCTGTCAGAGGGTTGGGGGCGGGGGCGGGGTCCGGGACTGAGGCCCGCAGAACCCAAGGGTGAGCGTCGTGGAGCGCACGCTCAGAGCACACATCTCATAGGAGGAAGGATGTGACAGTCCAAAACCCTGGGAGCTGACGGTCAGAGAGAGGGAAAGGTGGTTACGGAGACCATGCAGAGCAACGGGAGGTGGAGGATCCCGGAGGTGACAGCAAGGAGAGTACGCAACGGCTAGGGGAATCTGAAGTGGGCCCAGGTGACTTCTGTGAGGACGCAGGGCAAGCGGGCAAAAGAAAGGGAGGGCAGCCCCGGGGTGCTGCAGACCAGCCCCGCTGGTGCGGGAGATAACATGTCCGGCGAGCGGCCCCCCCGCACCGACATACCCCGCAACCTGAGCTTTATAGCTGCGCTGACCGAGCGCGCCTACTACCGCAGCCAGCGGCCCAGCCTCGAGGAGGAGCCGGAGGAGGAGCCAGCCGAGGGCGGACGCGTCTGGGGGCCCGATCCCGCGCTCACGCTCCGAGTCGGGGTCGCCGGGCCCGTTCCGCACCCGCCGGAGGCGGCGGGGCCCGGGCACCCCGCAGCCGAAGCCCGGACACCCGCAAGAGAGTGCGTTTCGCTGACGCGCTGGGGCTGGAGCTGGCCGCGGTGCGCCGCTTCCGCCCCGGAGAGCTGCCCCGGGTACCCCGCCACGTGCAGATCCAGCTGCAAAGAGACGCCCTCCGCCACTTCGCGCCTTGTCAGCCGCGCTCCCGAAGCCTCCAGGTAGGCGGCCGGGGCACGTCCCCACTCCCCGGGACCTGTCCCTATCGGCCGCGGCGGTCGTACGAGAGTGGATTTGTCAAGGAACACACCCATCCCCAACCATAGGCTTGCGCCTGTTTAGCCCTTTTGAGGTCCATTCGCTTAGGACTCTAGGCCACTCTTCAGCTGGGCCCCACTCTGCTGTCCCGGACGTCGCGTCGGCCTCTGATTGGTCCAGTGTCCCGCTCTGACCCCGCCTCCTTCTCTTCCCACTCCCCGCCCCGTGCTCCCTCCTCCCTGTCCTTTTTTTCCACTCCCACAGGAGGCGCGCGCAGCCCTAGAGCCGGCCAGCGAGCCCGGCTTCGCCGCCCGCTTACAGGCGCAGCGCATCTGCTTGGAGCGCGCTGAGGCGGGCCCACTGGGCGTGGCTGGGAGCGCGCGCGTGCTGGACCTGGCCTACGAGAAGCGCGTTAGCGTGCGCTGGAGCGCCGACGGCTGGAGAAGCCACCGCGAAGCGCTCGCCGCTTACGCCGGCCCGGCCCCGCCCCCTCCGCGAGCAGATCGTTTCGCCTTCCGTCTTCCAGCGCCGCCCATTGGGGGCGCCCTGCTCTTCGCCCTACGCTACCGTGTGACCGGTCGCGAGTTCTGGGACAACAACGGCGGCCGTGACTATGCTCTGCGTGGGCCCGAGCATCCGGGCAGTGCCGGAGCCCCGGAGCCCCAGGGCTGGATCCACTTTATCTAAGACAAGACGTCCGCAGCCCGTGGCAGAAAAAAACTAAGGCACCTGGGGGGCAGGGGAAAACCAATGTGGTGGGAGGAGTGGGAGAAACTTAGATTGACCGGGAGAGGTCCCAGTCAGGTGGGGGAGGGCGAGGAAGGTGGGAGAAATCAACAAGGTTTGGGGAACTCGAGGTGGAAAATGCTGGCTGGATGTGAGTGAAAAGAACCCAAGGCAAGGGAGAAAGGAAACCAGAGGGATTAGAAGAAAGCTAAAGAAGGGGGATGATGGTAGTCTCTTTGCTGAATGGTCACTGGGAGAGAGTGAGTTGCAGGCCTAGGCAGTCAAATGTTAGGAAAGTCTTTGGGTTTGAGCAGGCATTATGGATTGAGGAGGTGTGACGTGTGAAATAATCCATCCCATTTGAAGTCAAGGGATTGCTGGTTTATTTCCGTTTTTTGGCCTTTGCCACCTCAGGTCCCTCAGTTTGCCCATCCTAGTTTTATCTCAGCTATAATTGCCTTGCTTAATCCTAGGAACTTGGCCATTGCTCCTTCTGGACCCTGGCATGACAGGATTCCCTTATCACCCGACAGTTCCTCCCTAAAATTTTCATGTATTGGCTGGGGAATGATGACAGGTAGAACTATTTTCTCCGTCCTCCAGGCAAGTTCCGGATTATAATCGAGGCAAAAGCAACCCCAGCCTGTCCTTGTAGCCCAATAATGGGGCACCTAAGGTGTTGATTTACTTAGGGGCTTCCAGAAAAATGTCAGCCTTATATTTCTGGGTACCTTTTAATAACCTCTAAGCACTTTATGGACTGTTGTCAAGGAACAGTGAATCAAAAAATCACTATTCTGATTTGTTGCTTCTGGTTTAGAAGAAAAAGAAGTCACTGACTGGCTGTACAACTTTAAGCAAGTTGTACTTCTTTGGGCCCCACTTTGCTTCTTGGGAAATTGGATTTGGTTTATGTAGTTCTTTTACAGCTCCATTTTGTTTGACATTTTATCATCTGCATTGTATAGTGTAGATTAGAAGCCACATTTTTCAACCTTTTACTATAGTTCAGGAGACAAACCCTGAGCTTATGGTTGTGGCTGAGGAGGGGTCCTCCAGTTTTGGGCAAGAATGTTTCAGAACCCAGAAAGTATTCCACAATCACCCCGTAGCGTCTTCCCAACCATGGCACATCTACTGCCCCTTGCTTTTTGCTCTTGCCTCCAGAGATTTCCAGCCTGAATGCTCTGAGACAGCTTTGGGGAGGTATATCTGAGTTGGGAATATGATTGAGAGCCCCCAAATGAAAGGAAACAATGCCAGGATCTCTCTTGAGAATAAAGAATGGAAAACATCAAGAATGAGAGCAACTTGACAAATGACACCAGAAAATGGCAGTCTTATCCAATATTCTGAGTCAGTGAAATGGGAAAGCTGACTCTTCTACCCATTCCCATTCATGTCTCTCTTGGTTAACCTTAACATGGGAGTTATTTCTTTCCTGGTTGCTTAGTTTCCTTTCCTCTTACCCTATACCTAACCTCTTTGCTTTTTGCTTTTTTTCTTGTTCCTCTCCCTTTTCATCACTTTTTTTTTCTTTGAACATGTAAGGTATTTACTTTTATTCTAGGTCATTTACCTATATTTTCTCCCTTTCCCTCTTCATTCTTAGTTGATCTCTGCTATTCCTTCTTCCTCCAGAAGGGGTAGAGAGTCTACTTCCTTTTCTCCAAGACCATGGTTGATCCACCTTCCTCCCTCAGGCTCCTTCTTGACAGTCTTCTAAAGGGAGAAAAGGGGAAAGAAGCAGTTCCTGTTGTTACAGATGAACAAGGAGCTTTAAGGTAACCAGCTTCCCACATCCTTTTTCATTACTAATTTTTCAAAAACTTCTGTCTCCCCTTATTCTGTGACTCTGAGTGAAGGGGGCATGTACATGTGCCCACACATGTATTCAGAATAAAATATGGGATTTGTTTAAATGCTTTTACTGTTCACAGCCTTAATCCTTTGAGGCAAGAAAGGAACTCTGGATCTTTACTCAAGCAAATCATCATAATCTTGTGGGGAAAAAAAGAATTTCATGTATCTTGTAGGTCAACCTCAGGTCAGAGTTCCAGCAAAGTGAAGAAAGAAATTACTGGAAGTCACCAAGCAGTGCACGGTTTAATCATCAGTGAGAACCCAGGAAGTCTGGGTTGAGGTTCATTTTCTAATAATGTCTTGCCTGACTTGTATGTGTTACCGTTATATCATATTAATAGTAGTAATAGCCCATTTTCTTAACATTTATCTGCTAAAATCTGTTTTATGTGCATGCTCAAAATAATCCTGAGTATCAGTATCATTATTCCTCTTCTATTAAAGATAAGCCCTGGAGAAACTCTAGTCTTGTTCAAGATCTCACAGCTATGCAGGGTGCAGTGGCACACTCCATAATCCCAGTGACTCAGGAGGCTGAAACAGGAGGATTGCACATTCAAGGCTAGCCTCTGAAATTTAATGAGACCCTGTTTTAAAATAAAAAGGACAGGGGATATAGATCAGTGGTAAAGTGCTCCTGGATTCAATCCCTAGTACAAAAAAAAAAAAAAAAAACAGACAGCTAGTACATGAATTGTGAACCCAAGAAATCTGCAGAGCCCATGTGCATAACCATGATATTGCATTCTTATTTTTTTTTTTAGTTGTAGTTTTTATGTGGTGCTGGGGATGAACCCAGTGCCTCATGCATGCTAGGCAAGTGCTCTACCACTGAGCCACAACCCGTTCCCTGCATTCTTATTCTTTAAAAATGACAAAATTAAAAATATTGCTATGTCATCTCTTAATAAGAAAAAAGCATAATTCCTGATTGTGCTCTGCTTTCCCATCTTCCCATTTCCCTGAACTGACTTGGAGAAGATATTAAGAGCCCTAGGCTTCATCTGTTCCTCCCAGGAATTTGCTGCTATCTCCTATGCCAGATCTGCAGGATCAACAAGGGCCCATCCATCTGTGTGCTAGAAAAGTTGGAAACCTGTTCATACTCCAGCCTTTCTGTACATTGGGATTCTCTTGTACATTGGCTGTCGCCAATCCTCCATACTTGTTAATGTGCCACCACCTCTCCTTTCCCACTATCCTTGAAGGTCAATTCCCTGGTGTTTCCATTAGAAAGGTCCTTAGCTAGGGTGTGGGCCAGGGCTCACTGGGATCTCTAGTATTACTAAGTGGATAAAATGCCAACTCTGATCAGAGAAAAGGAACTAGGGATAATCCTAATCCCCTGAGCTCTTTCTCTGAAAGAATTAGTGGCTCAGTCATAGTCCTGTTCTCAGCTTTATAGAATAACATGTGAATCTGGAGCTGGAGATATAACTCAGTCGGTAGAGTGCTTGCCTCACATGCACCAAGGCCCTGGGTTCAATCCCCAGCACCACAACGAAAAAAAAAAAAAAAAGAATAATGAGAATCTTCCAGTTCTTCCCATATTAAACTGTTGCAGGGCTTGGGAGTAAGCTGACAGTTTTCCCCATTGTTGCCCCAAGATGGGGGCCTGGGCTGAGCCTCCTTGCACACATGCATAATGGGTGCTTCATATTTTAAATGTGGACTTAAACAACTAACAGTACCACCAAGCCTTGTAAAATAGGGAAGAAACAAATACCTTGAGAGACTTTTGTATGCCTGGTCCTTTTGAGATTCTCTGAAGAGATTTCCTACCCAGATGCTTTTGGTATGTACTACTGCTCCAGGATATGTCCCTGTAGCCTGGCTTTTCCTCACCTTGGGTTGAGCTACCAATATTAGGCCATATCCCCTTTCCATCAAGTCCCATCCATATTTCTTACACAGGAGGGTAAGCACAGAAGGGTACACCTAGACTGCTGCAACCTGTGACTTTTCCTAGCTAGTGACATGGGAAAGTTTGACTGAATCTTTCATGGGGCAGGGGCCCTATTATATGTTATGCATTAAGCAATTATGGTGAAGACTCTAAAAACTGATGGTTTATGAATAGGAACAATTTGGAATATAACATGGTAGCCATGAACTAGGAAGAGCCACAAGAGAAGTCAGGGAGTTGATCCTTAAGCAACCCTCTAGGAAGGAACACTGTGTCTCTTTTCTCATCCAGAACTCAGAAATTGTCCTACACTTGTCCTATAGCCTTCTTCTGTTCCTTTGTTTCTCTTTATGATTGTAGTTCATCACTTCTCTACATAATAAGCCCTATCTGATCAACTTTTTTCATAGAGTTGTGAAAGTCTAATTCCCACATTTCCTTGCTTCTAACTCCTGTGTTTCTCTGGAGTTCCTTTGGATCTTGTTAATACAGGTTATAACATCAGAGACCTGAAAGGCTTATCTTAGAAACCATTAGGTTGAGGCTTCTTTACAGAGGAGCACACAGGTCCAGAGATGAGAACTAACCTCATCAGGATCAGATAATTTGTGTGACTGAAAATGGGCTTAACTCAGCTTCCTGACTATATTATATTACCAGGCTGAGTTAGGTGTGGTGGCACACACCTGCGGTGGTACACATCCTAGCAGCTCGGAATGCTGAGGCAGGAGGATCACAAGTTCAAAACCAGTCTCAACAACTGAGAAGGCCCTAAGCTACTTAGTGAAACCCTGTCTCAAAAAATAATACGTATGTATATGTATATGTGTGTGTGTATACACACACACACACACACATACATACACACACACACCCTGACTGAGGAACAGCCCCAAGATTTTTCATAAGAGATAACAATGTTTTATTTTTTTTCCTACTAGTTTCCATTCCCTTCCTCTTCCAAGCATAAAGAAAAACAAAGGATTGTTTCCCAACTTTGGGAATTCTTTTGGAGATACTGCCAAAGAGCACTGACCTTGAGACTGAATAGTCCACCTATTGAATAGCAAACCCAGGGAAAGAATGAAAATTTGCTATGCAAATCCCCCCAAAACTAATGTTCTCACCAGGTCCTCTCAGAGTTTCCCCCAAACCCATTCCAGTAGTATTGTGCCTCATTTCAAATTCCTCATGCAGTTGCCATTCCTTCTGGGTACAAAACTTCATATTTGAAATAAAGTTGAAATCTGAAAATAAAATATGAGGTACTTGGAAGTATTTTTTGTTTTGGACTGAGATAGCAAGGGATTCAGAACAAGATTCCCTCCCTGAAAACCCCCTCCAAATTACTTTCATTTCTTAAAAGTCATTTCATTTCTTAAAATTCCTATTCCTATTCTGCTGGAGAATAGGCTCTGTATAAGTTGTATGGGAAGGAGATATGGAGGAGTTGGGCAGCCCTGGTATAAGATAGCCCAACAGGATCCCACCACCATTTGGCATGGTGAGAAAGTCACCAGGGCCTAGCTGACACCCAGCACCAGCTGCTGGTGCGTTTAAAGGGAACAGATTGGGAAAAGCCCTATTTCCTATTGAGTTGGGGATCTTCTTCCTTAAGAAGCCATCTGTGTTGTATTCTGCTCCTTAAATATTGAAAGGGGAGATTAAATCCCTTTGCTTATCAAGGGCAACCCAAAAATAAAGGATGAGAAATATGTAGAAAAGCAAGAACCTCTGTCTGACCCATAATAGAATGATAAAAATAAATATCAAAGTACTTGCACAAAAGATCAAGTTCTAACAGGATTGACTCCCACATCACCTGAATGATGGAAGAATCCAGTTACTCACAAGGTAATGAGACAACAATGTTCCTCATAGGGAAGCACCAGCTGGAGCATAATCAGATGCCTCCTCATTACATCATAATGGCCAAGTTGTGATGTCACTGCAGAGACCTACTCTTTCTTGGGTATTGTAAGTGAAACCAGATATGTTGAAGGGAAGAGTTAGCATGAGGAGCAGGCACCCAAGGAGAGGTGAGTGTGGAGCTGTTCAGGGGTTCTCTCCATAACCTATTGCCTAGGGGCTCTGTGGCCCTGACCTCTTTTCCAGATGTCTGACATCCTAATTTAGCAATAGATTTGTCTGAACCCTTTCTTTCACAAACAACTTCAATGCAGCCCTTGCTAATCTAAGTCTACCCCAAATTCTTTTTTTTTTAAATTTCTTTTAGTTGTACACAATACCTTTGTTTTTCATTTATTTATTTTTATATGGTGCTGAGGATCGAACCCAGGGCCTCGCACGCACTAGGCAAGCACTCTACCACTGAGCCACAACCCCAGCCCATACCCCAAATTCTTAATACTCATACTTCTGTCTAGTTAGCCCTCTTGCTTCCTGTAACATGTTACTTTAGTATTTTCTAGAAGTCAAGATACAGAATGCTGGAGCACAGTTCCCCTAATTGGGATAGAAACTCACCATATCCATTTGGATAGTACCAGGGATAGATTTCAGTTTTCTGGATGCCTGAGGATACAATTTTTTTGGAGCCCCTTTTAAGAAAAAGTAAATACAAAATCACAAATTTCTAATTTAAAAAAGACTTGTGTGAGTATTTTTTAAATGAGAAAAGATCTCAAGAAATTGGAATTTTTAAAAATCTGCCAAAAAATTATCTGCCTGGCAAACCTATACAATTTTTTCTATAATTCTTTTTTTGAGATACACACTCTTTAATAGCCTTTTCAAATCTTTTTTTTTTTTTTTTTTAATCCGATTCTGGGGAATGAACCCAGGGACATTGAACCACATCCCCAACCCTTATTTGTATGTTATTTAGAGACAGGGTCTCATTGAGTTGCTTAGGGCCTCGCTAAATTGCTAAGGCTTGAAATCCTTCTGCCTCAGCCTCCCAAGCCACTGGGATTACAGGTATGTGCCACTTACAGGTTATGTGCCCAGCTCATATCATTATTATATAAAGTTTCCTATAAAGAAGCTAGGTGCAGTGGCATATGCCTGTAATCCCAGCTACTTGGGAAGCTGAGGCAGGAGGATTGAAAATTCGAGGTCATCCTGGACAATTTAGCAAGGCCCTGTCAAAAAAAAAGGGAAAGAGCTGTGAGTGTAGCACATTAGTAGTAGAGTGTCCCTGGGTTTAATCACTAGTACAACAAAAATAAGTAAAATAAAAAGGATTGGGGCTGTAACTCAGAGGTACAGTATTTGCCTAGCATGCAGAAGTCCCTAGGTAACTCCCCAGTATTGGGAAGGGAAAAAAAAGGAAAAAAGAAAATTCAGTCTTCTTAGCACACTTTGTGGGGTTTTTGTTGTTTTTAAATTTTTTTTTCCAGCACTGGGGATTGAACCCAGGGGCACTCTACCATTGAGCTACATCTCAGGATCTTTTTTTATTTTTGAAAACAGGGTCTTGCTGAATTGCCCAGGGAACCTCGAACTTGAATCTTTCTGCCTCAGTCTCCCTAGTAGTTGGGATTACAACCACCATGCCTAGCTATAAATGACTGTTACAAAAACCTTTAGGATTTTTCACACTTTCTTTCAGAAATATGATGTAAGATTTTGGAGTATTTTAAATTTGCAATGACTAATTGAGTCTTTGAATTGATGACATTATTCTTGGAAGCTATGTATTAGTTTTCTAGGACTGCTGTAATGAAACAGCACAGACTGAGTGGCTTAAACAGAAATCTGTTGCGTCAGTTCTGGAGATTAGGAGTCCAACATCAAGGTATTGATATTATTCTGAGGCCTCTTTCGTTGGCTTGAAGATAGCCATACATCTTCATGTGATCTTTCCTCTGTGCATATGTTAGACCAAGACGCAAGAAATGACCACTTACTCCAAATAAAATCAAATTAAAGCAAGCTTATTATTTCGACCGGCTGGGCTGCCTCTCCCACCCAAAACCACGGGAACAAGATAGCAGCTGCAGCTTTCCTGCAGCCCAGCTTTATAGCCCAGCAAGTTACACAAAGGGGGGTTACAGATAACAAAACTCTGATGAGCATAACACAAATGATAGTTTTGCTGGCCCCAACATCAGAATTTATGAGGGTCATTAGAGCCTCAGAAAGGGTCGTTATCTGGCCAGGGAAGGCCAATATTTATGAGACGTCACTAAAGTTTCAGAGAAGGCTGCTATCTGGTCAGAGAGCCAGGCATGGGTGAGTTCAAGGCACAGGCAGGCATTCCAAGCAGGTTCAGAATTTGCAGTAATTTATAGTAAACCCAAAATTAGCTTTTCATGGCTTTGTGGTGAGATGGCTCCCAATTTTAAAAGAAAATCAGATACTTAATTTATTAGACATTTAGACATTTCTATGTCTAAATTTCCTCTTCTGGGCAACAGTCATATTGTATTAGAACCTACCCTAAAGACTTCATTTTAACTTATTTTTAAAGATCTTATCTTCAAATAGTTACATTCTGAGGCACTGGAGGTTACTACTTTAACATGAGCTTAGTGGGTACACAGTTCAGTCTATAGTACTATATCTACACGCAGATAATTTATTCACAAAAGCAACTACAAACCATGTTATATACCAGCTAAACCCAAAGTGTATCCCCAACTCAGCTTCCTTAGCCAATCCCCAAATGTCCATGGCTTCTCTACTGCCAACTAACAAAAGGGGAAATGTGATGCAGGGGAAGTCAGAAAGGAAAAAGACATCAATCTTTATTTTTTGGTACCATGGGTTGAACCCAGTGGTGCATAACCATTGATGAGCCGTATCCCCAGCTCTTTTTATTTTTTGTTTTGAGAAAGGATCTCACTAAGTTGCTTAAAGCCTTACTAAGTTTCTGAGGCTGGCCTAGAACTTGCAATCCTCCTGCCTCAGCCTCCCAGTCTCTGTGATTACAGGTGTGTACTACAACACCTGGCTTTGAGACATCAATCTTAATTACAGTTTAAATATATTTAAAATTTTACAAAAACTAACAGCCTCATTAACAGATTGTTGGGTCTCCTCCAGTGCCTTGGAAGATGGACATTAACATCTCTATATTGAGGATGACATGAGTCCTCATTCTTCAGCACAAATTCCTGGAAAAGCTGGGAGGTTATTGTCTTGCTAAAGGTGGAATCCTCAGTTCAATTATTAGAGTCTAGATCTCTTCCTATTGTCCATTTTACCACCCTGTCCACTGAGTCTTCTAAATCTGCAGGGTGGACTAGGGAGATTGCTCAGTGATAAGAGTGCTTGAATAGCATGCATGTTGTTGTTTTTTGCACTACAAAAACAACAACAAAACCAAAAAATACCTGCATAAAAATCATTGGGGTGAAACTCACAAGAAAGAAGCTTCAGTCTGCACTTCAGAACTGGGTCAGGGGAGTGACTTCCTATAATGAATTCTTCCCTCTCTTGCCACTCCTGACTCTTGAGAATGTGTCTTGAGAAAAGAAAGTTGACAAAGTTGTCTACCTTTTACAACTCCAGGCCCATGAACTGCAATGCCCAGAATGACTTACCAAACCCTCCAGATCAGGCGCTTAGTTCTCACAGGCAATTCTGCCTAGCTTTCCAGCCAAACAAGCAGGAATTCTTCCCAGTTAATCCAGTCTAATAAAATGCTTGGATTATGAGGGAATGACCTCTCCACTAGTAACAGAGTTGCTGCTACCTGAATGTTTTCCCTTAATTACATATGAACTAATGGATCACGGAAATAATCGTGATTTAGGAGAAAGTCTTTTAGATACCACTAATTGCCGCAGTCTGGCTGGGCACAATTCAGGAGCCACTTATCAAGCACTAACGAACTTTATTTTTAGCATGCACACCTTCGCACTTTCTGCCAGCACCTCAACCGGCACTCTTCCCGCTCTTGAGGCCGATTGGCTGGGTCACATGGGCGGAGCCAAAAGAGTCCCCCAATGAGCAGCTCCATAGTCTGAAAGGGCGGGGAAATAGCCCAATGAGCTTCACCGCAGAGGAGCCAATCAGCTGGAAGTTTGCTGGGGCCGCGTGAGCCAATCAGCTGGAAGTTTGCTGGGGCCACTTTGACTACGGCTCTCAACAACTAATCTTGGCTCAAACCTCAGGGGATCAAGAGTTTCTAGCCTTAAAGATGAGTGTGTATGTCTTTCTATTGGTTACCCCATATTTTTGCCAGATATTAGTTTGAAGGAAGTAGGATGGCTGTTAGAAATTGCTATTGTTACCAAATGTAATGAGGAGGGTTGGGGAGGCAGGGGCAAAGAAGGGGATAGCAATAGAAAATAAAGCTCAGCGCTGAAGCAGGTAAGTTTAAGATGTCTGGCAACCTCGAAAGAGCTCTAAGACTGAGTGGAACAATGAAGAACGAAAAGTAGTTTTGTGGTTGGTTTTGGGAGACATGTAAGGAGAGGGAAGTTGTGAGGTCTGAGAATATAGGGCAAAGTCTGAAGTTTTCTATTAAATGACCTAAATAGGCAAGATGGGGCTTTTTCAAAGACCTATATGAGAATAGATGAGTCACTTCTGAAGTTATGGCTTCTACGTTTTAGTCAGAAGATGGTGAATCCTAAATATATAAATTTTGGCCCAGAATTTCATACTATAAAGGATAATGCTTCATTTTATTGTCAACCCTCTCTCAATAGTGCAAACCAAGGCACCCAAATATGAGGCAGAGGTCCAGGTCTTCTTTACCAGGACAGGGAGGGAAGCCTGAGAGTTTGGTAAGTCCCAAAGAGGGACCGTCCGCTCCAGCACTTCGTCCTTGAGAACACCTGTCTGGTGCCAGTTTGATCCAGGAAGCGGCCCGTCTTTGGGCTCGTTTTTTCGAGTGGCAAGACATCTGACCCACCTCGAGAACAAGTTCCCTGTTGCTTTACACACTTCGCTATAGCTAACGCTGCTGGCGGCGGTTGGGCTCTCTGCTGGGGAAGGCACAGCTCACATGTACCCCGGGGAAGGGGATGTTACGATCTGCGGAGGGCTTCCCGCAGGAGGAAACAAATGGAAGTTGCTGGTGGTCCAGACAGTTTAGCAAGGGACATTTCTGGGAGGAAAGTGGCTCGTACTCAGAAGGTCCAGTGCGGATAGGTGGAGAGTACCATTCACAGCACTCTGGTACCGGGGGACATCTTCCCTGCCTCACACATCCAATAGCTAACCCGCAGAGGTCCACGTAGCCAATTGCAGACTTCAGCTGAGATCCACGCAGCCAATGGCCGGCCCAGTGCGCTGCGCTGGTGCCCGCCCGCCTGCGACCGCCAATAAGGACTCAGGCCACCTTCGCACCGCCCCACCCATCCGCCCCGCCTCCAAGTCGCTAGAGCTGGGAGGGCAGGGCCAGGGACGCTCTTGG
>NW_025999900.1:34929204-34943327 GCF_001458135.2 Marmota marmota marmota
GAGCCGCCGCCCGGGCTGGACCGCGGTGAGTGATCCCCAGCCCCTTGGACTTCCCTTCCCAGCCGGTGTACAATCTCCGACCCTCAGATCCCCATTCTCCTGGAGGAGAATAGTAGGTTCGAAGTCGTCCGATTCTCTCCGCTTTCTTCTCAGGACTTTTTGATTCCTCCTGTTGTAACGGGGGAGAAGTGGGTGTGTAGGGAGGAGGGGAAGGTTGGGTTGGGACGCCCTTGGAGAGGAAAGGATTGAGATTCGTTTGCCTCCTGGGGCTCACCATCCCAAGTGTAGCAACTTTTTGTTCTCTGACCCAGTTCAGAGCCTTCTAGACAGCTTGTGAAATGGAGGATAGGAGAAACGTTTCCTTCCCAGGCCTTCCCTCCCACACTATCCCCATGACTACCTCAACACACGTAGAGAACCTGAATTTACTTCTGGGGAGCAGTGGCCTTTGGGAATGAAAGGTTTAGAAAAAGCTGCCCCTTCTTACTCCCGTGCCCAGCTGTAGTCAGAAAACCAACCAGGAAACTGAGAGTCCGAGTCCTCAGAGGTTCCTGGTGTTGCGTACTAGTCTGAGACTTCTAAACTGAAAGAAGACTAAAGCTGAGACCCGTTTGGGCCCAAATCAGGAGATCTTTTTTATTCTATGAGCCTCCTTTATCATTCATCTGAAGACCTTTTATATGATTAGACAGATGGCAGTAACTGAAAAAGTTGGGAAGTTAAAAATAATGCATACATATCTTAATTATTATAATTCAAAGTACATTCGTTTCACAGGCCTTTTGGTGTAGTGCTGAGGCTTTTTTGTGTTAAAGTCTGCTGACTGGAGTTCCCAATTACCTTTCTAGTATTAACTACACAAGGGACTCTTCAAACCTGGCTGCATCCTGAGAACTTTATAATAAACTATGGATGCCTGACCCCCAACCCTGACTAATTAAATCAGAGTAGGGAGAAGAGTGGCCTGGTTTTTAATTTTCCCAGGTAATTCTAGGATGCAGTCTGGGATGAGAACTAAACACTTTGATCATCTATGACTTTCAGTTTTGGATTCTTTAAGTGACATGAAATTAGACACTTAGGAAGCAATCTAAGTGAAGAATACTTTTGAGATGTTTGTCTCATATCCAGTCTTTTAGAGTTGTCTTGCCCACTCCTAACTTATCAGTGTTTAAATGTATATTCTCCTTTTATTATCTCTCTCCAAACCACTTGACCCTAGTTTTTTTATAGGACAGGGTTTTTTTTGTTTGTTTTGGTACTGGGAATTGAACCTAGGGGGCACTTAACCACTGAACCACATCCTTTTATTTTTTATTTTGACAGAGTCTCACTGAGTTGCTTAGGGCCTAAGTTGCTGAGGCTGGTCTTAAATTTGTGATTCTCCTGCCTCAGTTTCCCAATTTGCTGGAATTACACATGGATGCCCAGCTATAGGAACTGCTTTTTTTTGTTGTTGTTGGTATTGGGGATTGAACTCGGGGCACTGAGCCACATCCCCAGCCCTATTTTGTATTTTATTTAGAGGCAGGGACTCACTGAGTTGCTTAGTGCCTCGCTTTTGCTGAAGCTGGCTTTGAACTTATAATCCTCCTGCTTCAGCTTCCCAAACTGCAAGGATTACAGGCATGCACCATATAGGAACAGTTTTTAATGTAGTATTTTTCATCATATGATGTGATGTTTAGTTACATTATCTCATGTATATATGTACACACACACACACACATTGAGCAACAGAAGTTTTGTTGGAGTCACAATGCTGTTCCAAGCAGACTGAATGAAATCAATGATTTTGGTGCACTAAAAAGCAGCCTACTAACCTCTACTACCCAGTTACAACTTGTGGGTATTGGTTGAATGACCTACAAGTTCAGTATGTCATTTAAACACCCTTTTCACTCTCTCCAGCTGATACTATGAATACCCTGTGACCCTTCTAAATCAAGTGGAATTCTTGTGGATCTTTTCCTGTTCATGCACATCAAGCTGCTTGTTTATCTCTAAGCATTTGCCACCACTGCTTTTATTAAAGTTGGAAAGACATAAGGCAGAGGTTCTTTTTTTTAATATTTGTTTTTTAGTTAAAGGTGGACACAATATATTTATTTTATATTTATGTGGCGTTGAGGATTGAATCCAGTGCCTCACGCATGTTAGGCAAGACTGTACCTCTGAGCCACAACCCCAACCCCAAGGCAGAGATTTCTTAACCTGACTTCTTGGCTGTCAGTGAACCCTGAGTATGTGAATGTTTATTTTGGGGGAGGAGTTATTTTAACTTTCTAAGGATCTGTAACTTTTATTTGATTCTTATGATCCAAAAAGTTAAGAAGCATATAAGTATCGCGAAAAGTCCTTAAAACTACCAAAATACATTTTTAGGTAGTACTTCAAATCTCTGATTAAAGATTTTGGGAATTCAGCAGGATCATAACTAGTTTCCCACTTTAACTGTCTTCCACTTTAACCATAAGCCTATGTTCAACAGGAAAATTCCAAAGTCCTCCTTTTTCCTAGGACTGTGTGAACACTGAAGCTTAAGTTAATGCAGCCCATTCTCTGACATTTGCTCAGGGATGCAAAAAGCCCAAGGGGAAAAGAAGGGCTTTCTGCATTTTTTATTAGTGACTTAACATACTAGTAGGGCATATCTGGTCTATTTAATAAGGAATAAAATGTAATGATTATTCAGGAGAGATACTTACAAGCACACCTCTGCCCTAGGAGTCCTTCTCCAGCTTTGTTTCCCTTTCTCTATCCAAAATGGAGGCATGAGAATAGATACTACAGAGTCTAAATTTTTTTTTTTTTTTGAGGGGGCGGGGTGTGCTGGGAGTTGAACTCAGGCACTCAACCACTGAGCCATATTCCCCAGCCCTATTTTGTATCTTATTTAGAGACAGGGTCTCACAGAGTTGCATAGCGCCTTGCTGTTGCTGAGGTTGGCTTTGAACTTGCAATCCTTCTGCCTCGGTCTCTGGAGCCACTGGGATTACAGGCATGGGCCACTGTGCCCGGCTTAAATTGTGGTTTTGATTACTATAGTGTCTGCCCAACTTGTTATAATTCTCATGAGCCACTTTGGTGGTAGTTTCCTTGTAGTCTAAAGCCAGATTCTTCCAGGGAATTGCCATCCATATACCTGTGCCTTGATTTAAGCCACCATTTCATTTCAGGAATTCTTCTATAACTTGAGTTTTATGTAAATGAAAACTGGATGTTTGTGTTATTTGCATGAATGCATGTTACATTAAATATCAAGCTGATGTTATGAGAATCTGAAGTATTCAAACCACATGAATAAAAGCAAAATGCAGGGGCTGGAGTTGTAGCTCAGAGGTAGAACATTTGCCTTATACATGTGAGGCACTGGGTTCGATTCCCAGCACCACATATAAATAAGCAAATAAATAAAGGTCTATCAACAACTAAAAAAATAATAATAATAATAAAAAAAAGCAAAATGCTTCCTTGTAGGATTATTACTGTGACTGTCTCATATTCTCATGTCAGTTCTCATCCTCACAAAGGACTAAACTGCTTTATTCCTGGGACTTATGCTATATTTTCCTCATATTTAAAGTGTGAATTGGGTGTCCTGATGAAAAAGGACAAAAAAGAAGTTAAGAAGATGTCAAGTATTGCCATCATAAAGTATTCTCCAGCTTGGATTTGATGGTGTTTCTGGGGGTGGGGGACACATTTCTAAACAGCAGTTGGCCCCTGGCCATAAAGCAGTGTCTAGGATGAAACTAGAAGGGGAAAGGTGGAGCAATTCATATGGCATTCAAAATGGATTAAAATTTTGGAAGCAATTCTCCCCAAAACTGTGATTTTTCATACATTAAAAAAAAAAAAAAAAAAAAAAAAACACAAAACCATACACTCTGAAATTGTATCCAAACTCCAAAATATTAAAAAGTGTAAAATTATAGGGACTGGGGATGTAGCTCATAGGTACAGTGCTTGCTTGCCTATCTGTAAGGACCTAGGTTCGATCCTCAGACTGCAAAAAGAAAAAAATCATTAAAATTGTAGTTTCCTCCACTGTTAGCTAGAATTTGGATTCTGCAGTCAGAATGAAAAACCATGATTTTAAAGAATACAGTCTTTGCCCCATTTTCCCAAGGGGAGCATTAATTTATAGCAGAGTCACCCATGAAGCTGAAGTAATTTAAAAAAACTCAACTTTATTGGGCCTTTACTTTGTTCTAGGCATAATGTCAAGGGCATTTTTTTTTTTAATTTAGTCAAAAAACTTTCCAGGTAGATAACTTTTTTTCTGATGAGAAAATAAGGCTTATAGAGTGGTTAAATAATTTGCCTAAGGACAAACAACATTCTAGAAGTAATGAAGCTGGCAATTAACCTCAAAACTGCCACACCTCAGTCCTCCAGGTCTTCACAGTTACTCTAACCCCTTTCTATTCATAATGCCTAGCAATAGTAGGTGCTTGGTAAAAATATCTAACTGTTCACATACATTCAGCATTGTTTTCCTTTTTTATATGAGGAAACTGAGGCTCACAATTTCAGTAACTTTTATCAATTTCATATAGCTAAAATTTTAGAAATTGTAGAAACTCATTCTACATAGAGAAAAAGTGGTAGAACTGGGATTTAAACTCAGTTCATTTTTCTTGGGCTTGGGGTGTAGCTCAGTGGTAAAGCACATAATTAGCATGCATAAGGGCCTGGGCTCAATTCCCAATACCCCTAACCCCTCTCCCCAAAATGTATTTCATGTTTTTACCTACCATGTCACACTGTCACCATTTAATCCCATAAGGTACTATTAAAGCTGTACTGCTTTTAAGATTTGCATGGCATTCAATTTGCTAGATTTAATTATTAAAGGAAATGGCCTCAAGTGCAAAAATGCTTCTGAATTTTTTTCAATCATAAAGTCCATGGGCCTGGGGGTGTTGTTTGGTGGTAGAGCACTTGCCCAGCACACACAAGAGCTCTGGGTTCAATCCCCAGCACCTCAAAAATAATAGTAATAATAAATAAAATCCCTGATATTGCATTGTTGTAACTTTTGGACTTGATATTTATTTTCTCAGTTCATCATGTAACATTTACGTAGAAATCTAACAGATTAGTAGTAATATTTATAAATACAGATGGGATTCTCCTAAGAGGAAAGGGTGATGTGCTACAGGATTTCTCAGTCCACATAGGGAAATGAATTAAAATTGTCAACAGAACTTTCTGGGAAATAACCTGAGCAGGTATTTCAGGAATGAAACACAATTGGGGCTATCCCTGTAGTCCCCACATCCTTAACCCTGGGAGCAGTGCTTCTGCTGGGTATCTTTTGTAAGAGCTGGCTACAATTTATAATGAACCAGTCCACAAGATGTTGAGGAGAAAGCTGAACTGAAAAGATACAGCAGGTGGCCTTTTGCCCAACCTGGAGGGGGTTGCCAGTATGGGAAGGAGTTCTCCAGGCTCCCTGGAGAGAGGCTGAGCTGTAGGAAGAGATAAAGGCTGGGGGAGGGGATAACCTTTGTTAAGAGGCTGTTTGGGGGAAGGAAACATTCCCTTCTCCACAAGACCTAAACCCAGGGTGAGTGAGCCCCATTTATCCTAGATCTCTATATTATCCTACTTGAGATGGAAAATAATAATAAAGGTTTCTGGTTTGAGTGTAGGGATTGAAGGTACTCCAGCTCCCGGAAGGGAAAGAAAAAGAAATGGCTGGGGGCTGGGCAGAGGACAATGCTGTTACACCTTACAGATAGTCATCAGTTATTTTCCCAACCTATCTCTACATTCAAGAGGTAATCATACATTGTTAGGAGGTGGAGAGTAATAGTTCCTTTTGTTTTTGAGTCTCCTTTTGTGACACCTGTTCCATGAATTTAGAAGGTGAGAGATGGGGGAATAGCTTCCAGAAGCAAAGTTGAATTGGAAAGATAAAAGCTTTATAAGAATAACTTTTAGCCTTTCCACAGGGCATTGGTGGTACACACCTGTAACCCCAGCAATTCTGGAGGATAACAAGTTCCAGGCCAGACTCAGCAATTTAGCAAGACCCTAAGCAACTTAGTAAGACCCTGTCTAAAAAAATATGAAGGGCTGAGGTGTGGTTCAGTGTGGTTAAGCACCCCTGGGTTCAATCTCCAGCACCAAAAAAAAAAAAGCTCTTCCTTTTGAACCTCTATAGACGGGTTTTCTGTCTTGGTGACAACACTTACTAGTCATATGACTTGGTATAATTTAAATTCTATGGGCTTTAAAAAAAATGGGAATTGTAACAACTCTCTGATGACTCCACAAGGTTCTGAAAATTAACGACAAATTGTTGAAACACTTTAAAAGCAATACAACATGATGCAGATAGAAAGTTAATTGTTTGGTATCCAACAGTTTGGTAGAAATTGAGTTTTGTGCCAAAAGAGGAGCCTCAGTGATTGAGCTGTTTCTCTTCTTATTACAGCTGTCTCTGAAGGGCACAAATCAGACCGCACCATGCCTCCTAATAAAGAGGCCAGCAGTGTTACTAGCTCACCAGCAGGGCTCATCTGCCTTCCTCCAATTTCTGAGGAGCTACAGCTTGTGTGGACCCAAGCAGCCCAGACCAGTGAGCTAGACAGCAATGAACACCTGCTACAAACCTTCAGCTACTTTCCCTATCCCAGCCTAGCAGACATTGCCCTTCTCTGCCTACGTTATGGGCTACAGATGGAGAAAGTCAAGACTTGGTTCATGGCCCAGCGCCTCCGCTGTGGCATTAGCTGGTCATCTGAAGAAATAGAAGAGACTCGAGCACGAGTGGTATACCATCGGGACCAACTCCACTTCAAATCCCTTCTCTCTTTTACTCATCATGCAGGGCGGCCACCAGAGGAGGTGCCACCTTCTCCAGTGCCACCTCCAGAACCAGTTGATCTTGGAATAGGCCCTCTGACTTTTAGAGAGCCCCCCCAGATAAAAGGATTGAAGGTAGAACCTGAGGAGTTCTCTCATATATCAGCACTGCCACTGAGTCACCAGAAAGCAAAGGAGTCCCTTTTGACACCTGGCAGTGGAACATTCTCCCAATCAGATTTTTGGCAGGATCTTCAAAGCAGTGGCCTCTCTAAGAAACTGGCAGGCAGTGGTCCTGACCACTCACGTGGTGTAGGTACTTCTTCCTGGAACCACTCCATAGCTGTCCACCAGTCACGTGCTCTGGATAAGCCTCCATCAATCTCATTACTTGCCAGTAGTTGTAAGGAGGAGTCAGCACCTAGTATGACTCCTTCTTCCTCCTCTTCTTTCTGGGTACTGGCTAATGGAGCTACTGCCACCTCTAAACCCCTCCAGTCACTAGCCTGTATCCCACAGTCACTCTCACCCAAGGAACAGGCACTGCCCCCGCATCTGGAGCCAGCCTGGCCTCAAGGGCTACGGCATAACTCAGTGCCAGGCAGGGTTGGCTCCACAGACTACCTTTNGTAAATCTTTCCCACAGAGTTTGTAAAAAAGTTTTAATAATAGGTAGTGAATATTTAGTCTGGATATTTATTGGAGGTGAGAATTAGGAGAAGATATCCTTTAAAAAAGTAGAATTACATTTTAGAGTTATGGGGGCTAGGGATGTAACTTGGTGATAAAGCCCCCAGGTTCAATCCCCAGTACTAAAGGAAAAAAAAATAGTAGGTTTCAAATTTCTAATAATGTTTAGTTTTCCTCAACTGTCTCATAAAATTTTTTTAAATAGCTTATTTCAATAGAGATCCAATTTAGGACCATATATTTATAGTTGTTTTATAGGTCTCTTAAGTCATTTTCCATTTGTAGGTTAATCCCTCCATTTGTGAGGATCTTAGAGAGGGATATTATTTCCCCAGTGTTGCCTCTTAAGGCTTAGATCCTAATTTCTTGCTGATGAAATAAAGGGCATTTTAGATTGTAGGAACAAAATATATACCAGACTTAGTATGCAGGAGTTTTCCCTGGGGTAACTGGGAGCTTGGAGTGGAAAAGGACCTAAATACCCTTAAACCCCAAGCTATAAAAATCCATTTAAAAATCAAGACTGGACTTTTCATTTAATAGAGCCCTTACAAACTTCTCATTACCCTGCCCCTTTCCTTTTGCTGCTTGAAACAGAATCAGTCCTATAAATTTACAAGGCATTATTCTACCTATCTCTGGAGAAATAAATGTGGTTTTTCCCAGTTCAACAGTACCTTCACCTGAAAGACATTTCACTGAAAATATTCTCTTGTGGAACTACTGGGAATGTCAATGTGTCCTTTCTGTCCAAAACCTCTTAGTAAATCTTCTCACTACTCACTATTATGTGACTTAATTAAATAACTCAAACCAGGAAGCTAGTCTCATAATAGGATAGAACCTTTGAAGTTGAGACTATCCTGGAAAATTGTTAACAGATGTTTATCACAGTTGAAACCCATGTCATTCTCCACTGGTTACATTGCACTACTCTAACCTGAGACAAGAATGAGGTTGTTAGTGTGTAGGCCTAACCATATGAATTTTTATGCACAAACAAGTTGTACTAGCCAGGCTTACCTGAAGGACTGGTAGCTGGAAACCTGGAAGACTCTCTAGTGTGGTTCTGCTCTCCCTCTGACCTGAAGGATAGGATGGAATGGTGAAAGACAACTTACTTGGGCAGTTCCTCAGCAGTTACTTTTACTTGTGGATCAAGTATCTTGGTAGCTCTTAATAAAGGAACACAGAAGGGAAAAGAGTATTAGCTACATAATTTAAGAAGTAGGTTGCAGCCAGGCATGGAGGCACACACCTATAATCCAAGCAATTTAGGAGCTGAGACAGAAGGATTGCAAGTTTGAGGCCAACCTCAGCAACTCAATGAGGGCCTAAGCAACTTAGTGAGACCCTGTCTCAAAATAAAAAATTAAAGGGAGAAAAAAAAGGGGGGGCTAGGGATGTAACTTGGTGATAAAGCCCCCAGGTTCAATACCCAGTACTAAAGGAAAAAAAAATAGTAGGTTACAAAATCCATTCTTTTCCTGTGAAGATGGGGTACCGACAGAGCCATCTGAGATTTGAGTTTATTTTTTAATTTTTTTAAAAAACTTCTCAAATTTAAGCCCAGAATTTTTTTTAATATATCTTTATTTTTTATTTATTTTTATGTGGTGCTGAAGATTGAACCCAGTGCCTTACACATGCGAGGCAAGCACTCCACCACTGAGCTACAACCCCAGCCCCCTGAGATTTGAGTTTAACTGTAAGTAGAAAGATAGGCACTGAAAAAGATTTAGGCAAACTATGGAAGATGGGCTGGCATCAAAAGGGCTGGCTGGTGGTAGAGTAATTTTACTGAAAAGCACAGGGAGAAGAAAGCATGTTGGTGTTATAATTCTCAAAATTGAGTTGTTAGCATGTTCAAGATAACAAAAAAACCAGTTTAATACTATAGACCAACCAGGCTAAACAGTAGGATTCAACTGGTAACATGGTGAGGACTATTTAGGCAAAATTCATTCATTGTATAGGAATTAGAATGACTCTTAACTATATATATTAGAGTCAACTGGAAACAATGCTCTTTGGGGAATGAATCTCAATTTCTTGTTATCTTGGAAAATCTTCATTTTAGTATATGTGTCAGTGGTTGAAACTCCACTCCTTTGGGAATGTCTAACTTACCAGAATTGTTAGGGGTGAGGACTCTTGTGTGGCCTGAATCTCCATTTAGATATGGTTTGAAAGACAAAATCCCCTGTCCAGAGGAGGCAGATGAAGGTCTATGGAGGGGAAATAAAAGCATCAGCAGAAAAAGGGAAAGATCAAGGGCTGGGGTTGTATCTCAGTGGCAGAGTGCTTGCCTAGCATGCATGAGGCATTGGGTTCGATACTTAGCACCACATAAAAATAAATGAAATAAAGGCATTCTGTCCATCTACAACTACAAAAAAAAAAAAATTTTTTTTAATGTGTAAAAGAAAGGCCAATGCCTTTAGGCCGGCGGGGGGGGGCGGGAAATCCCGTTTGAAACCAAAATTAAAATTAAATAATTCTGATGTACATTAAACACAATGTTATTAACCTCTCCTTTTTTTTTTTTTTTTTTTTTTACAAAACAAATTATAAACTTCAGTGGTATAGGCTAGTGGAGAAGTAATCCCAGGGATACTGGCAATGTCGGTGTGAACAGATTCCTAAAGAAAAGAAGTATGTTACTTACCTGTAAGATAGGCTGTGAGTTGAAGCTGGTGAAGGGGTTTCTGAAAGCATAAAAATGAGCTTGTGAGATTCAGATATATTAGGAACCAGGGCAAAAGAAATGGGGATCAAAGATTTTTTGTGGGGAGGTATGGGGATTGAACTCAGAGGCACTCAACCACTGAGCCACATCCTCAGCCCTATTTTGTATTTTATTTAGAGAAAGGATCTGACTGAGTTGTTTAGCACCTCGCTTTTTGCTGAGGCTGGCTTTGAACCAGCCTATCCTATACTCCAGAACCACTGGGATTACAGGCATGCACCCCCACGCCCACAAGGATATTTAGTATAAGTTTAGGGGACGATGTTGAGTGGAAAGTCTCACAAAATCATCTAGCAGCATCTCATAAGGATGCTTTCTTCTCCCTTTCATGAGTCTGGGCCAGGATAAATCACTGCCTTGATGTGCGCTAATCTATCTGTATTTTGCCCTCACCTCTGATGAAGATTACCAAAAACTATGTCTAAAGACAATGAGTCATTAAATTGGTGATGAGTAACATCAGTAAAACTAGTGGAGCTCCAAAAATCATCTCCTTCATTAAAGCAATGAGAAAACTAGAAAAAATGCTCAGAGTCAACCTTTTCAAACTCTGGAAATTAGCCAGATACAGTGGTACACACCTGTAATTCCACTGACTCAGGAGGCTGAGGCAGGAGGATTGCAAGTTTGAGGCCAGTTTCAGCAACTAAGCAAGACACTGTCTCCAAAAAAAAAAAGGACTGGAGATGTACTCAGTGGTAAAGTACTCCAGGGTTCAATCCCCCAGTACAAAAAACAAAAACTCTAGAAATTAATAGAGAGCTTGTAGCAATCTGGAAAATATTTACTCAGGGGAAAAAATAGCTGAATGTCAATAAAAGCAGTAATCTCTGTGGTACTGTAACTTCTCTACTTCTCATTTCTCCTCTAGTTCCATGGTACCTTTGAAAATCAATTCTGGCAGTCAGAGGGAAGGAATGGGGTTGGAACTCTTTCAAAGCTTCATTCTTAGAGAACTGTCATTATTTGACCTGTATAGTAGTTTCCTGGAAGATCTCACTTGCAAAGCTGTCTCTGACTTGACTTGGAACTCAAGTTCACCAAATCTTGGAGCTCAGAGCTAACCAAGTACAAAAAAGTCTTTTCCCTTAGAAGTGTTTGTTGAAAACAATTAGAGACACTTGTTTTTGGCTGCCTTAGAAGATGATTATCAGTTGGAGCAACTAATAGTCTAACTAAAAAGTGTAAAGGAAAAGTCAGGGAATGAGCTGTCCATAGGGGCTTTAAAAAGTTCCAATACATTCCTACAAATCTAGAAGGTAATGTGCATGCCCAGGTCTATAAACAAATTCAGAAAACAACCAAGAAAGCCCTAAATGCTCACCCAGAGCTGACCCTGAAGCTATATAAGCAGGAAGTAAAGTCAAGGCTCAGTTAAGAACTGGCTGGTTGAATGCTGAAAGTGCAAATTATGGAATATGCCAAGAAACAAAAAACTGTGGCCTATACATAGGGGAAAAAGCAATTAATAGAAACTGAGGAAATCCTGGCGTTGGACTTTCTAGACAAAGACGTCTACATCAGTTATTTTATCCAAGCTCAGTGGCAACATGCTTGTAATTCCAGAGATTTGGAAGACTGAGGCAGGAGGAACACAAGTCAGAGGTCAACCCAGGCAAGTTAGCGAGTTCTTATCTCTAAATAAAAGGTAGAGTGCCCTGGGTTCAATCCCCAGTACCAAAAAAAAAAAAAAAAAATCCACTATTTTAAATATATTCAAACAAATAAAGGAGACAGGCATGGTGGCACTTTACTGCAATCCCAGAGATTTGGGAAGCTGAGGCAGGAGGATTCCAAGTTCAAGGCCAGCTTCAGCAACATAGAGAGGGCCTAAGCAACTTAGCAAGACCCTGTCTCAAAATAAAAATAAAAAGGCAGGGCATGAACCCAGTGCCTCCAGGTTCAATCTCCAGTACCCTCACCCACCAAAAAAGTAAAGGAAACCATATCTAAACACTAAAGGAAGTGATAAGATGGCATCTCAACAGTGAATATCAATAAAGGAAAATTACATAAAAAAGAACCAAATATAAATTCTAGAGTTGAAAAGTATAACTAAATGAGAACTTTACTAGAAGGGCTCATTAGCAGATATGAGAAGGCAGAAATAGAATCAGCAAATTTAATTTTAAGTCTATTGAAATTGTTCTGGGGAAGAAAATAATGAAGAAAATTGGACAAAGTCTCAGAGACCTTGATGGGGCACTATCAAGGTTACCAATGTTTGTACAGTGGGCGTTTCAAAAGAAGTGGAAAGAGGCACAGAGGCAGAAAGAATACTTGGAAAATAATAGCCCAAAACTTCCCAAATGAGCTGAAAAATGACCTACAAATTCACGAAGCTCAACAAACCTCAAATAGGATAAACTCAAAGAAAGTTACAACGAGACATATTGTAATCAAACCTAACCTTTTGTTTTTTTCTCCTTGTTAGGGTAGCTGGTGCAAATATCAGAGAGAGAGAGAGAGAGAGAGAGAGAGAGCGCGAGCGCATGCGCGCGCGCACTCTCTCTCTCTCTGAGTTCAAACACAAGTTTATTCACAGAGAATATCTGCCAGACTGCCCTTCTGCAAGGTGCAGCAGCCAGTGGCACTTGAAGGGAAGCTTATATATCTTTGGACAAGGAACAAGAGCAAGCTAGAGTTGATCTTGAGTGCAGGTGCTTGGATAACAACAGTTTTTTGTGTTTAGGGACCTTGGGGCCAGGGGATTATGGGAACAGGGTATCTTAAGTCTCTTTCTCTTGACAGTTTATAAGTTTCAGTTTGGGTCAAGATGGAGTCCTAGAACCAAAATGGAGTTACTAATGTCTAGGGCCTAACACTCCTCCTCTAAAATAGGCTCTATGATAACCACCCCTACATACAGTTTTATTGTGAAGATTAAATGAACTGATACACTGTAAGATACTACACATTAATATAAGAGGTTCAATTCCTTACTTGGTTTTAAGTTCATTTAATCATTGGCTATTTTGATGAAGAACAGGAAAAAGCAAGGTATTGTCAGAGAGTAACAAGAAAGGCCTCTCTGTGAAATGGACTTAAGACCTACAGGATGATAAAGATCCAGCCAAACAAAGTGGGCAGAATTTAGGAGAGAGTGTATCATATACCAAGGTCATCTCATTATATGAAACAATGTTCATCCTTATTTTAAATATCCCTAAAACTGTTGTGTTGGCTCATTAAGTGATTTGAAGGTGCGGAACAGGCAAAGTGAAGGGAGAGTCAGGAAGATCAAAGGAAAATCTGGAGTTTGATTAAAGAAAAAGAGGAATTATTTTAAGAATGTAAAAGTGATTAATATCGTAGAAAACTGCTGCATGTCTGGTAGAAGAGGAATGAAAATGGCCATTAAGTCTTGTAATTGGAAGCCCTTGAATAGGTTGAAGAGTGTAGGAAAAATGTAAAAGTAAAAAGGTATTGGAAACCCTTTTAAGAAGGGAAACAGAGGGCTGAGGTTGTAAATCAGTGGCAGAGCACTTGCCTAGTGTGAAGCACTGGATTTAATTCTCAGAATCACATATAAATATATAAAATAAAGGTCCATCAACAGCTAAAAAAAAAAAAAGGAAAGGAAGCAGACATTCTACTATCATGTATATCTAAAACAAGAACAAATTAAAAAAAGAAGGTAAGCAGGATGTCCAATGCCATTTTACTTCTTCAAACAAAGAATCTTGAAAGCAGCAAGACAGAAGTCACTCATCATGTACAAGGGATGCTCAATAAGATTAGCAGAGAGAGGCCAGGGTTGTGGCTCAGTGGTAGAGCGCTTGCCTAGCATGAATGAGGTACTGAGTTTGATCCCTGGCACCACATAAAAATAAACAAAGGTAAAATATATATATATATATATATA